>NC_023752.2:26777240-27110500 GCF_000499845.2 Phaseolus vulgaris
TCGGTTGAGTTTCGTTCGGGTGTTTTGTTTTTGTGCCGTTTGTTTGTCTTTCAATCGGTGGAGTGAGGTCTTTTGTTGCTTGCGCGCAATCTGTCTGGTGGAAGTTCGAGTTCTTTGGTGGTTTTCTGCGAAGGTTTGCGGTGTTCTTGGGTTCTTGCGCAATTTTCTTGAGTTTTCCTCTGATGATCGCTGATTCGTCGTGGTTGAAGTGTTATTTGCTGTATTTCTGTGGTTCGCTGAAGTTAATAAGAAGATGAGGAGCAATCGTTCCAGTCCCGTGGCTCCCGTCGCAGCTGAAGGCGACGCCGCCATGACCATGGCGCAGATGGCAGAAATGATGCGCTCGTTGCAGGCGACTGTGGAAGCCTCGCGCGTGGAGCAGGCAAGGATACATGAAGACCTGGTCGCCTCTCGCGCCAGGAACGAGGAGCTCAGCAAGGTAGCTGAGGAGCTGCGTCGAGCTCTTCAGGAACAGCAGGGTCGTTCTTCTGCTGAAGAGGTGGCACCGTCGACGCCGCCTCGTGTTTTCCCAATGCCTTTCATTCAGGCGATTACCGACACGCCAATTCCCACGAGCGTGGTTCCGGTTAAAGCTGTTTTTACCGGCGTGGAGGATCCAGAGGCTCATCTGACCACGTTCCACACACAGATGATGCTGTCGGGAGGGTCGGACGCCGTCTACTGTAAGATGTTCGTGAGCACGCTCCAGGGACGGCGATGGAGTGGTTTGTGAGCCTGCCTAATGGCCACATAACTAATTTTCACATTCTCGAAATCTTTGTCGAGCAGTATATTGTGAACAAGGCACCGCCCAGGGTGTCCTATGATCTGTTTGATATAAGGCAGTACCATGGGGAGTCCCTCAGAGACTACCTCAATCGCTTCGGAGCGCAGATGGTCAGATCGCCGGCCAGGATGAAGAAATGCTGGTCTATGCCTTCAAGAAGGGCGTGCAGCCAGGGCCATTCTGCGAGGCCTTGATCAGGGCTCATCCAGCAACGTTTGCTGAAGTCAGGCGACTTGCGGTGGCCCACATCGCCGACGAGAGTGAAGTCGCCGAGAAGAGAGGCAGCGTGGCTCCCGCCAGGCCACGCGCCAGACCAGGATCCAGCCACAGAGGGTGCTGGAAACGGCAGCGGCGGCCAGAAAAGACCAAAGGACTCGCTATCCTTACGATAGGAGAAATAAGGGAAGAAGCCAAGCGCGCCAACCGCCAGCACGCCAACAACAAGCACGCCGAGAGTACAATCGCCCGCCTAAGCACAAATTCGTCATGGGACTAGCGGACCTGATCGCTATCCCTAACATATCTGCTAGGTTGAAGGCGCCCGAGAAGGTGGGCGACAAGGTGCTGGGGTCAAAACCGGACGCCTGGTGCAAGTTCCACCAGTGCTTTGGCCACAACCTGGACTCGTGTTTGTCTTTAGGATACCAGCTCGACGACCTGGTTAAGAGCGGGTTCCTAAACGACTATCTGCTGGATAGGAGGACGGGGGGAGCATCGAGTTCCCAGCCAGCAGGTGGAGAAGCCCAGCAACACGAAATGCCAATCCACGGGGAGATCCACACCATTGCAGGGGGTTTCTCAGGTGGTGGATGCACCGCATCGCAGAGGAAAAAGTATGCGCGATCGGTGATGGCAGTGGACATGTTTGAAGATCACTCACCGGAGGTGGACATTACGTTCACAAAGCAGGATCTTCGGGACGTTGTGCCTCATGACAACGATCCCATAGTTATTTCGTTGATAACAGCAGGGAGGAAGGTCCACCGAGTTCTGGTGGACCAGGGAAGCTCGGCAGACGCGATGTTCTGGCCGACTTTCACGCAGCTGGAATTGCCCCTCGACCAGCTGAGGCCCTATGGAGGGTGCTTATATGGATTTGCTGGTGACCAGGTGGAGGTCAGGGGGTACATCGAGCTGAGAACCACGTTTACAGATGAGGCTGGGTCGAGGACGGAGAAAATCAAGTACCTCATCGTAAACGCCCCTTCGGCATATAACATCCTGTTGGGAAGGCCCACCTTAACAGGATAGGCGCAATTCCATCGACTCGGCACATGAAGGTGAAGCTGCCGTCCATGGAAGGGGTGGTGATCACGATCAAGTCGGACTAGAAAGAAGCGAAAAGGTGCTATGAGAATAGCCTGAAAAACAAAAGGTCCGTGAGCTATGTAACAACCACCCCACCTCCCGGTGTGAAGCCCAGACCGCCGGCAACAGAGGATATCGCTGGAAGGGATGTAGAGATGGTAGACGCTGAGCTGGGGGAGAGAGAGGCTGGCCTGGAGGAGGAAGAGGCGCGGAATCGCCCTGAGGAAGCGAGGGAGCTGGGAATCGCCAAGGCGATGATCGCCAGAGAATCCAGGCCCGAACCCGTCGAGCAGTGGCTCGAGAAGGAGATCGGGGGGAAAGTTTTCAAGCTCGGAAGATCTCTGGAGGTCGATCTCCAGGACCAGATCGCCAAGGTGATTGAGCGGCATCTGGACGCGTTTGCTTGGTCCGCTTCGGACATGCCCGGGATCGATCCCGACTTCTTGTGCCATCATCTGGCGATGGACAACATGGTGAGACCGGTGTGACAAAGAAGAAGGAAATTTAATGAAGAGAGGAGGCAGGCAATCAAGGACGAGACCCAGAAACTCCTCGCTGCAGGCCACATCAGGGAAGTCCAGTACCCTGAGTGGTTGGCAAATGTCGTGCTGGTAAAGAAGAGTAACGGGAAATGGCGCATGTGCGTCGATTTCACCGATCTGAACAAAGCTTGCCCAAAGGATTCGTATCCTTTACCAAGCATTGATGCCCTAGTCGATAGTGCTGCAGGGTGCAAGCTGCTGAGTTTCCTGGACGCCTTCTCGGGCTATAATCAGATCAAGATGCATCCCATGGATGAAGAAAAAACAACCTTCATGACGGAGAGGTCGTGCTACTGCTATAAGGTGATGCCGTTTGGGCTGAAGAACGCGGGGGCCACGTACCAGAGGCTGATGGATCGAGTACTTGCACCAATGCTGGGAAGGAACGTGCAAGCTTACGTCGATGACATGGTCGTGACCTCGCAGGAGAAAAGCAAGCACGTTGCAGACTTGGAAGAATTGTTCACGACGATCGCCAAGTTCAAGTTGAAGCTCAACCCGGAGAAATGCATTTTCAGCGTGGAGGCTGGAAAATTTTTGGGTTTTCTCTTGACTGAAAGAGGAATAGAAGCCAACCCAGACAAGTGTGCCGCCATCTTGGCGATGAGAAGCCCGGCTACGGTGAAAGAGGTCCAACAGCTAACAGGTCGGATGGCAGCCCTATCTCGCTTCGTGTCAGCTAGCGGAGAAAAGGGGCATCCCTATTTTCAATGTCTGCGGCGCAATAACAAGTTCGCTTGGACGAAAGAATGCGAGGAAGCTTTCGTCAAGCTGAAGGAATATCTGGCGAGCCCGCCGGTTCTGTGCAAACCACTAGCGGGAATCCCTCTCAGGTTGTATTTCGCTGTGACTGAGAGGGCGGTGAGTGCGGTGCTCGCCCAGGACCAGGATCAGGCTCAGAAGCCTATTTATTTTGTGAGCAAGGTGTTGCAGGGCCCAGAAACGAGATATCAGGCCCTTGAGAAGGCTGCGCTGGCTGTGGTGTTTTCGGCGAGGAGGTTGTGCCACTACTTCCACAGCTTCACAATACTGGTGATGACTGACCTGCCCATCCAGAAGGTCTTGAAGAAACCTGACGTTGCGGGAAGAATGGTGAAGTGGGCAGTGGAGTTGTCAGAATTTGACATCAAATATGAGCCCCGAGGCCCGATCAAGGGGCAAATCTTTGCAGATTTTGTAGTCGAGCTCTCATCAGAGGCGACGCGGGTTGAAGGAGATGACTTCCGTTGGGTACTCTCGGTGGATGGATCGTCAAACCAGCAGGGTAGCGGTGCTGGAGTCATATTGGAAGGACCCAACGGCGTGCTGATCGAACAATCGTTGAGATCCGCCTTCAAAGCCAGCAACAATCAAGCAGAGTATGAGGCGCTGATCGCCGGGATTCTGCTGGCCAAGGAGATGGAAGCCAGAGTGCTGATGGCTAAGAGTGACTCGCTGCCTAGTCACAGGGCAAGTAACAGGCGAGTTCCAGGCTAAAGATCCACAAATGGCGGCTTACTTGGCGTATGTGCAGGAATTGAAGAGTTCCTTTGCCTCTTTTGAAGTGGTACATGTGCCCCGAGAACAGAATGCCCGAGCTGACTTGCTTGCTAAGCTCGCCAGTTCAGGCAAGGGGGGTAGGCAGAGGACAGTGATTCAAGAAACTCTGAAGACGCCGAGGGCATTTGTAGCAGATCACCTGGTCCTTCAGATAAGCAGGTCGACAGAGAGAGCAGCGAGAAGCCACAAGTCTTTGACGCAAGAAACTCTGAGATCGCCGAGAGTTAGAGCTTGTCGAGGAGAGAAGGTGGACGTGATGCAGGTCTGCGCCACCCATGAGCCAGACACTTGGATAACGCAGTACAAGCGGTGCCTGGCAGATGGCCTCCTCCTGCTAGATCCAACAGAAGCTAGGAAGGTAAAGAAAAATTCCAGCAAGTATACATTGATTGATGGCGATCTGTACAGGTTTGGGTTCACTCACCCACTCCTGGAATGTATACACGGCGAGAAGTGCTCCACGAAGGAATATGTGGAAGTCACGTCGGGGGTCGAGCTCTGGCCGCGAGGACTCTCCGTGCAGGCTACTATTGGCCATCCATGAGAGAAGATTGTAACAAGTATGCCCAATGCTGTAAACAGTGCCAGCAGCACGCCGATTGGCATAAGGCACCTCCCGAGGAGTTGAAGTCGATCTATAGCCCTTGGCCGTTTCATACTTGGGGAATCGACATCCTGGGACCTTTTCCACTGGCGATCAGGCAGATGAAGTACTTGGTGGTGGCGATTGAGTACTTCACCAAGTGGATTGAAGCAGAACCAATGGCCCAGATCACCGCACACAAGATCGAAGGCTTTGTATGGAAGAACATCGTGTGCCGGTTTGGAGTGCCTAAGCGCCTGGTGTCAGATAATGGGACTCAGTTTGCAAGCCACCTGTTGAAGAAGCTTTGTGAAGGGGTTGGAATTCAGCAAGTGTTTGCATCCGTCGAGCACCCTCAGACGAATGGCCAGGTGGAATCAGCTAATCGGGTGTTGTTGAGAGGTTTGAAGAGAAGGCTTGAGAAAGCCAAGGGAAGTTGGGCTGAGGAGGTGCCCCGTATAGTCTGGGCGTACCACACCACCGAGCAGTCCGGAACCCATGAGACCCCGTTTAGCTTGGTCTATGGGTGTGACGCCATGATTCCGGTGGAGATCCAAGAAAGCTCGCCGAGATTCCAGAACTTCGTAGAGGAAGACTCGAATGAAGAGAGAAGGCTGAACCTGGATCTGCTGGATGAAGTCAGGGAGGAGGCAAGGCTGAAGGCTGAGGCGGTGAAAAGAAGGGTCGAGCGAAGGTACAATTCTAAGGTGATGCCAAGGCAGTTTAGAGAAGGCGATCTGGTGATGAGGAAGGCCCACCAGTACGAGATGGAGAATAAACTATCACCCAAGTGGACTGGACCGTTCAGAATAACCGAGGCACTCGGGAACGGAGCCTACCGCTTAGGGACGCTGGAAGGAGGGGCGATCCCTCGTACCTGGAACGCCACACACCTGAAGTTGTACTATAGTTAAGAGCTTTGTAAGTAAAGACAAACACAAATGTTATATTACAATGTCTCTGTTAAAACAGTTTCAAGGGGGCACTCTTTTTTTCCTAAGGAGGGTTTTTAATGAGGCCACCCAATAAAAGAAGAGTTTTCGAAGTATAAGGTGTTTCCAGATTGCATGTGTGCTATTTTCGAAAGTTTGAAGAAAGACCTTGTCATCTGTACATGATTTGAGGCAAGAAAATATATATATCGCGTGCTTTCTAAAAAGTTTTAAAGTCCTCATCGTTTTTCGGCGATTAGAGGCACCAGTTAAGTTTTTAAAGTCCTCATCGTTTTTCGGTGATTAGAGGCACCAGTTAAGTTTTAAGTCCTCATCGTTTATTGGCGATCGGAGGCACCAGACGAAAGACCTCCTCGCCGTCGAGCGAGTGCAGGCGAGAAAGAGGAAAAGTCCTCCGTGTTTCTGGGAGTGAGAAGATATAACTCCCGGGGCAACGTAGAGGCAAGTTAAAGACCTCCTCGCCGTTGAGCGAGTGCAGGCGAGAAAGAGGAAAAGTTCTCCGTGTTTCTGGGAGCGAGAAGATGTAACTCCCGGGGCAACGTAGAGGCAAGTTAAAGACCTCCTCGCCGTTGAGCGGGTGCAGGCGAGAAAGGTCCTCAGTGCATCCAGGGGGGAGGAGATGTACACCCTGGGCAAGTTGAGGCGCCGGATAAAGTCCTTATCGCCGTTGTGCGAGCCAAGGCCAATTAAAGACCTCCTCGCCGTTGAGCGAGTGCAGGCGAGAGAAAGAAAAGATCCTCAGTGCATCCAGGGGGAGGGGATGTACACCCTGGGCAAGTTGAGGCATCAAATAAAGTCCTTCTCGCCGTTGTGAGAGCTCAGGCGAGTTTAAGACCTTCTCGCTTATATGCGGGTATAGGCAAGATAAAATCCTTCTCGTCTTGAACGAGTTCAGGTATGGCGAAGAGGGCGGAAGAAGCTTGAAAGGTGGCTAAGGTAGGTTCGAAGAGAACGCCTAGCCAGCCGGTCTTCAGCTCTGAAGTTCAGGGGGGTAAAGGAAGATCCCAAAGGGCATCTCTGCCCCAGATAAAGAAATGACTTCCAAAGCATGAGGCTGGGAAAAGCTGGTGTTACCAAGAGGTTTTGGCGATCGGGAAAAGTTCAAACACGGCGAGAAGATTGAAAGACTTGTTTGATAAAGCAGGTCGAGTGGGACGTTGTTTGAACCGATGATTGAGTTACAGTTCGTTGCTTGGAAACTTTTCTTATGATCAGGTTAGTGCCTCAAGGGAACAAGTTGTTTAAAGCGATTGTTGCTTAAGTTTGAATCGGCTCGAAGCAGTTACGCCAAAGGTCGTGTTTGCAAAATCGCTAAGTTAAACTCGGCAAAGTTAAACATACAAAGAAGGTGAAAGCGCTCAAAGGAAGTCAGAAGAAAGAATATCCAAGTTTCGCTATTGAAATAAGTAACTGTTCAAAACACATATGCAAGAGTTTTTACAAGGTAAATACAAGTGAGTTTATAAAGAAGCAGATGGGGTGGAATTGGTTGAGCCTTCGGCGGGAACGACCTTTCCATTTACTACTTCGTTGTTTAACGACACCATGCTGAGGTCGAGATCAGGGAATAGGCATGCGAATTGCTCCCGAGCGGCTTCGAATCCAGCAGTCAAAATCTGAGCAGAATTTAGCTTAAGTTCCTCAAATTGTCCTTGAAGCTCTTCAACCTGTTTCTTGAGCTCCTTGTTCTGCTGCCCCTGCTCTTCAACCTGTTTTTGAAGTTGTTTGTTAGTCTCTTGAGCATGGAGAAGGTCGTCAGTAACCTTCTTGGATTCTGTTTGAACTTGGGCCAACTCGGCAGCCATCTTCCCTTTCTCCTTGTTTGCCTCGGTGAGATCAGCCATGGCGTAGTCTCTCGCTTTCTCTACTTGCCCAAGTAGCTTCTCGCGGTCGATTGACCTTTGCTCCAGTTTTTGTACCTTATCGGCATTAGCTTGAATGTGAGCCTCCAGGTCGCTCGCCTTGGTGCGCAGAGGCACGATTTTGCTTTCAAGTTCAACTTTTTCTTGGGCAAGTTCATGGACTTTGCGGCGGAGGTCGGCAGCTTCCTTGCGCGCAAGCCTAAGCTCGGTACTCAGGGCATCCTCTACTCGGGAATGTTCCATTTCCGCGAGCGTTAGGCTGAAGGCCACCTTCTCCACCTCAACCTTCATTGTGCTGTTTTCAGTCTTGAGGTGGTAGAGATCATCTTGAAGCCTCCTGGTGGAGCTCTCCACAGCCCTCGTTATGATTGATGGGATATCCTCTGCTATGGTTTTGAGTTTGGCAGTCAGAGGTTCCCACATCCTTGTGACTTCAAGGGAAAGGTTGGATGCCTGGAGAGGCGCCAGGGGGGCTTGTGGAGGGTTCTCGCCGCCACCTTCCTTAGCAGGGTTTTCAATGTTTGCTTCCTGGCGTGGCGACGCGACCGGGGACTCGGTAATTAGAATTGGGGAGGTGTGAGCAACCTCATTCCCGGTCGGAACGTTCTCTGCAGCTGAAGCATTTGAAGGAGGGCCCCCTCCAGCTGAGATATGGGGCGTAGAGGCACTTGGGGGGTCCTCCAGAAAGTTTGGCTCTTGAGCCTCGACTGCTGGTGGCGCAGTGGCCAGTGGAGTTGCTTGGACTGGTGGTGAAGGGGCTCGTGGTGTTGGCGATGAGGGAGGAGGAGCAGGTGTTGATGGTGGTGTTGAAGCTGGAAGAGGGGTGGGGCAGGTGGAGAAGGTGGTGCCACCCTTTTCCTCTTTGTAACGAGGCCATCCTCAGTGACCTCGTCGTCCTCTTCCTCCTCCTCTTGGACGACTTGGGGGGCTTTTCGCTTTGGCCTTTTAAGGACCAGTTTCTTTCGTTGGGTGGGCTCCTTAGGCGGTGATCGCCCATGAATGATGGCCTTCTCGACCGTCGAGTTGGGCACCGTCTGGGAACCGGTCGCCAACCCGTGGTTGCGGGCGAGCGCCTTCAAGTCAGCGAGCATGTTCTTACCCAACATGGTATCTGCATGAAACGAAAGTGCATGAGTTAGCTCAAAGGGGAAAAAAGATTAGTGTACAAGGCAATGAGACAGTAAAAACAGGCATGTGCAGAAAAGATAAAACCAAAGTCTTGTGTGTGTCGCACAAGACGCCCAGAAACAATATCAGAAGCAATGTCAAGACAAGAGTGTAGCATCCTGACCTATTTGGAATTCCAACTGGTCCTCAAAGAACTCGAAGGAAATCAGGGTGGGGGTCAAGAATGTTATGTGGGCATCTGCCACCCTCTTCCAGAATAGGCAAAGGTCTCGGTCCAAAGCTCCCATGCTATCAGGACTTCTGGGCCTCCTGAAGCAGCTCTTGGACTCCTTTTTCCCCTTGTCCACCCAGTACAAGGGGAAACCGTCGAGAAGGGAAGTGTCTTTGTCATTTGCACGAACCTGGATGAACTTCCCCTTCCAATCCTTGTACGACTGCTGGAAGATGGTGAAAATGGATCTCCCAGCAATGGCATTCAGGCTGACCCACAGGCGATCTCCTGGGTGTTTGGCCTCAAACAGGAATAAAAACACGTCCACTGACGCGGGCAACCCCAGGTGGGCGCACGTTATCTCGAAAGCTCGGACAAACGCCCAGCTGTTGGGGTGAAGCTGGGCGGCAGCGATGTTGAGCTCAGTTAAGAGTTCCCTCTCAAATCGAGTAAGAGGGAACCTGAGTTTGACCTTCTTGAAGAAAGTGGTGTAGACGAAGCAGAAGGGCCCGTCGGCGCTCACTTTATCATCGGCGCACACTGGCAGAGCGGCGGGGCAAGGCAGCACCATCATTCTCTCATCGTGCTCCTTGTGAAACGATTGGTGGGCCTCGTCCCCATTGGTCAATCGCAGAACCGCTCCCGCAGTGTTCACCGACGAGGTTTCCTTTAAGAGGGTTGGGTTAGCCCATGGGTATAAAGCCTTGAAGTCTGGCAGAGGGATGGGGGCTCCTCCAGTGTTTGGTGGAGTCGCCTGGGCCAGAGCGGTTTGGGAAGACGCAGGCCTCACAGCCTGCGAAGAGGGAGCACCACGAACTTGCGTTGAGTCGTGTGCTTGTGAAGGAGGGTTTCGCGCTGATGGAGGGGGGTTCGGGGTAATCTTGGTGCGAGTCATGGTAGCAACTGCAAAGGAAGAAGAAAGAGAAAGAATAATAATCAGGAGGGTTACAAAGGCTGACTCGATCATAGAAGGAAGGTGAAAGACGAACGAATGTGAGTTCGTTGCGACGATCGACAAAGCCCTAAGTTACGCAGAAGGAGAAATGGAAAAACAGCCCACAGCGTATGCACCAGACAGTTACAGGATGATGCGAATCGGTGAAAATGCAAGGGAACCCAGCAGATGAAGGAAAGTAGTTACCTTTCGATGATCAGGAAAACGTTGAAGGGAGGTGGTGATCTAGAGCGTCGAGGAACGTCGAGAGCTTTCGCAGAAGGAAATGAGAGCGTATGCAAGTGTGAAGAAAGTGATGGAACAGTAGGAGCGTAAGGGGTTTAAGGGTTTTCGAAATAAGTTTTGGAAGCGCTAGCGGCAGATGAAGAGAGCCGTTGATGAAGCCACGTGTCGAGCGATCGGTGAAGGGTTTGGTGGAGCGTCAGAGCAGCAGAAAGTACGATCGCTTGGAATTCTGCGTCAGTGCCACGTAGATCGGTGTTGACGAGGGCTCTTTCAGTCTTTTCGCTAGACAAGTCTTCGCTTAAGACTGGGGGGCTTGTGTACCGCCCTGGTGGACGGCTGTGATGACGTGGCATCCTGCTACAGTGTAGGCGTGTTGACAAGGCGCCAGGTTGGCAAATGGGAAGGAAGTCGGGAGGCACGTGTGGTCGCCGATTGTTAAGTTGGCGTGTTCCGATTTCCAGTTTACCAGAATAGGCGATCGCCAGGTTGAAGATGAAGTCGCCAGATGTAGACTCAAGCGACCAGGCAGTCGGAGATCGCCAGAATAAGCACATCGCCGAAGACGAAGGAGAAGCAGATTATGAAGGCGGCCGGCGAGACCACAGGGAAGGTGTATGAAGGCCCTAACTCGCCAGTTTCAGTAGAGATCGCACTCCTAAGTTAGCTATGCACTGGGCAGTACCATGCATAAGTAACTTAGCCAAAATAAGAGTAGAAGCAGCGCCAAGTCAGGGAGCCTCCAGATGATGGCACGTGTACAGTTGGATGCGAGCCACGTGTCCAGGTCTGTAACTGCCAGGAGAGAGAAAACCACCAGGTATATAAGAGTTCTTAACAGATTTTCTAAGGTACGCGCGTTCAGTTCATACACTTTACGCTTGCGAGTGACAGAGCTGTTTGTGAGAGAGAGTTTGCACGGTTCCAGTTCTTAGTATTTGGTGATACCGTCCCTGACTTGAGCGTCGGAGTGCGATCGGCCGCAGCGGCGCCGTATCGTTTCTTTGCAGGTTCTTGAGATAGATCCAGAGGAGGAACGGAAGTGAGAAGCGGCGCGCACGTCGATCCTTTGACGAGGCATTCTCCAGCGCTCCGGTCAACAGGCAGGATCACCTTGTATTTTCTTTGAGCTTCACTTATCTTTATGTGCGCGACTAACTGTTAGCTAGCTTAGGTTCAGCGCGATCTTGGGCTTTACCTTTCCTTTCGCACACGACTAAGTGTTAACCAGCTCAGGCTTAGCGCGATCTTGAGCTTTGTCTTTCACTTTGCGCACGACTAAGTGTTAACCAGCTCAGGCTTAGCGCGATCTGTTTCTCTTATTCTTTCGCTTCTACTTGATCGCGACTAGCTATTCCCTCAGCTTGGTGTTTGACAGTCTTTGAGCAATGCTTTGCACCACTAACCAATCACTGACGACTCATCAGTGATCGTTCTTTAGTCTTTACTTAGCTTCTCTGTCGCTTTAGCGCTAAGTGCATAGAGAACCTTGGCACCGATCGCTCGAGGTGATGCCTTGTTTTGGGGAGATAAAAGTGTTTCTCCCTAACCCCTCTTACTTTCCCCAAGGTCATCACCCTCCAGGGCGTTGAGTCGTTCATTCCCTGCCTCACTCCTGGGGTGAGAAGGGTTTCGAACTAAGAGTCTTACTGGGCCAATATTGGTGTATGCCAAGTAGGTAAGGACGTTTTGTCAAAACCTTTCCTTTCCCTCCCTTGGTTTTACTAGCACCCCTGGCTTTTCAGACCTTTAACTGCTTGCGCTCACGCCTGGGGTGAGGAAGACTTAGATCGGTGCCAGTACTTGCGCCTAGGGCAAGTAGGGCCTAACCAATCACCTGCACTTGCACCTGGGGCAAGGAGGATTTTAACTTTAACACTTGAGCACACTTGATATGCTGGAAATTTTTCTTTAATTGGGTGGCCTCGTTAAAAACCCTCCTCAGGGAAAAGAGTGCCCCCTTGTCTGTTCAACTGTTTCCACCACATACAAAGCATGTATCTTTTAGCGCGAGAACGCCATTACTGTACAACTTTAACTGAAATAAAATTTCAAATGGGTGGCGTTCCACGTTCTGGGGATTGTTCCTCCCTCCAAAGTCTCTAGGCGATAGGCTCCGTTCTCCAATGTCTCCACCACTCTGTACGGGCCTGTCCACTTTGGGGATAACTTGTTCTGCATGTCATTCTGATGCGCCTTTCTCATCACCAGATCACCTTCCTGGAAGCGCCTGGGCCTCACTTTAGAGTTGTGCCTCCGCTCTACTCTTCTCTTCACAGCTTCAGCACTGACTCTGGCCTCTTCTCGCACTTCGTCTAGCAGATCCAGATTCACCTTACGCTCTTCATTGGACTCTTCAGCAACGAAGTTCAAGAATCTGGGGGAGCTCTCCTGTATCTCCACAGGAATCATGGCGTCTGTCCCATAGACAAGGCTGAAGGGTGTCTCATGGGTGCTGGACTGTGGGGTGGTGTGATAAGACCATACAATTCTGGGGACCTCCTCTGCCCAGCCTCCTTTGGCCTTGTCTAGTCTTCGCTTCAGCCCCCTGAGCAGCACTCGATTTGCTGACTCCACCTGCCCATTGGTTTGTGGGTGCTCCACTGAAGCGAAAACCTGTTGTATCTTTAACTCTTCACACATCTTCCTCAGCTGATGACTTGTGAATTGGGTGCCATTGTCGGAAACCAGCCTCTTGGGTATTCCGAAGCGGCAGACAATGTTCTTCCAGACGAAGTGCTCGACTTTCTGTGCGGTGATGTGTGCGACTGGCTCTGCCTCCACCCACTTGGTGAAATACTCGATGGCCACTATGAGGAACTTCATCTGCCTTACCGCCAGGGGAAAGGGTCCTAGGATGTCAATCCCCCATGTATGGAATGGCCACGGGCTATGGATGGACCTCAACTCCTCAGGGGGTGCCTTGTGCCAGTCTGCATGCAGTTGACACTGTTTGCAATGCTGAGCAAACCTTATGCAGTCTTCCTTCAGCTTTGGCCAGTAGTACCCCGCGCGGAGCACTCTACTTGCCAAAGCATGACCACCTACGTGGCTTCCGCACACCCCCTCGTGCAGCTCAGACATGAGTCTGGTGCATTGCTCGCCGTGCACACAGATCTGCACAGGGTGAGAAAATCCAAATCTAAAGAGGTTTCCATCTATAAGAGTGAACTTACTTGAACTCCTCTTTATCCTTTTGGCCTCTGCCGCATCGAGCGGGAGTACACCATCTTCTAAGTATAGCTGGTATGGCGTTATCCAGGTGTCGGGCTCCTTCCCCGCATGGACCTCCATCAACTCATCGGTCTTTGACGATCGCGATCTCACCCTTGGCGTTCTCAGCGTTTCTTGGGTCAATGACCGATGACCGATCGTTAGACGCTCCATTGACTTGTATACATGAAGCACCTGGTTGTCTGATACGAACGCGCGCGGTACCTTCAGGGTCTCCTGAATGACGGTCCTCTGCTTCCCTCCTTTGCCTGAGCTGGCCAGCTTGGCAAGCAGGTCTGCTCTGGCATTTTGCTCCCTTGGCACATGCACTAATTCAAACTCGGCGAAGGACGTCTTCAGGAGCTGCACATACTCCAGGTAGGCTGCCATCTGGGGATCTTTTGCTTGGAACTCCCCTGTAACCTGCCCAGTGACCAGCAAAGAGTCGCTTTTGGCCAGCAGATTTCTTGCTCCCATTTCTCTCGCTAGCAACATTCCTGCGATAAGGGCTTCATACTCCGCCTGATTGTTGCTAGCCTTGAAGGCAAAGTGGAGGGACTGCTCGATCAGTACCCCGTTTGGTCCCTCCAGGATGACTCCCGCGCCGCTACCCTGCTGATTAGAGGAGCCATCCACCGATAACACCCATCGGAAATCTAGCCCCTTTGCAGGTGTCGCGATTGATGACAGCTCGACTACAAAGTCCGCGAACACCTGCCCCTTGATCGGTCCTCGGGGCTCGTACTGAATATCAAATTCTGACAATTCTACCGCCCATTTGACCATCCTGCCTGCTACATCAGGTTTCTTCAATACGTTCTGGATAGGTAGATCAGTCATCACCACCATTGTGAAGCTGTGGAAGTAATGCCTGAGTCTTCTGGCTGAAAACACCACCGCCAGAGCAGCCTTCTCGAGGGCTTGGTACCTTGTTTCAGGGCCTTGCAGCACTTTACTCACGAAGTAAACAGGCCTCTGGGCCTGGTCCTGCTCTTGCACCAAGACTGAGCTGACTGCTCTCTCCGTCACAGCAAAATATAGACGAAGAGGGATGCCTACCTGAGGTTTTCGCAAGACTGGTGGGCTCGCCAGATACCCCTTTAACTTGATGAAGGCCTCCTCGCACTCCTGTGTCCAGAGAAATCTACTGTTGCGTTTGAGACACTGGAAGTATGGGTGACCTTTCTCCCCTCCAGCGGACATAAACCGGGACAAGGCCGCCAAGCGACCGGTGAGCTGCTGCACTTCCTTCACTGTCGTTGGGCTCCTCATCGCCATGATCGCCGCACACTTCTCTGGGTTGGCTTCGATTCCCCGCTCTGTTAAGAGGAAACCCAAGAACTTCCCAGCCTCTACACCAAAAATGCATTTCTCAGGGTTGAGCTTCAGCCTGTACTTGGCAATGGTGGTGAATAGCTCTTCCAGATCAGCTGCATGATGTTTCTTCTCTTGGGACGTAACCACCATGTCATCTACATAGGCGTGTACGTTCCTTCCCAGCATGGGCGAGAGCACCCTATCCATGAGCCGCTGGTAGGTAGCCCCCGCATTCTTTAACCCAAATGGCATGACCTTGTAGCAATAGCAAGACCGTAACGTCATAAACGCAGTCTTGCATTCATCCATTGGGTGCATCCTGATCTGGTTATACCCCGAGAAAGCGTCCAAGAAGCTGAGTAGCTTTCCCCCCGAGGCGCTATCAACTAGAGCATCTATATTGGGTAAGGGGTAAGAATCCTTGGGGCACGCCTTGTTGAGGTCAGTGAAGTCCACGCACATCCTCCACTTGCCGCTTGCCTTTTGAACCAGTACCACATTCGCTAGCCACTCGGGGTACTGGATTTCTCTGATGTGGCATGCGGCAAGGAGCTTCTGCGCTTCGTCGTGGATCACCTTCCTTTTCTCCTTGTTGAACTTCCTTCGCCTCTGTCGCACAGGTCGGACCATAGGGTCCATCGACAGCCGATGGCAGAGGAAATCGGGGTCGATTCCTGGCATGTCGGATGCTGACCATGCAAAGGCATTCATGTGCTTCTCAATCACACCCACGATCAGCCTTCGCTCTTCTTCAACGAGGGATCCCCCTAACTTGAACTTTCTTCCCCCGATGTCCACTTCGACCCATCCTTCAGCTGGGTGGGGCCTTCTCTCACTGGCGATGACCGCCCTCGCGATCCCTGACTCGCGGGGAGTGATCGCGCCTTCCTCTTCTTCTTCAACTTGGGCTACCTGGGAGCCCCCCACCGCAGCATCCTCCATCCTCTGAGCGCCCTGTGTCTCTCTGACCACCGATCGCTCTTCGCGCACGCCTGGTGGTGGTTTTGTGGTGACGTGGCACACACTTATCTTTTGCTTCAAGCTGTTCTCATAACAGTGTCTTGCCTCAGCCTGATCCGACCTGATGGTTATCACGGTCCCCTCCATCGACGACAGCTTCAACTTCATATGCCTCGTCGATGGTATTGCGCCCAGTCTATTGAGTGTTGGCCTCCCCAACAAGATATTGTACGCAGAAGGGGCGTTCACCACCAGGTACTTTATCTTTTCAGTGCGGGCTGTCGTTCCGTCAGTGAACGTTGTCCTCAGCTCGATGTATCCCCGCACCTCTACCTGATCTCCTGCAAAACCGTAGAGACACCCGGTATACGGTCTTAGCTGATCAGGGGACAACTGTAGCTTGTTGAATGTTGGCCAGAACATGATGTCCGCCGAGCTTCCTTGATCTGTGAGTACTCTATGCACTCGTCTTCCCGCTGTGATGAGAGAAATGACCACAGGGTCGTTGTTGTGCGGGACAACGTCCCGTAGGTCAGCTTTCCTGAAGATAATGTCCACTTCAGGGTAATGACTCTCATTCACTGCATCTCCCGCCATCACCGATCGAGCGTATCTCCTTCTTTGTGAAGCTGTGCATCCCCCACCAGAGAAGCCTCCCGCGATCGTCTGCACTTCCCCATGCACAGGGACTTCATGCTGCTGTTCTCCAGTCTGGGATCCTGACGCGCGATCACCCTGCGGCTCACGTAGGTAATCTGCTTGAAAACCAGACTTCACCAACTCTGCCAGTTGGTGTCCCAGCGCCAAATAGGAATGAAGTGTATGGCCAAAGGCCTGATGAAACTCACACCATTCATTCTTCTTCCTTCCAAGTACCTTATCTGTCTTCTCTGGTACTCGTAGTCTTGCTGCTACAGCAGGAAGGGCGATGAGACCCGCCAATTCCACCATGAAGTTGTATCTCGGGGGTGCGTTATTCTCCCTTGCACGCCCCCTGCTCTGGTCTTTGCCTGGTGCATAGGGACGAGGTTTTTCCCGCACCTTCTTCCCCTCCTTGGCCTCATGCACCCTTGCTTGCTGTGGCTTTCCTTGCCCTCCACGCGGTCTGGGTGGTGCAGCACTTCCCCTCTTCTCAGAAACCTCTGTTTCTGCCACTATGTGCGCCACCGCACGTCGTCGAATCTCTGCAAAGGTGCTGGGATGGCTCCTGATGAGAGACTCGCTGAAGGGGCCAGGCAGCACTCCCTTCTTAAACGCGTGCACCAGCATATCTTCATCTTTGCTGGGCAATCTAACCACTTGTGCTCCAAAGCGATTGAGGTAGTCTTTCAGCGACTCACCTTGGTACTGGCGCACGTCGAACAAGTCGTATGACACCACTGCAGGTGCTTTGTTGACGATATATTGTTCAGTGAAGAGCTTCGAGAACTGAGAGAAAGACGTGATATGTCCTTCTGGTAGGCTCACGAACCACTCCATGGCGATTCCGCTGAGCGTACTCATAAACATTTTGCAGTAGACAGCGTCTGAACCCCCAGACAACATCATCTGGGTGTGGAACGCTGTCAGATGCGCCTCCGGGTCTTCTACCCCCTTGAACGATGCCTTCACCCCCACCAGGTTGGGAGGCACCATGGTTCCCATGATCTCAGGGGAGAATGGCATGGGGAACGCTCTTGGAGGTGAGGGCTGTCTAGACACCCTTTCGTCAACCATGTGTTCCCTCTGCGCCTGCAGCGTCCTTCTCAACTCCTCATTGACGCGATTCAGCTCGTCGTTCCTGCTTTGCGACGCAGCTAACTCCGTCTGCATCCTCTCTTGTTCAACCTTTGACGCTGCGGCGTTATCCTGCAGCGTGCGCACCATTTCCAGGACCTGCGCCATTGTCACAGCTCCTTCGTCAGCGGATGGCGCAGGCGATGGCTGTCTGTTTCTAGGCATCTTTCTCTATCAAGGAAACTGATAAAACTCTGGTAAGCTTTAAAACTGTGGTATATATGGGACAACGATTCACTCGGGCCCCACGGTGGGCGCCAAATGATCCTGCCGGAAACTCAAACGTGGAGGAATCGCTTCGTAGCACTCTTGGTCCCGTCTACGCGACTGCGTTTTCTACAGGATCACCCTCAGAACCTTCTCTTGGATCTCCAAACGTGACCTGCAAAACACACAGACGGCGCCTCTAGCGGCCGTTTGCACTCTGACGATCAAGTTAGTCCACAGAACCACCAAAGACTAGAAAACTAGTAGTGTGTGTGAAAAACTCTTGCTCTCTGTTTTTTTTTTTGTCCCCCCTTCTCTCCCTGATTCCTTCTTTTATCTCTCTTTCTCCGTTTCTGGGCATAACAGAATTTTGTTATGCTTTTCTGGCATGTGTCAGAACCCTGTTATGCTTTTCAGAGACAGTGTACCTGCAGAATCAGAGAGTGTGGGTGTCTGTGCATGTCCGCGCGTCTCTGCGCTGGGCTGCGCCTGTCTGTACCCTTAATGGTACGGAGTGCACTTTGTCTGGACCGCACCCCTCTCAGATGGTGACACGTGGAGGCCTACAACTCACATCTAACCACACACGTGTCACTTACTGGAAGGGCTCTAGCGCTTCTCTTTGTGTGCCTAAGTTACACCCTTCCAGAGTAACTTAGGATATCTCTCTCATCTGGGTAGGTCGCATACTCTTAGGAGAACGTCGGGTGTGGCTGGTCTAGGCACACTCACCAAACGTTGCTCTCTGCGTATACAGCTTACCCTTCACGATGTCACGCACGTAATGGGTTGAGGGAATCACCAATCACTGACTAGTTTACTAGTTCCCTCAGGCCACTCTCGTGCATGATTCCCTGAGGTGTGCTCATGCGAGATCCATGCGTAACGCTCTCGCTGGGAACCTCAGTCCAGATGTGTAACTGTCAGGAGAGAGAAAGTGCATAGGTATATAAGAGATTCTAACGAACTTCTGAGGTACGCGCGCGTTTTAGATTACTTCTTTTACGCTTGCGAGAACTAGAGTACGCTGAGAGAGAATCTTGCACGGTTCCAGAGAGTTCTTGAGTTTTCTCTTAGTATTTGGTGGTTCAGTCGCTGACTTGGGCGTCGGAGCGTGATCGGCCGCAGCGGCGCCGTTCTGTCCTTTTGCAGGTTCTTGAGGCGAATCAAGGCGAAGGACCGAAGCTAACACGGCGCAGAGTCGATCCAGATCTGACGAGGCAAAGTTCTTGCGTCCTGGTCAACAGGTAGGATCATCAGGCGCCCACCGTGGGGCCGTGTAAAACCTGTTCCCATCCACAGCGTGAGTTCTTGGAGGTTTCTGCAATTCCTGTGTGGTTGTGTGCTGGTGCAACCATTTTCCGCCGTTCGTTGACGTTTCGTTCGGTAAATTCGCGTTTCCACCGTTCGTTTGAAGTTTCTTTCGTTCTTGTTCGGTGAGGTGAAGTTTTTCGCTGTTTACACGAGTTTGAATTGGTGAGATCGAAGTTTTTCGCTGTTTTGACCGGTAAATCAGAGGTTGTGGTGGAGAAGCGGTGGTCTGTGGTGAAGTTGCAAGTTTCTGCGAAGGTTTTGTTGTTGAGGTTGTGTGCTTGAAGTTCTTTGGAGTTTTCGAAGTTCTGACCGATTGATTGCTGGATCGATAAAGCCCTGCGTCAAGCCCCTATGAATGGGGCGAGGAATCCGGGGTTTGCGAGAAGTCGAGCCAGGGACTGATATAGAAGGGGCGGAGCCCGAGGCCTCAGCTGTGTCAAGGTGTGGCAACGGCGAAGGCGGGGGAACCAAGTCAATCCTTTCCTCTCGTTCCTCGAGGGCTGGCGGAGGTGGCGGTGATGTGGCACTAGGAGGATCATCCCTGAGAGAGTTCCCATCACCGGGGGGCGCGACAGGTGAGGCAGGGAGACCCGTAGCCCTTCTCTTATGGGAAACCAGGGCAGCACCCGAGTCTTCGCTGTCAGAATCCACTATCAACACCCTTTTCCCTTTGTTAGAGCGCGCTGAGGCAGGGGTTGACGCCATGGCTAATGGAACCGCAGCAATGGGAGGAGGAGAAGCAGATGGTGGAGGAATTGGCAGGGCAGCGACAGTGGGCACGTCGGAGGCGATGACTTCCCCCCCTTCTTTGGTAGATTTTGCCTTCTTTAAAAATTTGGCAAGAGCCAGCCGCCTCGAGGAAGTCATCACTGAACCTGCGACAGCGAAAAATAGTAGAGTAAAGGTTGGTTCAGATGAAGCAGAAGGGAAATTCTATGGCCAAACACACGCAGATAACCACAACAACTAATGTATCATAAACAATCAAGGGCAGATACCAAAGTAGGTAGAAAGCCCATGGGCGTTGAACTCGTTCGCGATGAGTTTGGCGGTATCGAAGACTACCCCCAGTCCCGCCAAAGCTTTGCACACATCCCGGTCGGAGGGGGTAAGCTCATCCAAAGCCAAGGCCTTCATGGTTATGGGCTTATCCATCTAGTATAGGGGAAAGCCCTCTAGGATGGTAGGATCGCGCTTGGTCGCGCGTACCTTGAAGAATTTCCTCTTCCATCCTTTGAACGAATTTTGGAAGAGTGTAAGAATGATGCGCCCGGCGATGCCAGAGAAGCTCATCCATAGGCTCTTCCCCTGTTTCTTCACCTCGAAAAAGTGAAGAAAAACGTCTACAGAAGAGGGAACACCTAGATAGCCGCAGAGAATTTGGAACCCCCTCACAAAAGCCCAACTGTTGGGGTGGAGCTGGGCGGGAGCAGTGTTTATCTCTGTAAGCAGTTCTTTTTCGAAAGAAGTAAGGGGCAGACGCAGGCCCACCCTCTTGAGCACCATTTGATAGAGGAAGAAGAAGGGAGTTCCCCCAGTCTCTCTGGAGTCCGCACAAACGGGCATCCCAGGTCGCGCCCGGCATACCAGGACTTGGGAGTCGTGACTTTTGTGAAAGGCATTGAAGTTATAAAGCAGGGTCCCCCCTGTGAGCCTCCACATCCTCAACAGAGTTTAGGAGGGAGCATTCGTCCAGAAGTTCGTCGGGAGCCCAGTCATATTCGCCCTTATAATAAGACTTAGGGAGCGGGGGAGGTGCAGTGGTCTTAGTTTTCGCCATCGATGCCAAAGCTGAATATCAAAAGAGAAAGAAAGGGTTCAAAGGAAAAGGGTTGGGAGAAGAAAAGGGGAAAAATGGAAGAATCCTAGGAAAACCCTACCCACACGAGAGAAAAGAGGAACGAGAGGAACGAAGAAACATACAAACGATATCCAAAGAAATGCAGTAATATGGACAGTCCCAGGCAGTTCATACAGTGAAGAGAATCATCAAGGAGGGGGGAAACCGTACCTTTGGGGGCTGAAGGGCGTGGAGAGCGGAAGCGCGAATGAGCAGGGGTCGCGAGAGAAGGGATTCAGAGAAGATGAACAGTGGGAAAGGGCAGAGAAAGTGGATGTAACAGTAGTGGCAAGCGCGGGGTTTGGGTAACTTAAACGTTACGAGAAGCGCGAGGGGCAACAAATGATAACCGTGTGATGATGCCACGTGTTGCAAGATTAAGCGCTCAAGGGGAGCGCAAGAGGTTCTTAAAAGGGACCGCACGATGAGCCACGTGGCACGCGATTAAGCGTAGGCTCAAAGGACATTATTTTTTTGCATTTCAGGGGATGTCCAATCAGCCATTAAGAATACCCCTGTGGTTCAGAAAGTGTCACGTCAATAATTCGAAGAATTGCTGAGTTAGCAGAGAATGACACGTCATCAGGAGGGCACGTGGAGGGCGTGGGCGAGGCTTTAGTCTTTTCGCTGAAGACAAGTCTTCGGCTTAAGACTGGGGGGCTTGTGTACCGTCCCGTATCCGGGCGTTGACTAAGTCAAGGTCAAAGTCAACGGCTGGAGAGTCAAAGTCAACGCAAGGCGTCGCCTAGGTGGAGAGACGCCAAGAGGAAGCGTCGCCAAGGCGAGGCGTCGCCTAGTGAAGGCGTCGCCCCACCAGGGCATCGCCAGATCAAACAGCCAAGAGGAAGCGTCGCCAAGGCAAGGCGTCGCCTAGGTGAAGGCGTCGCCCAACCAGGGCGTCGCCAGATCAAACAGTGCTAAAGCAAGGAAATCACGGTGTGGTTCCCCGATACCCATGGGTAGGAAAGACCATGGAGGGAGTGACGCCGTGGGAAGGCCTCAGGTCCCGATAACCCGGGGCAGTGATAAAGAGAAGGAAAAGGTGGCTTTAAGGCCATAGTAATAGTACCAGTGTAGGGCAGCCTGACTCGTGAAGTGCTCCTGCCGCCCCAGAGACGCCTGTGGGACAGATACGACTCAAGAGGAAGGTCACGCCCAGGGCAACCGGGTGCAGGGTACGAGAGGAAGGCAGACACGCTCTCAAAGTAAGTGACTAGATAATTGGGGGCATGAGTTGGCACCCAAAAAGTCACCCCTAGCGTAGTAGCACTCCCAAGCAGGAGGACTCACACGTAGAAACGTCCCCAGATGGGCAGAAACGCCCCCAGATGGGGTCATGGCGTCGTGAGGCCCTCCACGTGTACGAAAGCCATGTTAGAATAGAAACACCCTCTAGTCAGGTGCCAGGTAATTAAAGTCATTCAATACAGTTTCCGTTTCGAGCGTTCAGGTACTATGATGGCTCCCAAGCGTTTCAACGTCTTAAATGCGCTACGTTTTCTAATTAAACGCTTTAATGAGTGCGTTACGTTTGTGATTAAAAGCGCTTTAAGGCGCTTTGAATGCTTGGGAGGTTTAAATAGCGCGGGGAATGTTGGAAACGGGGTTCGAACTTTCTGCAAATTTACCAGAGCTCTCTAGTTGCTTGCTCGTGCTTCAACAGTTACGAACAAGGGACTGGCGAATATTTTTGCCTGAGAGAGAGAACACAGACACACAACACACAGTTATTTTTACCACCTTCAGAGTGCCATACGCGGTGCTCAGAGACGGAGGTGAACAGTTTTGGTGTTTCTTGCTGGCTGACTTGAGCGTCGGAGTGCAAACGGCCGCTAGGGCGCCTCTTTGTCCTCTTTTTTGCAGGAATCCACAGGCAATCAGTGGGAAGGAGTCCCTAGCTGACGGTTGAGGTCGCGCACGAAGACGTCCCGGTCAACCGGACGGAACACATTTCATGAACACGTGCTCATTGCCACGAGTTCTTCTGACTTGATCGTTTATTCTTGTTCCGTCCGGTTGACCTGGGACTTCTTCGTGCGCGACCTCAACCGTCAGCTAGGGACTCCTTCCCACTGGTTACCTGTGGATTCCTGCAAAGAAGAAGGACAAAAGGGCGCCCTAGCGTCCGTTTGCACTCCGACGCTCAAGTCAGCCAGCAAGAAACACCAAAACTATGCACCTCCGTATCGGAGCACCGCGTATGGCACTCTGAAGGTGGTAAAAAGGAAACTGTGTCTAGTGTATATTTCTCCTTCTAGCAAAAAATCTTTCCCTAGTCCCTTGTGCGTAACCTCAAGGCTCGAGCAAGCAACTAGAGAGTTTCTGGGAAATTTTCAAAAAGTTCCAACCCTGCTTCCAACATTCCCGGCGCTATTTAAACTGCCCAAGCATTTAAAGCACCTTAAAGCGCTTTTAATCATAAAACGTAACGCACTTAATTAACGCGTCTAATTAGAAAACGCAGCGCATTTAAGACGTTGAAACGCTTGGGAGCCTTTATAGTACTTTAAATGCTCGAAACAGAAACTATATTGAATGACCTTAATTACCTGCTACCTGACTGAGTGGTGTTTCTATTCTGAACTGGCTGTCGTACACGTGGAGGGCCTCACAGCGCCGTGACCCCACCTGGGGACGTTTCTGCCCATCTGGGGACGTTTCTACGTGTGAGTCCTCCTGCTTGGGAGTGCTACTGCGCAAGTGGTGACTTTTTGGGTGCCAACTCATGCCCCCAATCATCTAGTCACTCACTTTGAGAGCGTAAATGCCTTCCTCTCGTACCCTGCACCTGGCTGCCCTGGGCGTGACCCTCCCCTTGAGTCGTATCTGCCCCTCAGGCGTCCCTGAGGCGGCAGGGGTACTTCACGACTCAGGCTGCCCTACACTGGTGCTATCACTATGGCCTTGAAGCCACCTTTTCCTTCTCTTTTTCACTGCCCCGGATCATCGGGACCTGAGGCCTTCCCACGGCGTCGCTCCCTCCATGGTCTTTCCTACACATGGGTATCGGGGAACCACACTGTGATGGCCTTGCCTTGGCGATATTTGATCTTGGCGACGCCCTGGTTGGGCGACGCCTTCACCTAGGCAACGCCTTGCCTTGGCGACGCTTCCTCTTGGCGACGCTTCCTCTTGGCGACGCTCGAACTTGGCGTCTCTTCACCTAGGCGACGCCTTGCGTTGACTTTGACTCCAGGCGTTGACTTTGACCTTGACTTTGTCAACGCCCGGATACGGGACGGTACACAAGCCCCCCAGTCTTAAGCCGAAGACTTATCTTCAGCGCAAAGACTAAGGCCTCGCCCACGCCGTCCACGTGTCACCCTGATGACGTGTCATTCCTTGCTGACTCAACAATTCTCGAATTATTGACGTGACACTCTCCTAACCATAGGGGCTCTCTTTGATGACTGATGACATCCTCTGAAGCGGGGAAAATAATGCCTTTTGGGGCTAAGCTTAATCGTGCGCCACGTGGTTCATCACACGGCCAGCCTCTAGAGTCTCTTGCGCTCCCCTTGAGCGCTTAATCCCTTGACACGCGGCACGATCTCACGGCTCTCGATTAGCGCCTCTTGGGTTGCAAAGGTAACATTTAAGTTACCCCAAACCCCGCGCTCACACCACTGTTACATCCATTCTCTCTGTATCTCCGCACTGTTCATCGCCTTCAAGTCTCTCTCTGCAACCTTTGCTCTCTCCTTCGTGCTTTCCTTCCTCCCCCACTTCGACATCAAAGGTATGATTTTTGCGTCTTCACGACTCTTCTTCTTCGTCGCATTGCATCACTGTATATTGAACTGCCTGGGACTGCTTATGTTTACGCATTACTGTGTTCTTCCGCTCCTCCGTTCTTCTCTGTTCCCTTCTCCTTCTTTCTGGGTCTTCTCGCGTGGGTAGTATTTCCTGGGGTTTTACCCCCTTTTCTGTCTTGGCATCGCTTTGTTTAAACCTTTTTTCCTTTCTTCTTTCTCCAGCTATTTACTCACACCATGACGCGCCCGAACGCAAAGTCTGGTTCTCCTCCCAAGACCCCCAAGTCCAATTATAAAGCTTTCTATACCTGGGCCCCCGACGAGCTTTTGAACGAGTGCACGAGCCTGACATCCTTTCAGGACCTGGAGAATCACCATGGGGACCCCCACTTGTATAACTTTAATGCCTTCTGCCGCACTCACGACGCGCACATCTCCGTTCGTCCTGGCCGACCGGGGGAACCTGTGTGTGTGGATGACAGACCTAGAAAGGGGGATCCTTTCTTCTTCATGTACCATACGGTATTTAAACGCGTCGGGGTGCGTCTCCCCTTCACGCCCTTCGAGAGGGAACTCCTCACTGAGATTAACACCGCCCCCGCCCAACTCCACCCCAACAGCTGGGCATTTGTAACGGTTTTCCAAATTCTATGCGGGTACCTGGGCATCCTCCCCTCCGTGGATGTCTTCCTGCATTTCTTCGAAGTGAAGAAACAGGGGAAGAGTTTTTGGGTAAGCTTCTTCGGCATCGCGGGCAGGATCATCCTCACCCTCTTCCAGAACTCTTACAAAAACTGGAAAGGTAAATTCTTTAGGGTGTGCTGCGCCAAACACGACCCCACAGCCTTAGACGACTTTCCTCTATACTGGACGGAGCACCCCAAACTGCTCAAGCCTAAGGCCCTGGATGAGCTATCCCCCGCTGATAGGGAGATATGCAAAGCCCTGGCTGGTCTGGGAATCGTCTTCGATACGCTGAAGCTTATCGCGAGCGAATACAACGCCCACTCCCTGACCACCTACTTTGGTAGGGAGATTCCTCTCTCATTATCTTTCGTTATCTATATTTTGCTGCTTCATGTTTGTTCTTCTGGTCTCTTTCACTTGTCCTCCATTATACCATGTGATTCGTGTCTCGTGTTTCTACGCGTTTTGTGATTTTGCATAACTGCTTTGGCTTTGACTTCTGCTGTTGGGTTTATTTGAATGTAGGGTCAGTGATGGGTGCTTCCAAAAGGATGATGCTGACGAAAGCGATAAAGGACGCTCGTGCTGCCAAGGCAGGCGCCTCTTCCGCCCCTGCTGCTGACCCGAGCCCTCCATCAGACCTGCCTCTGCCACCACCGACCACTACCGAAACTCCACTAGGCTCATCTTCACCGTCCCCACATAGCCCTGAGGCGCTTCAGACTCCTGACTCTCCTCTGCCCATTGTCGCCGTTCCTCTGGTCGTGGCCTCATCGCCAACCCCAACCCCCCTCGACAAAGGGAAACGGGTCTTGGAGATCATATCCGACGATGAGGACTCGGATGGCGTGGCACCCTTCAAGAGGAGAAAATCTGCAAGGGTCCCTCTCCTACCAGCGGCGTCGCCCCAGGGAGAGGACTCTTTCAGGGACAACCCTCCAAGCGCTACTTCCCTTCCCCCCACAATTGTCCAAGAAGATATAGGCGAAGGCGCCGAGTCTGCTCCACCTCCACCACCGGCAGAGGTCTCTGCTTCGCCTGCCCCCGTCGCTGCCGCCCCTGATTTTATCGCCATCCCTCCCCCAATCATGCATCTGATGAGGGGCTTCAGTGGTGGAACAATGCCAGAGGGCTCCGACAGGAAGGAGGGCATGCCTTTCTACTTGGGGGCCTTCTTGGCGGTGGCCCTTGAATGGCGCGCCCAGGCCAGAAACGCTGTTCTGCAGACTCAAACCCTCCAGGCCTTGGAAACAAGGGTAGCTGCCCTGGAGGAGGAAAAGAAAACCCTGGAATGCCAAAACGAGGCCTACCAAAACACTCTGAAGCAGGCTCAAGAGGCCAGGGAAAAGGCTGAAAAGCAACTGTGAGAGGCGATGGGGTTCCAGGCTGACTTCTACACTCGCGAAGTCACTCTTCAAGTCCAAGTGACAGGCCTCGAGGGCATGGTCGAAGCTTACGAGGAAGTTCAAGAGGACTTGAAGAGCCGATGCTGTGAGCAAGCCGACAGACTGCAACGGATGAAGGGGGAGGTGGCTACCCAGGCCAAAGCTATGGGCTTTCTCCAGGTTGACTACGATAAACTGCAGGTCGAGGTCAGCCGGCTCCGCGTGGAAAAGGAGGCTTTGGAGAAGCAGGTAGCTTCGGGGGACGCCACCATTGAGGAGCTAGAGAAGGACAAAAAGACCCTCATCCAGGACATGGCGGGCACTTTCGAGGAGGGATTCCAAGAGGCTCTGGCCCAAGCTGTCTGCATGAATCCGGGGATCGACATTTCCAACTGCGATTCCACTCACCACATTGTTGATGGAAAAGTCGTGCCCCTGGAAATGGACGATTGAACCGCCACCCTCGATCATCACTTTACCCCTTTACACTTGTTTTAACCTTCTTTGATAAACTTGTAATTCTTTGAATTGTCTGTACTTTCGTTACAACTTTGAGTTTTGCATGATTACTTTCGTGTCTTTGCGATATAGAATTTCGCCTGTGTGGTTTTACTTTCGTTCTTTGCCTTCACGTGTTTCAGTTGTTTTGCCTGTACTATACCCGTTACGCGTCGATGCCTACGCCCATGGAGAGGCTTGTCTAATGGGGTGTCTCTAACACCAAGCGATTCGTCCCTTGATTCTTAATGCCCGGCACCCACGCCTAAGGAGAGGCCTGCTACAGCAGCGCCGTATCGTCCCCGGGTGTCTAAAACGCCGAGTGCTCTGGGGGGGGTCGTTCCCTCCATGGTCTTTCCTTCCCATAGGTATCGGGGAACAACCCTGCCAGTGATTCGCTGGCGTTTGGCGATCTCGTCTCCCTCCACAGTCTTTCCTAGCCAGTAACTAGCTTTGCCTTCTTCGATTTCATCTCCCTCCGCAGTCTTTCCTACCTGTGGGTATCGACAAGGTGGCACTGCTGATATTTGGGTTGGCAACGCCCGCAACGTCTTATGCCGGCGTCGCCCCTTGCGTCTTCCCTGGCGACAGCCCGGGCGTCTCGTGCTGGCGTCGCCTTGGGTGTTATCTTTACCTTGGCATTGACTTTGTCCTTGGCCCTGGTTGAGGCCTGAGGACAGCGAAGAGCTCAAGGTTTCGCCTGCACCATCCACGTGGCGCTTCTTGTATGGCTGATGGGACGTTCAGTCATTCGACTTGGTCCTGACTCCTACTGTGCCCCTGACCCACTCTCGACGGCGCATTGTACTATTGGGCATTCTGTCGATACGACGTTTTCTGATTTTAACCAGTGGTGCCAGGGCCATCCTTCCATCTTCTGCCACGTGGCTCGATCGTGCGGTGCATCCATTCGCGTCGATTAGCGCTATAACTGCAATACTTCCATTCGCGTCGTTTGGCGCTCTAACCGCAATATTTGATTCTTTAAAGCTCTGAAACTGTCCTCATCATTTCTGCACCTTTCGTAACCTACTTGCACCCTCTCTGCTTGCACCCTTCTTCTTCTTCGCAAAGAGTTCTTCCAGTGTTCATTCCCCCCAGCGTTTTACCCTTGCCAAGACTTCAAACCTCCCTGATTCTGTTCAAGAATATCTTCTCGTTCTACTCCTCCTAGGGTCAACCCCAAGGACCTGTATCCTTGGGCTTCGAGGGAGCTTCTTGACGAATGCTCCTGCTTACTCTCCACCAGGACCATACGGGAACACAAGGGGGATTCATGCTCCTATAATCACCGTGCCTTCGCGAGGAGGCACGACGACGACATTGTTGTGCTCCCTTGCACTCTAGGGGAGCCAGTGTGTGGAGACAAACGGGCCAACGACGGGGTCCCCTTCTTTTACTTCTATCCGATGGTTTTCAAAACCATAGGCGTGCGCCTGCCCTTCTCCAGGTTTGAGAAGGAACTGCTGACGGAGATCAATGCCGCTCCGACCCAGTTATATCCCAACAGCTGGGCTTTAGTCAAGGCCTTTGACATCCTTTTCGGGTTTCTGGGTAGGGCACCCTCGGTCGACATCTTTCTTCACTTCTTCGAGGTGAAGAGGCAAAGGCACAACCTCTGGGTAACTCTCAGTAATGTTCCTGGCAGAGTTCTCCTGACCCCTTTCCAAAACTCGTTCACTGGGTGGAAAGGCCGGTTCTTCAAGATTTGCTGTTCTGACCTCGTTCCCTCCGCCCTGGATGGTTTTCCACTGTACTGGGTGAGGGAGACGAGGGCCCTTAAATCCAAACCCTTCAAGAAGCTGGCCCCAAATGACTAGGTGGTTTGCCGGATTCTCGCCGAGGCGGGAGGTTTTGACTCTGCCACCTTGATCAGTTTGGAGTTCAACGCTGGAACTCTCGAAAAGTATATAGGTATGAGTCGCTGCCCTAGAAACTTCCGCCTTTATCGTTCTCTATCTGGGTGTGTTTTGCTTCATGGTGTCCCTGACACGTTCATCTTCCTTGGTGCAGGCTCGAAAATAAATCAAGAGCGGAGGACACGACTTACCCGAGCTCTGCTGGCTGAGAGCGAGGCTTCGTCTTCTTCCCGTGCTGACTCCGATGGCCACTGAGAAGTGGTTTGTTTGTGCTTTTGTATGAGTTGTAATGTTTGCCCTATTCGCATTACTCCCATTTGTATCGAACACTGCTTGTAATATCAATTCTACTATACCATACTTGGTTTTTGTAACGCCGTTTTACTTTGCATACGCCTCATACATTGTGCGCTTTTCCTCCGTCATGTTTCTTAGCGACGCCTTCTTTCTTGGCGACGCCTTCTTTCTTGGCGACGCCTTCTTTCTTGGCGACGCCTTCTTTCTTGGCGGGGCTTTCTTTCTTGGCGACGCCTCCTTTCTTGGCGACGCCTCACGCTACTTTAAACGGAGAAAAATAAAGACTAAGAACCAAGGCACGGTTTTTCTCAAACTTGTTTTCTTTTCTTCTTTTATTTGGGTGACCTCATTAAAAAACCCCAGAAAGGGAAAAAGAGCGTCCCCTTTAACGAGACTGTTACATAGCTGCTTTACATAAGTCAACTAAAATAAAACTTCAGGTTGGCTGCATTCCAACTGCGCGGGATGGGACCTCCTTCCAAGGTCTCTAGGCTGTATGAACCGTTGCCCTTAGCCTCGGTAACTCTGAAGGGTCCGGTCCACTTGGGAGACAGCTTATTCTCCAGCTCATATGGGTGGGCTTTCCTCATAACTAGGTCGCCAATCTGAAACTGTCGCGGCTTTACCTTAGAGCTATATTGCCGCTCCACTTTTCTCTTCACCGCTTCAGCTTTTATTCTGACTTCTTCCCTGGCTTCGTCTTGTAGATCCAGGTTTACCCGCCTCTCTTCGTTGGATTCCTCCACCACAAAGTTCTGAAAACGTGGTGAGCTTTCATGTATTTCTACCTGGATCATCGCGTCCGACCCGTACACCAAACCGAAAGGCGTCTCCATGGTAGAAGATTCGGGCGTGGTGTGGTATGCCCATACAATCCTTGGAACTTCCTCCGCCCACGCCCCTTTGGCCTTCTCAAACCTTCTCTTTAACCCCCTCAGCAAAACTCTGTTTGCTGACTCCACTTGGCCGTTGGTCTGGGGGTGTTCGACTGACGCGAACACTTGCTTGATGCCTATCTCAGCGCACAGATTTCTCAACTGCTGACTGGCAAACTGGGTCCCGTTATCGGATATCAAGCGTCTAGGTACGCCAAAGCGGCACACAATGTTCTTCCACACAAAGTGTTGTACCTTGTGCGTAGTAATCTGTGCCACGAGCTCTGCCTCTATCCACTTGGTGAAGTACTCGATGGCAACGATCAAATACTTCATCTGCCTTATCGCCAGTGGGAACGGCCCCAGGATGTCGATTCCCCATGTATGAAAAGGCCACGGGCTATATATGGATCGCAGTTCTTCTGGCGGCGCCTTGTGCCAGATAGCGTGCTTTTGGCATTGCCTACAACGCTGGGCGTGTCGCGCGCAGTCCTCTTTTACTGTTGGCCAGAAGAACCCTGCGCGTATCACCTTGGAGGCTAGAGACCTTCCCCCTACGTGGCTCCCGCAAATGCCTTCGTGGAGCTCCGACATTATCCTGGTACACTCGTCGCCACTTACAACACTTCATCCACCAGAGTATATCTTGCGGCATTTCTTTTGACCTTCTTACCCTCTTCCGACTCCACTGGGAGAGTCCCATCCGCCAGGTACCGTTTGTATGGTGTCATCCAGGTGTCTCCCTCGGCTAGGACACATACCTACATTTGCCTTCCTTCCTCAGGCATATCCGCGTACGTGCTGATGCGGGGCGTCTTCAACGTATCTTGGGTCAGAGAGCGATGATTTCTTGGACTCTCTCTTGATGTACAGATCTGGAGGACATCCACCCTGTTATCTTCCACGAATTTACGCGGAGCTTTTAGTGTCTCTTGGATTACTGTCCTCTGTCTACCCCCCTTGCCTGAGCTGGCCAGCTTGGCAAGCAGGTCAGCTCTGGCATTCTGCTCCCTTGGGACATGTACTAGCTCAAGAGCGTTAAATGCTCTCTTCAATAGTTGGACGTATTTCAGATACGCTGCCATCTGGGGGTCCTTCGCCTGGAACTCGCCCGACACCTGCCTCGTGATCAGCTGGGAATCGCTTTTCACCAGGAGGTTCTGTGCGCCCATCTCCTTGGCCAGGAGCATTCCTGCGATCAGAGCTTCGTATTCCGCCTGATTATTACTTGCCTTAAAGGCGAAGCGTAGGGCTTGCTCAATCAGCACACCATTGGGTCCCTCCAAGACTATTCCCGCACCACTCCCTTGTTGGTTGGAAGAGCCATCAACTGAGAGCAACCACTGCGAGCCCACCTCCACCTCTTGTTCACCACCGGGCGAGAGCTCTGCTACAAAATCTGCATACACTTGCCCTTTGATGGATCCTCTAGGCTCGTACTGGATGTCGAATTCTGACAACTCCACCGCCCACGCCCCTTTTGTATAGGGAGGTTTGTCATCACTACCACCGTAAAGCTGTGGAAGTAATGACGGAGCCTCCTGGTTGAAAACACCACTGCTAACGCTTCCTTTTCCAACGCCTGGTGTCTCTTCTCAGCACCTTGCAGTGCCTTGCTTACGAAATAGATGGGTTTTTGACTCTGGTCCTGCTCCTGGACCAGCACCGAGCTGATAGCCCGCTCCGTTACTGTAAAGTATAGGCGGAGGGGCACGCCTGTTACCGGTTTGCAGAGGACCGGTGGCGTTGCCAGGTACTCTTTCAAGTTAATGAAAGCCGCTTCGCATTCGTCAGTCCATGCGAAACGATTATTTCTCTTGAGGCACTGGAAATATGGGTGCCCCTTCTCTCCTCCGGCGGAAACAACTAGGGTTTGTGCTCTGTGTAAAACTGCGAGAATTAGGTCAAAACTCGGACCCTTTCAAATGCCCCAAGGTCCCTTTTTATACATCTCTCGTGTTTAAAACGCGTTAAAGCGCATTGAAAGCGTATAAAAATATTCCTTGGAACGTTCGAATCTTAACTGAATTAGCGCATACCTTGGCAAACTTTCACTGAAACATTTCATGAACACGTGCTCATTGCCACGTGTTCTTCTGACTTGATCGTTTATTCTTGTTCCGTCCGGTTGACCTGGGACTTCTTCGTGCGCGACCTCAACTGTCAACTAGGGACTCCTTCCCACTGGTTACCTGTGGATTCCTGCAAAGAAGAAGGACAAAAGGGCGCCCTAGCGGCCGTTTGCACTCCGACGCTCAAGTCAGCCAGCAAGAAACACCAAAACTATGCACCTCCGTATCGGAGCACCGCGTATGGCACTCTGAAGGTGGTAAAAAGGAAACTGTGTCTAGTGTATATTTCTCCTTCTAGCAAAAAATCTTTCCCTAGTCCCTTGTGCGTAACCTCAAGGCTCGAGCAAGCAACTAGAGAGTTTCTGGGAAATTTGCCAAAAGTTCCAACCCTGCTTCCAACATTGTCGGCGCTATTTAAACTGCCCAAGCATTTAAAGCGCCTTAAAGCGCTTTTAATCATAAAACGTAACGCACTTAATTAACGCGTCTAATTAGAAAACGTAGCGCATTTAAGACGTTGAAACGCTTGGGAGCCTTTATAGTACTTTAAACGCTCGAAACAGAAACTATATTGAATGACCTTAATTACCTGCTACCTGACTGAATGGTGTTTCTATTCTGACCTGGCTGTCGTACACGTGGAGGGCCTCACAGCGCCGTGACCCCACCTGGGGACGTTTCTGCCCATCTGGGGACGTTTCTACGTGTGAGTCCTCCTGCTTGGGAGTGCTACTGCGCAAGGGGTGACTTTTTGGGTGCCAACTCATGCCCCCAATCATCTAGTCACTCACTTTGAGAGCGTATCTGCCTTCCTCTCGTACCCTGCACCTGGCTGCCCTGGGCGTGACCCTCCCCTTGAGTCGTATCTGCCCCACAGGCGTCCCTGAGGCGGCAGGGGTACTTCACGAGTCAGGCTGCCCTACACTGGTGCTATCACTATGGCCTTGAAGCCACCTTTTCCTTCTCTTTTTCACTGCCCTGGATCATCGGGACCTGAGGCCTTCCCACGGCGTCGCTCCCTCCATGGTCTTTCCTACCCATGGGTATCGGGGAACCACACTGTGATGGCCTTGCCTTGGCGATATTTGATCTTGGCGACGCCCTGGTTGGGCGACGCCTTCACCTAGGCGACGCCTTGCCTTGGCGACGCTTCCTCTTGGCGACGCTGGAACTTGGCGTCTCTTCACCTAGGCGACGCCTTGCGTTGACTTTGACTCCAGGAGTTGACTTTGACCTTGACTTTGTCAACGCCCTGATACGGGACGGTACAAATAAATATGTTCTTTCTGGGCTTGTTCATACAGTTCTTATTTTCTGGAAAATCAGTTTGGTTCTGTGAAGAAGATATATGATCTGTTAAATACAACTGGAACAGGTTGATTGTGATAGGTTACCCAATTGATTGTCAAGCTAATAATTGAACCTTAATCGCTTGCTTAAAAATTGAAGGTCACTGTTTTTATTGTTCACAGTTTTCTCTTTAAAATCAGTATGTGTGGCTTGCAAATTAATCTGTATAATCTCAAGATTAACATGGCTGATCTAAACGTTTTCAAACATAAACAATGTCAAAATAAATTTGTTCATTGCCAAATAAATCGATTTATTTTCTGTGTACTGTGATAAAAACTGATTATGCGCTAAACTTTTAAAAGGTCAATTCACCCCCCCCTCTTGAACTTTGACACTATTGAACCCAACATCAAGCAGTTACATAACTGATTCAAAAAGCAATTTCAAAACTTCCAGCCAGCTAAATGACAAACAACCGGTTATTTCGGCAAAGTGTAGGCTTTCAAGGACTGATCTTACAAAGATTCTAAACACCCTAATCTAAACCCAAACATAGAAAGCAGCACAGCTTCTGGCTTTATGTGGATTTGATACATCAAAGCTCCCATCTTCAACAATCTCCCCCTATTTGATGGAGACAAATCCTTGGGATGCTTCGGGAATGTTCTTTGTTTAGAATCTGTTGAATCCTGCATTCATTTAACAAACACAGGGTAATCTAATCCAAAATAGATATGCACCAGAAACTAGTTCTCACTAGGTGACTTCCAGAAGGAACATCAACCAAATCAGATGAGAAGCCAGCACACATACACAGGTACAGAACAGATAAACAATCAGTTATTTCGCATGAATAACCGGTTAAAATTTTGTAAAACAGTTTTAACAAAACTTAAATCTAAACTAGTTAAAACCGTTAAGGCAGATTATAATAGCAATATTCAAATCAGAATGAGTGCAAAAACATTACAGAACATTACAAACCAAACTTCTCCCCTTATTTGTCTCATCAAATAGACAAATTGTAGGATGAAAAACAGTTTAAGATAAGGCATGCATATCAATTATTCCTAACTCATTTCTTAGAGAATAGAACTTGTCTTTTGATAAAGTTTTATTGTAAGAATTGATGGCTTAAACAAGAGGGGGGTGAAGATGTCAACAAGCTCACTTTCTATTGAAACAAACTTGATTTCACAATCTCCATTGTTGATATGATCTCGGATGAAGTGATGCCTTATTTCAATATGCTTTGTCCTTAAGTGTTAAAATTGATTCTTTGTCAAGTTGATGGCACTTGTGTTGTCACACAGCAGAGGAACTTTGTTAATCTTTAATCCAAAGTCTTCAAGTTGTTGCTTGACCATAAGATCTGTGCACAACAGCTTCCAATAGCGATATATTCAGCTTCAGCTGTTGATAAAGCTACACATGCTTGCTTTTTACTGTGCCATGAAATGAGGCTAGATCCAAGCAGGTGACATGTTCCACTCGTACTTTTCCTGTCTAATTTGCAACCTGCAAAATCAGAGTCAGAATATCCTACTAAATGAATATGAGAATGTGAAGGATACCATAAACCCATGGATATTGTGCCGTTCAGATACTTCAGGATCCTCTTCGCAACTTTAAGATGTGATTCCTTAGGACAACATTGGAATCTCGCACAGAGGCAGACAACAAACATTATATTTGGTCTACTTGTAGTTAGGTAGAGAAGAGAACCTATTAACCCCCAATACTTGGTTTGATCAACCGCTGGTCCAACTTCATCAGCACCTAAATAGCAGTTTGTTGACATATGTGTTGTTGTAGATTTACATGCTTTCATCTCAAACTTCTTAAGAATATCTTTACAGTATTTGGATTGTTTAACTTGTAGTCCAAGGAAGAAAGAAAGTTCTCCCATCATTGACATTTCGAACTCCCCCTGCATAGCTTTGACAAGATCTTTACAAAGTTTTGCATTAGAAGATCCAAATATAATGTCATCCACATATATTTGTACCAAGATAATATCGTTGTACTGGCCAGACCTCGGATATCGGCTAAAGAAGAAGTCAACATCAGACGTCGACATCGAACCTCGGTGGTCCGACAGTAATAATGGGCCACGTAAGATGGGCCCCACAAACAGTATGAGTTAACACCGAGTTACCAAAAAAGACCTAAATCACAAGTGGATCATGCATGGGGTGTGTACAGTATAATCGGGTACTGATCCAGCCGGTTGACTTGAGTGCAAGAGTCTTGCCACGTCAAAGATCTCTCCTTTGTTCAGCTTCGCACCACGTTAGCTTTTGCTCCTCACATCTTAATTCCTCGCAAGAACCTAAAGAAAACAAAGTGGCGCCACTGCGACCGATCGCGCTCCGACGCTCAAGTCAGTGGAAGAATCACCAAAAACTCAGAGAGAATATCTCAACTCAAGGAACCGTGCGTAGTGAATCTCAGTGTACTAGAAAGTATTCTGAAAGCGTACCTCAAAAGTCTGTTAAGTGTTCCTTATATACCTGAGCTTTTTCTCTCTCCTGACGGTTACACCTCTAGACACGTGGCTCGCATCCAGCTGTACACGTGTCACCATCTAGAGCCTCCACAACTTGAGCGTTACTTCTACTCTTTTCGCCATTCGACTAAGTTATCCATACAGGGAGTAACTTGGTGCACAGCTTTCCTTGGAGCGCGACCCCTTAAGTGGGGAGTACTGGGTGCCACCACGTACACCATCTCTGTAGTCTCGCCTGCCGCCATCACGATCTATCTCACTTGCACACCATGCATGTTCTGGGAAACTGTTCCCTCGACCCGACCTCTGGCTAGGGTGTGATCATCTGATAACCTCATCCTCCGCTGCTACGTGACAAACATATCACTCGTCTTCCATACTTGTATCTCTTGAAAAACCTTTAAATAAGCTTCCTGATCATTCGGGGATGTGCCCCTTTCGGCGGTGTGTAAACCACCCGATCTCGTAGCATTCCCCGGCGATCTCTAACCACCTAATCTCCTAGTACACACATACGGCGACTGTGACGCAACTCTGGTGGCCGCCGGTTACGCACACTAGAGATCGGAGAACGCCAATTCAGCGATCGGCGACTATACTGACTTCCCGATTTACTTCCCTTCTGTCGGCCAGGTGTCCCGTTCAACACGCCTATATTATCGCTTGCTGCCACGTCATCACACCCGATGACCTGATCGGTACACAAGCCCCCAGTTTTAAGCTGAGACTTGACCAGCGAAAAGACTAAGAAGTCAAATCATCGTCGATCTACGTGGCCCTTGTACGGACTTCCGTACGTTCGTACTCCTTCGCCTTTCTGACGCTTCACCAACCCCTTTTTGATCAAACGACACGTGGCTTCATCAACGGTTGGTTTTAATTGTCGTTTGCGCTTCCTACAACGTTCGAAACCCTTAAACCCTTCGCGCTATTCACTATTTCATTATCTTTCTTCATCTTCAAGCATTCTAAACGCTCTCTCTGCGAACTACGAAACTTTCGTCTCCTTCAATCTTCAACTTCCTTCAACATTTACCCGATCATCAAAAGGTAACTCCTTTACTCCTTCTACTGATATTTGTTGCATTTTAATCGATTTGCATCATCTATTAACTGTCTGGAGCATACGTTGTGGGTTGTTTCTCTTTTCTCGTAACTTAGACTTTCATTCCTGATAACGTCTACCCAAGTGAACTCTCACTCATCTGTTCTATCTTCTTCGCCTTCAATCGAGTCGTTCTCTTGCTATCCTCATCTCCTCCCTTTTCTTTCCTTTGCAGTTCTTGCGATGGCTCAGACAAAGTCCATCGCTAATCCTCCTTCCTCATCGCGAAACCCTCCTCCCAAAACTCGTAGGGTTACCACTGGGACAAACCCTCCACCAACACGCAACCCCCTACGAGCCTCTGGTGCTCCTTCCTCACAAGCTGAGAGGCCTGCCTCCTCCCATGCCAACCTTACCCAAGCAACTCCACTACAAGCCGGGGGAGCCTCCCTTCCTCCACGAGACTACAAAGAGCTCTACCCTTGGGCCACCCCAACTCTACTGAAGGAAACCTCGTCAATAAATACTGAGGTGGGGGTGCTTCGCCTGAAGAAAGGGGAACGACCCAACCTTTCATTTCACAAGGAGCACGATGACAACGTGACGGTGCTGCCTTGCCTCCCTGGAGAACCAATCTGTGCGGATGACAAGGGGAACAATGGTGAGTTGTTCTGCTTCGTCTACACCACGCTGTTGAAGAAAGTGAAACTTAGGTTTCCTTTCACTCGTTTCGAGAGGGAGTTGTTGACCGAGCTCGACATCGCCCCTGCCCAGCTCCATCCCAACAGCTGGGCATTCGTGAGGGCGTTTCAAATTCTTTGCGCGCACTTGGGACTGCCGGTTTCGGTTGATGTCTTCCTCTTTCTATTTGAGGCAAAGAATCCCGGAGATCGCCTCTGGGTCAGCTTGAATGGGATTGCTGGGAGGTCAATCCTCTCCATCTTCCAGCAATCCTACAAAGACTGGAAGGGGAAGTTCGTCAAGGTGTGCCCGAACGACGAAAACCCTTCGCTGCTTGATGGCTTCCCCTTGTATTGGGTAAACAAAGGGAACAAGGATTCCAGGGACAACTTCAGGAAAGCAAGAAGTCCTGACAACATGGGGGAGTTGGACAAAGACCTTTGTCTCTTCTGGAAAAGCGTAGCTTCTGCCAATATCACCTTCCCCACTGCTTCAATAATCTCCTTCGAATTCCTTGAGGGCCAACTTGAAATGCACACAGGTTAGCCCCTACCCCGACACCAAGATTCTCATTTTGTGTTGAAACTAACTTAGCACTTTTACCATTCTGTCTTGGGCATTCTGTTTGTTCTGTACGTATATACTTGCATGTTCTACTTCTGCTTTGGGGCATACTCATCTATTTTTTACCTTGTGCAGACGCAATGTTGGGAAAAGGAAAATTGGCAGAATTGAAGGCGATCGCCCGATCCCACAAACTTGCGGCGGGCTCCCAAACTGTGCCCAACTCGGTTGTGGAGATCGCCATTTCCCAAGGAAAAACTCCTCCCCGAGGTCCAACTTCTTCTGGGGCCCTACCCGCCCAGAAAGGAAAAAACTGGTGTTGAAGAGACCAAAGAGGAAGACTCCTCAGGTGGTGTCAGAAGAAGACGACGACGATGAAGCCACTGAGTATGGTCTCATCACCAAGAGAAAAAGGGTAACCACCTCCACACCACCTGCACTTCCAACACCAACACCGCCATCACCTCCAGCTCCGTTAGAAACAGTCCAAGCAACACCACTGGCCGCCGCGCCCATAGTGATCGAAAGTAGCAGCCCGAATTATGCAGAGGACCCTCCAAGAGCCTCTACACCGTTAGTATATGTTGGAGAGGGTCCTCCTTCCACCACATCCATTGTTGGGGCCGCTTTAGGAGAAGATGAGGGTGCTCAGGCTTCGCCAATGCCTATAACAGAAATTCCAGCCTCACCACTACGCCTGGAAGCCCCCCTTGCTGTATAAGCTCAAGAGGGTGGTGGTGAAAGCCAACATCAAACTCCACCAGCACCTCCAGTATCAGCCTCAAACCTCCCAGATCCCTTTAAGGAGACCTTGGGACCCTTCGCAGCTCAACTGAAGTCTATGGCGGAAGATCTTCCCTTGCTTGTATCAAGAGCTATGAAGGATTCACTCAAGAAGCTCCAAGAGGAAAACTTCGAACTGAAGGAGTCAAATCTCATGATAAGGGCTGAGGCTGAAAAGCTCACTTGCAATCTACTGATGAATGAGATGGAACATTCAAGGCTGGAGGATGCGCTGGACGCTGAGCTAAGGAATACACGCAAGGAAGCCTCTGATCTGCGCCAAAAACTGCACATCCAACTCTAAGAGAAAATTGACTTGGAGAGCAAGTTGGTCCCATTTAGGGTCAAGGTGGCAGATTTGGAGGCTGCACGAAAGGCTGAAGCTTCCAGGGTGGAGAGAATTGAAAAGAGATCGGCAGATAGGGAGATCCTCCTGGGGAAGGTCAAGGCAGACAGGGACAAGGCTCTCCCTGAGCTCTCCCAAGCTCGTGAGGAAGCCACAAAGGTTGCTGCAGAGCTTGCCCAAGCTCGGGATGAGAGTAAGAAAGCTACTGAAGAACTTGCTCGAGCTCATGAGGAGAAGGAAGGACTGAAAAACCAAATACATGAGCTCGAGCAGAGCGCTGCTCAAATCCTCACCTCTGGGTTCAAAGCTGCTCTGGAGCAAATGTCATGCCAATATCCTGAGCTCGACTTTTCCATGTTGTCGATCTACAACGAAGTGGTGGATGGGAAGATTGTGCCTTCTGAAGACTAACTGCCTTTCCCCATCACCTCTTCTTTGAAAACCTTCTGTTTGTCTTTTGTTTGTAATGACCAATTTGCGTATAAACTTCAATTGGTACTGTTTATATAACTTCTATTGTTTGAACACTGTCTTTCTATTTCACCTTATACGCCTTTGCCTCTATTTGTTGTGTGGTTAACCAACATAACTGGTGAAACTTACTCAACTGAATTAACTCAGCAATACTTGGACTTAACCCTTCACATACCGCTTTTAACTCGAGCAAACCGTTAACCTTACAACAAACTTAACAAACTGTTAACTCAAAGTAAATTTGAGCAACTATCAACTCTTAGGCGATGACGTTCAACAAAACTTGTGAACTTAAGGCAACAAACCTTAGCATAAATCACTTACTAGGCAGCAGGTTTTAACTCAAACTAGTAACAAAATACAGTTTACCTGATCTGCCAAGTGAGGTGCCCCTTACTTCTGTCATCGCCTGAAACTCTTCTGATCTGGCACTCGCTATACATCTCCCTCACTATCTCAACCTTCACGCCATAGGGTTTTGGCGATGTTACCCTCCTTTGCATAACTTGATCATTGTTCCCTCATCTGGGGGTAGAGGAGCCTTTCGGATCCTTCTCTACCTCCCTGAGTTTTAGAACAATGATCTGGATAGTGAGGTGTTCTCTGCGAACCTATCTCAGCTATCCTTTAACTTCTTCCACCCTTCACGCCATACCTGAACTCGTTCAAGACGAGAAGGATTTTATCTATCTTCGCACCGCTCACAGGCGTGGAAGCTTTATCTGATCTTACTGGGTCGATGTTGGTGTTTCACTTAAAGGGGAAAAGGCGTTTTCCATCAACCTTCCCTTCCCGCCGTTTAAGATCATGAACACCCCTGATCTTTCAGTTTCATCTTGCCTGAACTCACTCTAAGGTGAGAAGGACTTTCTCCGGTGCCTCAACTTGCCCAGGGTGTACATCTCCTCCCCCCTGGATGCACTGAGGACTTTTAATCTTGCCTCAATCTGCTTATGCAAAGAGGTCTTTCAATCTGTTCTTGCCTGCACTCGCTCAAAGGCAAGGAGGACTTCTTCTCTTTCTCGCCTGCACTCGCTCAAGGGCGAGGAGGACTTCTTCTCTCGCCTCAAGACGCACGAGAGCGTTGAGGGCTTTTTACATTACTGGTGCCTCCGATCGCTGAAAGACGATGAGGTCTTTAAAACTTTTAACTATTGCCGCCGATCGCCGAAAAACGATGGGGGCTTTAAAACTTTACTAGAAAGCATGAAATATAACTTTACTGTTGCCTTAGATCACTTACAAGTGATAAGGTCTTTTTTCTAAAGCTTTCAAAACAATAAGCATGCAATCTTAGAAAATTTAAACTTGAAAACTCTTCTTTATTGGGTGGCCTCATTAAAAACCCTCCTTAGGGAAAAAAGAGTGCCCCCTTGAAACTGTTTTAACAGAAACTATTTAAATCTCTTCATGTTCGTCTTTACTTACAAGGCCTTAACTGTAATACAATTTGAGATGTGTGGCGTTCCAAGTGCGAGGAATCGCCCCTCCTTCTAACGTCTCTAAGCGGTAGGCGCCGTTCCCGAGCACCTCGGTTGTTCTGAACGGTCCCGTCCACTTAGGCGATAACTTGTTCTCCATCTCGTACTGATGGGCCTTCCTCAACACCAGGTCGCCAATTCTTAACTGCCTTGGCATTACCTTAGAGTTATACCTTCGCTCAATCCTTCTCTTTACTGCTTCGGCCTTCACTCTCGCCTCCTGCCTGACCTCATCCAGCAAATCCAGATTCATTCTTCTTTCTTCGTTCGAGTCTTCTGCCACAAAGTTCTGGAATCTCGGCGAGCTTTCCTGGATTTCGACTGGAATCATCGCATCACATCCATAAACCAGGCTAAACGGGGTCTCGTGGGTTCCTGACTACTCAGTGGTATGGTACGCCCAAACTATGCGGGGTACCTCTTCAGCCCATGATCCCTTAGCTTTCTCTAGTCTTCTCTTTAAATCTCTCAGCAACACCCGATTGGCAGACTCCACTTGGCCATTCGTCTGTGGGTGCTCGACAGATGCAAACACCTGTTGTATTCCCACCTCTTCACACAGCTTTTTCAACAGGTAACTTGCAAACTGAGTCCCATTGTCTGACACCAGGCGTTTAGGCACACCAAACCGGCACACGATGTTCTTCCATACAAAGTTCTCGATCTTGTGTGCGGTGATCTGGGCCACTGGCTTCGCTTCAATCCACCTGGTGAAGTATTCAATCGCCACCACCAAGTACTTCATCTGCCTGACCGCCAATGGGAAGGGCCCCAGAATGTCAATTCCCCAAGTACGAAACGGCCAGGGGCTGTAAATTGACTTCAGCTCTTCTGGGGGTGCCTTGTGCCAATCGGCGTGCTGTTGGCATTGCTTGCAACATTGAGCATACTTCTTGCAATCTTCCCTCATCGTTGGCCAGTAATAACCTGCACGGAGAGCTCTTGCAGCCAGAGCTCGACCCCCGATGTGACTCCCACATATACCCTCATGGAGCTCGGCCATAATTCTTGTACATTTTTCTCCGTGCACAGCTCGCCATCGATCAGGGTGAACTTGCTAGAGTTCTTCTTTATCTTCCTAGCCTCCGTTGGATCCAGCGGGAGAACGCCATCTGCCAGGCAGCGCTGGTATTGCGTTATCCACGTGTCTGGCCTATGCGTAGCGCAGACCTGTGCCATGTTCACCCTTTCCCCTAGACATGCCGTTATCCTTGGCGTTCTCAAGGTCTCTTGGGTCAAGGACCTGTGACTCCTCGCCACTCTCTCCGTCGACTTACTTATCTGAAGAACCTGGTGATCTGCTACAAACGCTCTAGGTGTCTTCAGAGTTTCTTGAATAACGGTCCTCTGCCTACCCCCCTTGCCCGAACTGGCGAGCTTGGCTAGCAAGTCAGCTCGGGCATTTTGCTCCCTGGGTACATGCACCACCTCAAACAAGGCAAAGGAACCCTTCAACTCCTGCACATACTCCAGGTAAGCTGCCATCTGTGGGTCCTTGGCCTGGAACTCGCCTGTTACTTGCCCCGTGACCAACAACGAGTCACTCTTAGCCACCAATACCTTAGCTCCCATCTCCTTAGCCAACAAGATACCTGCAATCAACGCCTCATATTCTGCTTGATTGTTGCTGGCTTTGAAGGCAAATCTCAGGGACTGTTCTATCAGCACGCCGTTGGGCCCTTCCAGAATGACTCCAGCACCGCTGCCCTGCTGGTTAGACGATCCATCTACCGAAACCACCCAACGAAAATCATCCCCCTCAACTTGTGCTGCCTCTGAAGAAAGCTCGACCACAAAATCAGCGAAAATCTGCCCCTTGATCGGTCCTCGGGGTTCATATTTGATGTCGAACTCCGACAGCTCCACTGCCCACTTCACCAACCTCCCAGCTACATCAGGCTTCTTTAAAACTTTCTGGATAGGCAAGTCGGTCATCACCAGCACCGTAAAGCTTTGAAAATAGTGGCGCAACCTCCTCGTCGAGAATACAACTGCCAGCGCGGATTTCTCCAAGGCCTGATACCTTACTTCTGGGCCTTGTAACACCTTGCTAACGAAATAAATAGGTTTCTGGGTCTGATCTTGATCTTGGGCGAGCACCGCACTCACCGCCCTCTCAGTTACAGCAAAACACAACCTGAGAGGCGTTCCCACCAAAGGCTTGCACAGAACCGGCGGGCTCGCTAGATACTCCTTAAGCTTCAAGAAAGCTTTTTCACACTCCTTCGTCCAGACAAACCTATTATTTCGCTTTAAGCATTGGAAATACGGATGGCCTTTCTCTCCAGTAGCTGACACGAAACGAGATAGGGCGGCCATCCGACCTGTAAGCTGTTGCACCTCCTTCATGGTAGTCGGGCTTCTCATCGCCAAGACGACAGCACACTTATCAGGATTTGCTTCAATTCCTCTCTCAGTCATGAGGAAACCCAGGAACTTCCCCGCCTCCACGCCAAAACTGCATTTCTCGGGATTTAGCTTCAATTTATACTTGGCAATTGTGGTAAACAACTCCTCAAGATCTGAGATGTGCTTGCTCTTTTCTAGTGAAGTCACGACCATATCATTAACGTACGCTTGTACATTCCTCCCCAGCATCGGCGCAAGTACCTTATCCATCAGCCTTTGGTACGTGGCCCCCGCATTCTTTAGCCCGAAGGGCATCACTTTGTAGCAGTAGCACGATCTTTCAGTCATGAAGGCGGTCTTCTCTTCATCCATAGGATGCATCTTAATCTGGTTGTACCCCGAGAAGACGTCCAGAAAGCTTAACAACTTGCACCCTGCTGCACTGTCGACCAGGGCATCTATACTTGGCAAAGGGTACGAGTCCTTCGGACAAGCCTTGTTTAGATCCGTGAAGTCGACGCACATGCGCCACTTCCCGTTGCTCTTCTTTACCAGCACGACATTAGCTAACCACTCAAGGTACTGGACCTCCCTGATATGGCCCGCGACGAGGAGCTTCTGCGTTTCATCCCTAATCGCCTGTCTTCTCTCCTCATTGAACTTTCTTCTTCTCTGTCGCACTAGTCTGACCTGAGGGTCCATCGCTAGGTGATGACACAAGAAATCGGGATCGATTCCCGGCATGTCTGAAGCAGACCATGCAAAAGCGTCCAGATGCCTTTCTATCACCTTGGCGATCTGGTCTTGTGTCTCACCTTCTAAAGATCTCCCCAACTTGAAGACCTTACCCCCGATCTCCCTCTCAAGCCACTCTTCGACGGGTTTGGGCCTGGTTTCACTGGCATCACCGCCCTGGCGATTCCCGACTCCCTAGCCTCCTCTGGGCGGTTTCTCGCTTCTCCCTCCCGACCGGCGTTCTCTCCCCCCGCCTCGGCGTCCATCATGACATCGTCACTTTCGGTGATTGCCTCCATCGTCGTATCAACAACCCGCCCCTCTATTGGCCTGGGCTCCACACCGGGAGGCGGCGTTGTTGTGATGTAGCTTACCGACCTCTTAGTCTTGAGGCTATTTTCGTAACACTTCTTTGCCTCCTTCTGGTCCGACCTTATGGTGATCACCACTCCCTCCATTGACGGCAACTTAACTTTCATGTGCCTCGTTGAGGGTACAGCTCCTATCCTGTTGAGGGTCGGCCTTCCCAACAGAATGTTATACGCCGAGGGGGCATTCACGACGAGGTACTTGATCTTCTCCGTTCTCGAGGTCGTCTCGTCCGTGAATGTGGTTCTCAACTCAATGTACCCCCTGACCGCCACCTGGTCGCCAGCAAACCCATACAAGCATCGTCCATAGGGCCTTAGCTGGTCAGGGGGTAGTTGCAACTTGCTGAAAGTCGGACAGAACATGACATCTGTCGAGCTTCCTTGATCCACCAGCACCCGGTGGACCTTCCTTCTCGTCGTGACTAGCGAGATAACTATGGGATCGTTGTCATCAGGCACAACGTCCCTGAGGTCCTCCTTGGTGAACGTAATGTCCACATCCAGCGAGTGATCTTCAAACCTTGCATATTTCTTCCTCTGTGATGCAGTACATCCACCCCCTGAAAAACCTCCAGCTATGGTGTGGATCTCGCCGTGAGTGGGCACCTCATGCTGTTGGCCTTCACTGCTCACCGGCTGGGAGCTCGAAGCCTGCCCCGTTCTGTTGTCCAGCAGGTAATCCTTCAAAAAACCGCACTTGACCAATTCGTCGAGTTGGTAACCCAGGGCCAAGCACGAATCAAGGGAGTGACCAAAACTTTTGTGGAATTCGCACCATATGTCTGGTTTTGGTCCCAACACCTTGTCTGAAATTTCTCAAGCACTTTAAGCCTGGCAGCTATGTTGGGGATGGCGATCAGGTCTGCCAATCCCATGACGAACTCGTACCTCGGGGGGCAGTTGAACTCTCTAGGGCGCCCTGGCCCTCTCCCCTTGTTTTTCTTTGGATCGTAAGGATGGCAAGTCCTTTGATCCTTCTTGGTCGTCGCCGTCTCTAACACCCTCTACGGCTGAATTCTAGTTTGGGCCCGTGGCTTAGTAGGAGCCACGTTCCCTCTCTTTTCTGCAACCTCGCTCTCAGCGGTGATGTGAGCCACAACACGTCGCCGGATTTCAGCAAACGTGGCGGGGTGGGTCCTGATCAGCGACTCGCTGAAAGGTCCAGGCAGCACGCCCTTTTTGAAGGCGTGCACAAACATCTCCTCATCCTTGCCAGGCAAGCGGACTATCTGTGCTCCAAATCTATTCAGATAGTCCTTGAGGGACTCTCCCTGATGCTACCTTACATCGAACAAGTCATAAGACACCATAGGTGGCGCCTTGTTCACAATGTACTAGTCGACAAAAAGCTTAGAGAACTGCTGGAAACTAGTTATGTGGCCTCTAGGCAGGCTGACGAACCATTCCAGCGCTGTTCCATGGAGCGTGCTCATAACATTTTACAATAAACTGTGTCTGAGCCCCCTGACAGCATCATCTGCGTATGAAACGCGGTGAGATGTGCTTCAGGATCCTCCACGCCGGTGAAAGAGGCTTTCACAGCCACGATGCTCGCAGGGACCAACGTGTACATGATCGCCTGAGCAAACGGCATCGGAAAAACGCGAGGTGGTGACGTCGGTGCAACTTCTTCATCGGTTGTGCGTCCTCTCTGCTCGTGAAGAGCTTGACGCAGCTCCTCATTAACCTTGCTGAGCTCTTCATTTCTGGCCTAAGATGCGACCAGGTCTTCGTGCATCTTTGCTTGCTCAGCGCGCGACGCCTCCACATTCTCTTGCAACGTGCGCATCATCTCCATCATTTGCGCCATGGTTACGATGCTTTTTTCAACAGTTGGCACAACGGGACTTGGACGCGTACTCCTCATCTTTCGCATGAAATATCAACAGATCAAACTCCAACGACCAGAACCTTCACCACAGGAACGACTGATCCAGCAATCAATCGGTCAGAACTTCTCTAACTTCGAAAAACTTCCAAGAAAACAACCGCGACAGCAAATGATCGATTCGGATATTCAAACTTCCACTGAAACTCACGATCTCAACACGAACTTCCTACTTCTCCACTAAAACCCCCGATTCACTGATTGAAACTCAAACGAACGGCAGAAACCTCGATTCACCGATTGAAAACTCAAACGAACGGTGAAAAACTTCAGAAAATGGTTGCTCCAGCGCACAACCACACAAGAACTGCAGAAACTTCAAGAAACTCACGTTGTGGATGGGAAACACGTTTTACACGGCCCCACGGTGGGCGGCTGATGATCCAGCCGGTTGACTTGAGTGCAAGAGTCTTGCCACGTCAAAGATCTCTCCTTTGTTCAGCTTCGCACCATGTTAGCTTTTGCTCCTCACGTCTTAATTCCTCGCAAGAACCTGAAGAAAACAAAGTGGCGCCACTGCGGCCGATCGCGATCCGATGCTCAAGTCAGTGGAAGAATCACCAAAAACTCAGAGAGAATATCTCAACTCAAGGAACCGTGCGTAGTGAATCTCAGTGTACTAGAAAGTATTCTGAAAGCGTACCTCAAAAGTATGTTAAGTGTTCCTTATATACCTGAGCTTTTTCTCTCTCCTGACGGTTACACCTCTAGACACGTGGCTCGCATCCAACTGTACACGTGTCACCATCTGGAGCCTCCACAACTTGAGCGTTACTTCTACTCTTTTCGCCATTCGACTAAGTTATCCATACAGGGAGTAACTTGGTGCAATGCTTTCCTTGGAGCGCGACCCCTTAAGTGGCGAGTACTGGGTGCCACCACGTACACCATCTCTGTAGTCTCGCCTGCCGCCATCACGATCTATCTCACTTGCACACCATGCATGTTCTGGGAAACTGTTCCCTCGACCCGACCTCTGGCTAGGGTGTGATCATCTGATAACCTCATCCTCTGCTGCTACGTGACAAACATATCACTCGTCTTCCATACTTGTATCTCTTGAAAAACCTTTAAATAAGCTTCCTGATCATTCGGCGGTGTGTAAACCACCCGATCTCCTAGCATTCCCCGGCGATCTCTAACCACCTGATCTCCTAGTACTCACATACGGCGACTGTGACGCAACTCTGGTGGCCGCCGGTTACGCACACTAGAGATCGGAGAACGCCAATTTAGCGATCGGCGACTATACTGACTTCCTGATTTACTTCCCTTTTGTCGGCCAGGTGTCCCATTCAACACGCCTATATTATCGCTTGCTGCCATGTCATCACACCCGATGACCTGATCAGTACAGGTACGACACAAACAAGTGTTCCCTGGAGGCGCTAAGGCCCGCGAGGGTTAGGGTTTCCAGGGAAAGACTGCATGCATGGCACGTGAATAATTAGGGAACCCATAGAATAGATGACGCTGCAGCGCTGGTACATGAGTAGGTATCATAGCGGCTATGTTGTTAGAAAGATTGCACTCCATAAGAGGCAAGTCTTGTGCCGCGACTGCGCTAAGCTTGTGCAACGCGTCACAGGATGTCTCACCAGTGAACCCTAATTCCACTTAAGGAAAGATCCTTAAGGGATAGGGAAGTTGACCTAATACAGACTATATAAAGGGTGGTAAGAACTGTAGAAAAGGTACGTTATTTCTAAGACTGAAACTGCTTTACACACTTTACTGTTTCTTAGCCCAGTACTGACTTAATCGTCGGAGTGCAATCAACAGATAGGGCCCCCTCTGTTTCAACGGAGCCACTCTCAGCTACCCAAGGAGAGAGCGAAAACCACCAGGAGATAGGAGGATCCACCATCTGCCTTTGAAGTCAACGGCGGCTGAGTCAACCGGCGAGAACAATCATAATCAACTTTCTTAATGAACAAAGTTTTATCAACCTTTCCTCTTTCATATTTATGAGATAGAAGGAAGTGACTTAGCCTCTCATACCATTGTCATGGAGCTTGTTTGAGGCCATACAAGCCATCTGGGGGCGTTTCTGCCCATCTGGGGACGTTTCTACGTGTGAGTCCTCCTGCGCTAGGGGTGACTTTTTGGGTGCCAACTCATGCCCCCAAGTATCTAGCCACTTACTTTGAGAGCGTATCTGCCTTCCTCTTGTGCTCTGCACCCGATTGCCCTAGGCGTGACTTTCCTCTTGAGTCGTATCTGCCCCACAGGCGTCTCTGGGGTGGCAGGAGCACTTCACGAGTCAGGCTGCCCTTCACTGGTACTATTACTATGGCCTTGAAGCCACCTTTTCCTTCTCTTTACCACTTTCCCGAGCTATCGGGACCTGAGGCCTTCCCACGGTGTCGCTCCCTCCATGGTCTTTCCTACCCATGGGTATCGGGGTACCGCACTGTGATTGCCTTGTTTTTACACTGTTTGATCTGGCGACGCCCTGGTTGGGCGATGCCTCCATCTGGGCGACGCTTTGCCTTGGCAACGCCTTGCCCTGGCGACGCCTTGCCTTGGCGACGCTTCCTCTTGGCGTCTCTACACCTAGGCGACGCCTAGCGTTGACTTTGACCTTCCAGTCGTTGACTTTGACCTTGACTTAGTCAGCGCCCGGATACGGGACGGTACACAAGCCCCCCAGTCTTAAGCCGAAGACTTGTCTTCAGCGCAAAGACTAAAGCCTCGCCCACGCCGTCCACGTGCCTTCCTGATGACGTGTCATTCTCTGCTGACTCAGCAATTTTTCGAATTACTGACGTGACACCTTCTGAACCACAGAGGTATTCTTAATGGCTGATTGGACATCCCTGAAATGGGAAAAATGATGTCTTTTGAAGTTGTGCTTAATCGCGTGCCACGTGGTTCATCGTGCGGTCGTCTCCAAGAACCTCTTGCGCTCCCCTTGAGCGCTTAATCTTGCAACACGTGGCGTCATCACACGGTTATTGATCCGATCGGTCATCGGTAGTCGATGACGTCAGCATCAGAGAACCACGTGGACCGCTCGCAGGGTGACACGTGGACCAGGTGGCAGAGAGGTAGGGGGACGATCGCCAAGAGAGGTGATCGGTGGTCAGTAACCAAGTTACCACCGACAGATCAGGCGGCAGAGAGGTCGGGGGATAGATCACCCAGAATGGTGATCGGTGGTCAGTAGCCAAGTGACCACCAGCAGACCAGTTCCCAGACTCGCGCCTGGAGGCAGAGCGCGAGTAGCGAATAAACACTGATCAGTCATCGGGTGTATTGTCATCGGGGTCTCGTGTTACACGCAGTTAAACTGGGACTAAGGTTCCCAGCGAGAGCGTTACGCATGGACCTCGCATGAGCACACCTCAAGGAATCATGCACGAGAGTGGCCTGAGGGAACTAGTAAGCCGGTCAGTGATTGGTGATTCCCTCAACCCATTACGTGCGTGTCATCCAGAAGGGTAAGTCGCATACACAGAGAGTAACGTTCGGTGAGTGCGCCTAGACCAGCCACACCCGACGACCACTCCTAAGAGTGTGCAATTTACCCAGATAAGAGAAGCATCCTAAGTTACTCCGCAAGGGCGTAGCTTAGGCGGACAAAGAGAGGCGCTAGAGCCCTTCCAGTAAGTGACACGTGTGTGGTTAGATGTGAGTTGCAGGCCTCCACGTGTCACCATCTGAGAGGGGTGCGGTCCAGACAAAAGAGCACTCCGTACCGCTAAAGGTACAGACAGGCGCAGCCAAGCGCAGACATGCGCAGACTCTCACGCTCCCCATTGCTGATTCTGAAGGTACGCTTTCTCTGAAAAGCACGACAGGGTTCTGACACATGCCAGAAAAGCATAACAGAATTCTGTTATGCCCAGAAACAGGGAAAGAGAGATAAAAGGCAGAATCAGAGTGAGAGTGAGGGGAGAGAGAAAAAACAGAGTGCAAGTTTTTCTCACACACACATTTTTTACTAAGTTTCCAGTTTCTGGTGGTTCTGTTGAACTAACTTGATCGTCGGAGTGCAAACGGCCGCTAGAGGCGCCGTCTGTGTATTTTGCAGGTCACACTTTGAAGACATCTGAGAGAGAGAGAGTTCAGAAGGTGATTCTTCAGGAGACGCAGTCGCGAAGACAGGGCAGAAAGTGTTACGAAGCGATTCACCCACGTTCAAGTTGCCGGCAGGATCATTTGGCGCCCACCGTGGGGCACGAGTGAATCGTTGTCCCATATATACCACAGTTTTAAAGCTCACCAGAGTTTTATCAGTTTCTCTGATAGAGAAGATGCCTAGAAACAGACAACCATCACCTGCGCCATCCGCTGATGAAGGAGCTGTGACAATGGCGCAGGTCCTGGAAATGGTGCGCACGCTGCAGGATAACGCTGCAGCGTCGAAAGTCGAACAAGAAAGGATGCAGACGGAGTTGGCCGCGTCGCAAAGCAGGAACGACGAACTGAATCGTGTCAACGAAGAGTTGAGAAGAACGCTGCAGGCGCAGAGGGAGCACGTTGTTGACGAAAGGGTGTCTAGGCAGCCTTCACCTCCAAGGGCATTTCCCATGCCATTCTCCCCTGAGATTATGGGAACCATGGTGCCTTCCAACCTGGTGGGGGTAAAAGCGTCGTTCAAAGGGGTAGAAGACCCGGAGGCGCATCTGACGGCATTCCACACCCAGATGATGTTGTCTGGGGGCTCAGACGCTGTATACTGCAAGATGTTCATGAGCACACTGAACGGAATCGCCATGGAGTGGTTCGTGAGTTTACCGGAAGGGCATATCACGTCGTTCTCTTAGTTCTCGAAGCTCTTCATTGAACAATACATCGTCAACAAGGCAGCTGCAGTGGTGTCCTACGACCTGTTCGACGTGCGCCAATACCAGGGGGAGTCGCTGAAAGACTACCTCAACCGTTTTGGAGCACAAGTGGTTAGACTACCCAGCAAAGATGAAGATATGCTTGTGCACGCGTTTAAGAAGGGAGTGCTGCCTGGCCCTTTCAGTGAGTCTCTCATCAGGAGCCATCCCAGCACCTTTGCAGAGATCCGACGGCGTGCGGTGGCGCACATAGTGGCAGAAACAGAGGTTTCTGAGAAGAGGGGAGGTGCTGCACCACCCAGACCGCGTGGAGGGCAAGGAAAACCACAGCAAGCAAGGGTGCATGAGGCCAAAGAGGGGAAGAAGGTGCGGGAAAAACCTCGTCCCTATGCACCAGGCAAAGACCAGAGTAAGGGGCGGGCAAGGGAGAATAACGCACCCCCGAGATACAACTTCATGGTGGGGTTGGCGGATCTCATCGCCCTTCCCGCCGTAGCAGCAAGACTACGAGTACCAGAGAAGACAGACAAGGTACTCGGAAGGAAGAAGAATGAATGGTGTGAGTTTCATCAGGCCTTTGGACATACGCTTCATTCCTGTTTGGCGCTGGGACACCAACTGGCAGAGTTGGTGAAGTCTGGTTTTCTAGCAGATTACCTGCGGGAGCCACAGGGTGATCGCGCGTCAGGATCCCAAACTGGAGAGCAACAGCATGAAGTCCCTGTGCATGGGGAAGTGCAGACGATCGCTGGAGGCTTCTCTGGTGGGGGATGCACAACTTCTCAAAGAAGGAGATACACTCGATCTGTGATGGCGGTAGATGCAGTGAATGAGAGCCATTACCCTGAGGTGGACATTGTCTTCAGAAAAGCTGACCTACGAGACGTTGTCCCACACGACAACAACCCTGTGGTCATTTCTCTCATCACAGCAGGAAGACGAGTGCATAGAGTACTCGTAGATCAAGGAAGCTCGGCGGATGTCATGTTCTGGCCAACATTCAACAAGCTACAGTTGTCCCCTGATCAGTTGAGACCATATACTGGTTGTCTCTACGGTTTTGCAGGGGATCTGGTAGAAGTGCGGGGATACATCGAGCTGAGGACAACGTTCACTGACGGAACGGCAGCCCGCACGGAAAAGATAAAGTACCTGGTGGTGAACGCCCCTTCTGCGTACAATGTCCTGTTGGGGAGGCCAACGCTCAATAGACTGGGCGCAATACCATCGACAAGGCATATGAAGTTGAAGCTGTCGTCGATGGAAGGGGCCGTGATAACCATCAAATCGGATCAGGCTGAGGCAAGACGCTGTTATGAGAACAGTTTGAAGCAAAAAAGAAGTGTGTGCCATGTCACCACAAAACCACCACCAGGCGTGCGCGAAGAGCGATTGGCGGTCAGGGAGACACAAGGCGCTCAGAGGATGGAGAACGCTGCGGTGGGGGGCTCCCAGGTGGCCCAAGTCGAGGAAGAGGAGGAAGGCACGATCACTCCTCGCGAGTCAGGGATCGCGAGAGCGGTCATTGCCAGTGAGAGGAGGCCCCACCCAGCTGAAGGATGGGTCGAGGTGGACATCAGGGGAAGAAAATTCAAGTTGGGGGGATCCCTCATTGAAGAAGAGCGAAGGCTGATCATGGGTGTGATTGAGAAGCACATGAATGCCTTTGCATGGTCATCATCCGACATGCCAGGAATCGACCCCGATTTCCTCTGCCATCGTCTATCAATGGACCCCATGGTTCGACCGGTGCGGCAGAGAAGAAGGAAATTCAACGAGGAGAAGAGGAAGGTGATCCACGACGAAGCGCAGAAGCTCCTTGTCGCAGGGCATATCGGAGAAATCCAGTACCCCGAGTGGCTAGCGAATGTGGTACTGGTGCGGAAGGCAAGCGGCAAGTGGAGAATGTGCGTGGACTTCACTGACCTCAATAAGGCGTGCCCCAAGGATTCTTACCCCTTACCCAGTATAGATGCTCTAGTCGATAGCGCCTCGGGGGGAAAGCTACTCAGCTTCTTGGACGCTTTCTCAGGGTATAATCAGATCAGGATGCACCCAATGGACGAATGCAAGACCGCGTTTATGACGGAACGGTCTTGCTACTGCTACAAGGTCATGCCATTTGGGTTGAAGAATGCGGGGGCTACCTACCAGCGGCTCATGGATAGGGTGCTCTCGCCCATGCTGGGAAGGAACGTACACGCCTATGTAGATGACATGGTGGTTACGTCCCAAGAGAAGAAGCATCATGCAGCTGATCTGGAAGAGCTATTCACCACCATTGCCAAGTATAGGCTGAAGCTCAACCCTGAGAAATGCATATTCGGTGTGGAGGCTGGGAAGTTCTTGGGTTTCCTCTTGACAGAGCGAGGAATCGAAGCTAACCCGGAGAAGTGTGCGGCGATCATGGCGATGAGGAGCCCAACGACGGTGAAGGAGGTGCAGCAGCTCACCGGTCGCTTGGCAGCACTGTCCCGATTTATGTCTGCTGGAGGGGAGAAAGGTCACCCATACTTCCAGTGTCTCAAGCGCAACAACAGATTTCTCTGGACGCAGGAGTGCGAGGAGGCCTTCATTAAGTTGAAGGGATATCTGGCAAGCCCACCAGTCTTGCGAAAGCCCCAGGTAGGCATCCCTCTCCGTCTATACTTTGCTGTTACGGAGAGGGCAGTCAGTTCAGTCCTGGTGCAAGAGCAGGACCAGGCCCAGAGGCCTGTTTACTTCGTAAGTAAGGTGCTGCAAGGTCCTGAAACCAGGTACCAGGCCCTCGAGAAGGCTGCGCTAGCGGTGGTATTCTCAGCCAGAAGACTCAGGCATTATTTCCACAGCTTCACAGTGGTGGTGATGACTGATCTGCCTATCCAGAATGTATTGAAGAAACCTGATGTGGCAGGAAGGATGGTCAAGTGGGCAGTGGAATTGTCGGAATTCGATATTCAGTACGAGCCCCGAGGACCGATCAAGGGGCAGGTGTTCGCGGACTTCGTAGTCGAGCTATCATCCATCGCGACACCTGCAGAAGGACTAGATTTCCGATGGGTGTTGTCGGTGGATGGCTCCTCTAATCAGCAGGGAAGCGGCGCCGGGGTCATCCTGGAAGGGCCAGACGGAGTACTGATCGAGCAGTCCCTCCGTTTCGCCTTCAAAGCTAGCAACAATCAGGCGGAGTACGAGGCCCTGATCGCGGGAATGTTGCTAGCAAGGGAAATGGGAGCAAGAAATCTGCTGGCCAAGAGCGATTCGTTACTGGTCACCGGGCAGGTTACCGGGGAGTTCCAAGCAAAGGACCCCCAGATGGCAGCCTACCTGGAGTATGTACAGCTCCTGAAGACGTCTTTCGCCGAGTTTGAGTTAGTGCATGTACCAAGAGAGCAGAACGCCCGAGCAGACCTGCTCGCCAAGCTGGCCAGCTCAGGCAAAGGGGGGAAGCAGAGGACTGTCATTCAGGAGACCCTAAAGGTGCCACGCGCGTTTGTGTCAGACAACCAGGTGCTTCATGTATGCAAGTCAATGGAGCGTCTAATGATCGGTCATCGGTCATTGACTCAAGAGACGCTGAGAGCGCCGAGGGTGAGATCGCGACCCTCAAAGATCGGTGAGTCGATGGAGGTCCACGCGGAGAAGGAACCCCACACCTGGATGACGCCATACCGGCTATACTTAGAAGATGGTGTACTCCCGCTCGATCTGGCAGAGGCAAAAAGAATAAAGAGGGGTTCAAGTAAGTTTACTCTCATAGATGGAAGCCTATTTAGATTTGGATTTTCTCACCTTGTGCAGATCTGTGTACACGGCGAGCAATGCACCAGACTCATGTCTGAGCTGCACGAGGGGGTGTGCGGAAGCCATGTAGGTGGTCGCGCTTTGGCAAGTAGAGTACTCCGCGCGGGGTACTACTGGCCAAAGCTGAAGGAAGATTGCATAAGGTTTGCTCAGCGATGCAAACAATGTCAGCTGCATGCAGATTGGCACAAGGCACCCCCTGAGGAGTTGAGGTCCATCCATAGCCCGTGGCCATTCCATACATGGGGGATTGACATCCTAGGACCTTTTCCCCTGGCGACAAGGCAGATGAAGTTCCTCATTGTGGCCATCGAATATTTCACTAAGTGGATGGAGGCAGAGCCAGTTGCACACATCACCGCACAGAAAGTCGAACACTTCGTCTGGAAGAACATTGTCTGCCGCTTCGGAATACCCAAGAGGCTGGTTTCCGACAATGGCACCCAGTTCACCAGTCATCAGTTGAGGAAGATGTGTGAAGAGCTAAAGATACAACAGGTTTTCGCTTCAGTGGAGCACCCACAAACAAATGGGCAGGTGGAGTCAGCAAATCGAGTGCTGCTCAGGGGGCTGAAGCGAAGGCTAGACAAGGCCAAAGGAGGCTGGGCAGAGGAGATCCCCAGAATTGTGTGGTCTTATCACACCACCCCACAGTCCAGCACCCATGAGACACCCTTCAGCCTTGTCTATGGGACAGACGCCATGATTCCTGTAGAGATACAGGAGAGCTCCCCCAGATTCTTGAACTTCGTTGCTGAAGAGTCCAATGAAGAGCGTAAGGTGAATCTGGATCTGCTAGACGAAGTGCGAGAGGAGGCCAGAGTCAGTGCTGAAGCCGTGAAGAGAAGAGTAGAGCGGAGGCACAACTCTAAAGTGAGGCCCAGGCGCTTCCAGGAAGGTGATCTGGTGATGAGAAAGGCGCATCAGAATGACATGCAGAATAAGTTATCCCCGAAGTGGACAGGCCCGTACAGAGTGGTGGAGACATTAGAGAACGGAGCCTATCGCCTAGAGACTTTGGAAGGAGGAGCAATCCCCAGAACGTGGAACGCCACCCATTTAAAATTTTATTTCAATTAAAATTGTACAGTAATGGCGTTCTCATGCTAAAAGACACATGCTTTGTTTGTGGTGGAAACAGTTGAACAGACAAGGGGGCACTCTTTTCCCTAAAGAGGGTTTTTAACGAGGCCACCCAATTAAAGGAAAATTTCCAGCATGTAAAGTGTGCTCAAGTATTAAAGTTAAAATCCTCCTTGCCCCAGGTGCAAGTGCAGGTGATTGGTTAGGCCCTACTTGCCCTAGGCGCAAGTACTGGCACCGATCTAAGTCTTCCTCACCCCAGGTGTGAGCGCAAGCAGAAAGGTTTGAAAAGCCAGGGGTGCTAGTAAGACCAACAGAGGGAAAGGAAAGGTTTTGACAAAACGTCCTTACCCACTTGGCATGCACCAATATTGGCCCAGTAAGACTCTCAGTCAGAAAACCTTTCTCACCCCAGGAGTGAGACAGGGAGTGAGCGACTCAACCCGCCAAAGGGTGATGACCTCGGGGAAAGGGAAAGGGGTTAGCGAGAAACACTTCCTTTTCCCAAGACGAGGCCTCACTTTGAGCGATCGATGTCAAGGTCCTTTATGCACCTAGCGCTAGAGCGACAGAGAAAGCTAAGTAAGGGCTAAAGAGTGATCACTGATGAGTTGTCGGTAATTGGCTAGTAGTGCAAAGCAGCGCACGAGGACTGTTAAACACCAAGCTGAGGGAATAGCCAGTCGTGATCAAGCAGATCGCGCTAAGCCTGAGTATGTTAACACTTAGTCGTGCGCAAAGAATAAGAGAAGTTGATCGCGCTAAGCCTGAGTTGGTTAACACTTAGTCGTGCGCAAAGAATAAGAGAAGCTGATCGCGCTAAGCCTGAGTTGGTTAACACTTAGTCGTGCGCAAAGAATAAGAGAAGCAGATCGCGCTAAGCCCGAGTTGGTTAACACTTAGTCGCGCGCAAAGAGTAAGAGAAGCAGATCGCGCTAAGCCTAAGCTGGTTAACACTTAGTCGTGTGCGAAAGGAAAGGTAAAGCCCCAGATCGCGCTGAACCTAAACTAGCTAACAGTTAGTCGCGCACATAAAGATCAGTGGAGTCCAAAGAAAATACAAAGAGAAATTGAGCAATTGAATCCGAGATATATCACCAGAGATGTTCATACAATTGTCAGTTACAAAGAGTTGAATGGTGCAGAAACATATGGTGACAGAATGAAACTTTGTACAGAAGAAGTCAAAATTACAAAGGGGAGGAGATTCAGGGAGTAGGAGGCCTAAGTTTTCCATCTACCACCGAGTGATGAATGCTGAATTGCGCAAGGTCCAGGTCTGGGAGGACGAAGCGGACTTGCTCGAGCGCCAGCTCGAATCCATCAATGAGGGAATCGGCGCCCACGTTCATCAAGTCCTCTTTCTCCGCCTCCAGACTTCGCCTCGAAGCCTCTGCAGCATCCCTCTGCGTGGTAAGGGTAGCAAGGGAGGAGGCAGCCTCAGACAGCTGGCCCACTGCCTCCTCAAGCTTCTTTTCGGCAGCAGCAGTTGCTTCCTTGGCGGCCTTGAGCATCTCCACCCGCTGAGAATCCTGTTGGCGTAGGGAGGAGTTCTCAGCCTGTAACTCCTCCACCATCTGACTCCGTTCGAGCAAAGAGGAATTCTCAGCCTGTAACTCTGCCACCTTCCAGTCCAGAGGACCAACAGTCTGCCCCATCAAGATCTCCATCTTGATGGTCTCCTGGACCTGCAGCAAGTACTCCCTCCTGGCCTTCTCCACCATGCCTCGCATCAGCTCGACAGACCCCTGAGCGGCTTCAAGGTCACTGTGCAGCGACTCATTGTCGTGCTCAAGTTCCTTCACCCTTTTCTCCAGGGCTTTCTGCTTGCGATGCTGGGTGGAGAACTCCAGCGAGAGCACCACCTGCTTGGCAAGGTGTGCGTCTATCTCCTCCCCGCTCCAGTCGACGAGCTCCCCATTGCTGATGTGCTGTCGCACCATGGAGATAACTCTGCTGAAGTTCTCATGGTTGGCTCCAGCGTTGCTTGGGCGCGAGCCAGACCCACCAGGTTCAGCATTGGCGGTGGAGATTGTTATTGGAGGCGGGGCACACTCGTTTTGAGCCGAAACACCCCCAGCAGGGTGAGCGGATGGACCAGGTGATTGGCCTGCTGGGGGGGAAGTTGGCGGTTGAGAGATTGGGGGCGATTTTTGGCTAGGAGAAGGTGGGCATGCGGGCTCTGGGGCAAGTCGAGTAGAGGGGGAGGGAGGTGGTGAACCTTCCTCTACCTCTACCACCTCGATCCCTCCAGGCTGGAGAGACGAGACCCCCTCAACCACTGTTTTCTTCCTCTGGCGGTGAATGAGGGGGGAGCCTGAGCTTTCCTCTTCCGCTGAGGCAGCAGCAGCAGCAGGTGCCAGCGAAGAAGCCTTCACCAGTCTTTTCCTTTTCTTCCCTTGCTCGGGGCCTTCGGCTGGCGCGACCAAGAGCGGAGGGGCTTCGATTGGCTCAGTGGTGGAAGAGGAAGAGCCAGTCCCTTTGGCCGCTCGGCGTTTAGCGAGCTCCAACACCGCCAACCTCCTATCTTTCCCTGACATTGAATCTGCATAGGCAAGAAAGAGGGAAATTAGACAGCTAAGAGACGCAAGCAAGGTGAAAAGTATAAGAGCATGCATGAGGAGGTATAAATGTCCTAAGGGGCGGCAGAGAAAGAACTACCTATATATTTCTTCAGGGAAACCACATCAAACTCATCCTTGATGAGGCGAGCGGAGTCATACTTAGCCCCCAGGAGCAACCCACACAGCTCGCGCTCGTAGGGGGCCATGGTCTCGAGATCCTTGGGTTTTTTAAATTGAACCTGGGGGACCCAGTAGAGGGGGTACCCCTCGAGCAGATGAGGGCTTTGTGGGGTGGCGGATATCATGTAAAATCTGCCCTTCCAGTCTTTGAAGGACTGCTGGTACAGGCCCAGAAGCACCCGTCCAGCAACCCCGTTCAGGCTGACCCAAAACCTATCCCCTAGTTTCTTCGCCTCAAAGAAGTAAAGGAACACCTCCACCGAGGCGTTGTGCCCAAAGTGGTTGCACAGGATCTGAAACGCCCGGATGAAGGCCCAGGCGTTGGGGTGGAGTTGGCAGGGCGCGACGTTCAACTCCATCATCAGCTCTTTCTCGAAGAAGGTGAAGGGGAGTCGCAGCCTCAACCTTTTGAAGATCGCGGAGTAAACAAAAACGAAGGGCACCCCATTGGTGGCCCTGTCGTCAGCGCAAATGGGCATCCCTCGGGGAGGGATGCGGACTCGGATGTGGAAGTCGTTTTCCCTATCTATGGAACACGAGGGTTCGTCCGGGTCGTGGCTCAGAAGTGAGTTATGATGGTCCTCAGGTAGCAAGGTAGAAGTTTCAGATAGCAACGCCAGAGGGGCCCAGTCATAGACTTTGGCGTTGTCATGGAATGAGGTGACAACAGGCGGTGGCGAAGCTGGTGCACTCGCGGAGGGCTATGCACCAGAAGAAGAGGCAAGGACGCGAGCGGTCTGCTTCAAGCGAGCCATCGAGAGATAGCTGTAATGGTGGAAAACGAGGGGTCAGAAATAGAAAGGGAGAGAGTGATGGATGGTTCGGTGAAAAACAAAGAGAGGGAATGAGGGAGAAATGCCCAGGTAAAGGAGAAAGAAGAGGAGGCAGAAGTCAAAGCGGAAACATGAGAAAAACCCTAGCGCGGGTTGAGAAGAAGAAAAACAGGGAAGATGGATGCATGATAACTAGAATGATAAATGCAATCGGTAAAGATGACCAAAAAGGGGCCAGGGAAAAGAAAAACCATACCTTTGAATGATCGCAAGAGATTGGGAAGCAGAGGATTTGAAGAAAGATGGGTGCGCAGAAGAGAAGTTCGCAGAGAGTCTGGGAGTCGAATGAAGAAGATGAAGGAACAGTGGAAGGGCGCGCCAATTTGAATGAAAGAAGCGCTAGCGACGCACAGCGCTGGCCGTTGATGGGGCCACGTGTCGCGAGATTAAGAAAGGAAGTCCAAACGTTAAAGAAGCAGCACGTGAGGTGGCACGTGAGGCGGCCCCACCTGCCACGTGGATTGAGGGCACGACCACTTAGTCTCTTCGCTGAGAACGAGTTCTCGACTCGAGACTGGGGGGCTTGTGATCCGATCGGTCATCGATAGTCGATGACGTCAGCATCAGAGAACCACGTGGACCGCTCGCAGGGTGACACGTGGACCAGGTGGCAGAGAGGTAGGGGGACGATCGTCAAGAGAGGTGATCGGTGGTCAGTAACCAAGTTACCACCGACAGATCAGGCGGCAGAGAGGTCGGGGGATAGATCACCCAGAATGATGATCGGTGGTCAGTAGCCAAGTGACCACCAGCAGACCAGTTCCCAGACTCGCGCCTGGAGGCAGAGCGCGAGTAGCGAATAAACACTGATCAGTCATCGGGTGTATTGTCATCGGGGTCTCGTGTTACACGCAATTAAACTGGGACTAAGGTTCCCAGCGAGAGCGTTACGCATGGACCTCGCATGAGCACACCTCAAGGAATCATGCACGAGAGTGGCCTGAGGGAACTAGTAAGCCGGTCAGTGATTGGTGATTCCCTCAACCCATTACGTGCGTGTCATCCAGAAGGGTAAGTCGCCTACACAGAGAGTAACGTTCGGTGAGTGCGCCTAGACCAGCCACACCCGACGACCACTCCTAAGAGTGTGCAATTTACCCAGATAAGAGAAGCATCCTAAGTTACTCCGCAAGGGCGTAGCTTAGGCGGACAAAGAGAGGCGCTAGAGCCCTTCCAGTAAGTGACACGTGTGTGGTTAGATGTGAGTTGCAGGCCTCCACGTGTCACCATCTGAGAGGGGTGCGGTCCAGACAAAAGAGCACTCCGTACCGCTAAAGGTACAGACAGGCGCAGCCAAGCGCAGACATGCGCAGACTCTCACGCTCCCCATTGCTGATTCTGAAGGTACGCTTTCTCTAAAAAGCACGACAGGGTTCTGACACATGCCAGAAAAGCATAACAGAATTCTGTTATGCCCAGAAGTAGGGAAAGAGAGATAAAAGGCAGAATCAGAGTGAGAGTGAGGGGAGATAGAAAAAACAGAGTGCAAGTTTTTCTCACACACACATTTTTTACTAAGTTTCCAGTTTCTGGTGGTTCTGTTGAACTAACTTGATCGTCGGAGTGCAAACGGCCGCTAGAGGCGCCGTCTGTGTATTTTGCAGGTCACACTTTGAAGACATCTGAGAGAGAGAGAGTTCAGAAGGTGATTCTTCAGGAGACGCAGTCGCGAAGACAGGGCAGAAAGTGTTACGAAGCGATTCACCCACGTTCAAGTTGCCGGCAGGATCAATTATCCTTTGTTGCCCCTCGTGCTTCTCGTAACGTTTAAGTTACCAAACCCCGCGCTTGCCACTACTGTTACATCCACTTTCTCTGCCCTCTGTCACTGTTCATCTTCTCTAAATCCCTTCTCTTGCGACCCCTGTTCGTTCGCGCTTCCGCTCTCCACGCCCTTCAGCCCCCAAAGGTACGGATTTTCCCTCCTTGATGATTCTCTTTACTGTATGAACTGCCTGGGACTGTCCATATTACCGCATTTCTCTGGATATTGTTTGTATGCTTCTTTGTTCCTCTCGTTTCCCTTCGTTCTCTTGTGGGTAGGGCGCTCCTAGGGTTCTTCTATTTTTCCCTTTTCTTCTCCCCAACCCCTTTTCTCTGAACCCTTTCTTTCTCTTTTGATCTTCAGCATTGGCATTGATGGCGAAAACTAAGACCACCGCGCCTCCCCCGCTCCCTAAGTCTTATTATAAGGGCGAATATGACTGGGCCCCCGACGAACTTCTGGACGAATGTTCCCTCCTGAACTCTGTTGAGGACGTGGAGGCTCACAGGGGGGACCCTGCTCTCTATAACTTCAATGCTTTCCACAAAAATCACGACTCCCAAGTCCTGGTAAGCCGGGTGCAACCTGGGATGCCCGTTTGTGCGGACTCACGGGATACTGGGGGATGCCCTTTCTTCTTCCTCTATCAAATGGTGCTCAAGAGGGTGGGCCTGCGTCTGCCCCTCACTCCCTTCGAAAAAGAGCTACTGACAGAGATAAACACTGCTCCCGCCCAACTCCATCCCAACAGTTGGGCTTTCGTGAGGGGGTTCCAAATTCTCTGCGACTATCTAGGTGTTCCCTCCTCTGTGGACGTTTTTCTTCACTTCTTCGAGGTAAAGAAGCAAGGGAAGAGCCTTTGGATGAGCTTTTCTGGCATCGCCGGGCGCATCATCCTTACGCTCTTCCAGAATTCGTTCAAAGGATGGAAGGGGAAATTCTTCAAGGTACGCGCGACCAAGCGCGATCCTACCATCCTAGAGGGCTTTCCCCTGTACTGAACAGACAAACCCATAACCATGAAGCCCTTGGCTCTGGACGAGCTTGCCCCGCCTGACCGGGATGTATGCAAAGTCTTGGCGGGACTGGGAATAGTCTTCGATACCGCCAAACTCATCGCGAACGAATTCAATGCCCATGGGCTTTCTACCTACTTCGGTATCTGCCCTTGGTGATTTATGATGCATTAGTTGTTGTGGTTATCTGCATATATTTGGCCATAGAATCTTCCTTCTGATTCATCTGAATCAAACTTATGCTACCATTTTTCGCTGTACAATGTTACTTGCATTTCACGTCTCTTCATGTATTGTGAATTCGCATAACTGCTCTAGTACTAATCCTTGCTGTTTGGCCTGTCTTGATGTAGGATCGGTGATGGGCGCTTCCAAAAGAATGATGTTGGCGAAAGCACTGAAGGAGACTCGTGCCGCCAAGGCAGGCGCCTCCCCCAGCCCTGCTGCCAATCCGGTTCTCCCACCAGCTCTGTCACCGCCACCTCCAGTCACCGCTGAAGCTCCTTCTAGCCCATCTCCGACATCTCCACCTGGCTCCAAAGTGCTTCCAACTCCCAATTCTCCTCCGCCTATCGCCGCCGTTCCCCTAGCTGCGGCCTCGTCACCGGCTCCAACCCCCCTTGACAAAGGGAAAAGGGTTTTGGAGATTCTGTCAGATGATGAGGATTCGGAAGGGGTGGCACCCTTCAGAAGAAGAAAATCCGCGCGGGTTCCTCTTCTGGTAGAGACGTCGCCGCAGGGAGGGAACCCCTTTATGGACAACCCTCCAAGCGCAACCTCACTCCCTCCTATGGTACTCCAAGAGGAAAGGGGCGAAGGCGCCGAATCTGCCCCGCCTCCGCCGCCGCCAGAAACCACTGCTTCCCCGGCTCCCGACGCTGCCGCCCCCGACCTCATCGCCATCCCTCCTTCAATCATGCATCTGATGAGGGGTTTCAGTGGCGGGTCTATGCCAGAAGGTACCGACAGGAGGGAAGGCATGCCTTTCTACTTGGGGGCCTTCTTGGCGGTGGCTCTCGAATGGCGCTCCCAGGCCAGAAACGCGGTCTTGCAAGCTCAAACCCTCCAAGCCTTGGAAACAAAAGCATCTACCCTGGAAGAGGAAATGAGGACCCTGGGACGCCAGAACGAAGCCTATCAAACTTCTCTGAAACAAATACAAGAGTCCAAGGCAGAAACAGAGAGGCAACTGGCGGAGGCATTGGAGCTCCAGGCAGGCTTCTACACTCGGGAAGTTGCTCTTCAAGTGCAGGTAACGGGTCTTCAGGAAGTGGTCAAAGCGGATGCAGAAACCCAAAAGGACCTGAAGGACCGTTGCTGCGAACAGGCTGCCAAGGTGGAGCGGATGAAGGAGGAAATGGCCACCCAGACCAAAGCTATGGACCTTCTCCGAGTTGACTACGACAAACTACGGGTCGAGGTTAGCCGACTTCGCGTGGAGAAAGAGGCTCTGGAGAAGCAGGTGACCTCTGGAGACGCCGCCATTGAGGAACTGGAGAAGGAGAAAAAGTCCCTTATCCAGGAGATGGCGGGTACCTTCGAGGAGGGGTTCCAAGAGGCCCTGACCCAGGCATCCTGCGAGAATCTTGGCGTCAACCTTTCGAACTGCGACCCCACACACCACGTCGTCAACGGGAAGGTCGTGCCCATGGATCTGGATGACTGAACCGCTGCCTCTCATCCGCCGCCTTCCTCTTCAAGCTTAACTCTTTTATTCTTTACCTTCGTTTTTTGATTTTATCTGTCAAAACTTGTAATTCTTTGAACTATCCATACTCTTGTTACTGATTTGGGACGTTCGTATGGTTGCCTTTATTTCTTTGCCACATACGATTCTGCCTATGCGATCTCATTCTCATCTTTTCCCTTCACGCGCTTCAATTATTTTATCTGTGTTCTGCCCATTTCTTTCACTTTGTTGGGCGGTTTGGTATGATCGGGAAAGGTTGCACGCCAACCCTCACGCCCATGGAGAGGCTCACTTAGTGACGCCGTATCGTCCACGGGACGTCTCTGATACCGAAAGGCCCTTTCTTTGATCCTTAACGCTCGGCGCCCACGCCTAAGGAGAGGCCTGCTACAGCAGCACCGTATCGTCCCCGGGTGACTAAAACGCTGAGCGCTCTGGAGAGGGTCTGTTCCCTCCATGGTCTTTCCTTCCCATAGGTATCGGGGAACGCCCTGCCAGTGATTCGCTGGCGTTTGGCGATCTCGTCGCCCTCCGCAGTCTTTCCTACCTGTGGGTATCGGGGAGGCGACGCCTGTGACTAACTTTGCCTTCTGGGATTTCGTCTCCCTCCACAGTCTTTCCTACCTGTGGGTATCGGGGAGGCGATGCCTGTGACTAACTTTGCTTTCTGGGATTTCGTCTCCCTCCACAGTCTTTCCTACCTGTGGGTATCGGGGAGGCGACGCCAGCCATCAACTCTGCTTCCTTCACTTTCGTCTCCCTCCACAGTCTTTCCTACCTGTGGGTATCGGGGTAGCGACGCCAGTCGGTATTTGGGTTGGCGACACCCGCGACATCTCGCGCAGTCGTCGCCCTTTACGTCCTTCCTGGCGACGCCTCGGGCGTTACCTTTACTTCGACATTGACCTTAATTCTTGCCTTGGTCAACGCCTGATAACAGCGAAGAGCTCAAGGTTTTGTCCGTGCCATCCGCGTGGCACCTCCTGTATGGCTGATGTGACGTTCTGTCATTCGGCTTGATCCACGTGGCGCTACTTGTATGGTTTATGGGACATTCAGTCATTTCATTAAGTCCTGACTCCTGCTGTGCCCCTGACTCATTTTCGACGGCGGATCGTACCACTGGATATTCTGTTGATGGGACGTTTTCTGATTCAAACCAGTGGTGCCAGCGTCATCCTTTCATCTTCTGCCACGTGTATCAATCGTGTGGTGCATCCATTCACGTTGTTTGGCGCTCTAACCGCTTTATTTAACTCTTCAAGCTCTGGAACTATCTTCATCATTTTCTCACTCTTCATAACCTACTTGCGTTCTTTCTTCTTGCACCCTTTCTTCTCTGTCGAAGGGTTGTTCTAGTCTTCGCTCCCCTCACTCAACTCTTGCATTTCTGGCAGTCCTAATCTTGTTAAAGAATGTCATCTCACGCTGCTTCCTCCAGAGTTTGTCCCAAAGACTTGTACCCTTGGGCTTCGAATGAACTTCTTGACGAGTGTTCATGCTTACTCTCTACCAGGGCCATACGGGAGCACAAAGGGGATTCGTGTTCCTATGACCACCGGGCCTTCGCGAGGAGGCATGATGACGACATCGCTGTGCTCCCTTGCACTCTAGGGGAGCCAGTATGTGGAGACGAACGGGCCAACGAAAGGGTCCCTTTCTTTTACTTTTACCAGGTGGTGTTCAAGACCATCGGAGTGCGCTTACCCTTTTCTTGGTTTGAGAAGGAACTGCTGACAGAGATCAACGTCGCTCCGGCTCAGTTATACCCCAACAGCTGGGCCTTTGTCAAAGCCTTCGACATTCTCTTCGGGTTTCTGGGTTGTGCACCCTCGGTTGACCTCTTTCTTCACTTCTTTGAGGTGAAGAGGCAGAGACACAACCTCTGGGTAACTCTCAGTAATGTACCCGGGAGAGTTCTCTTCACACCCTTCCAGAGCTCGTTCACCGGGTGGAAAGGCCGGTTCTTCAAGATCTGTCGTACTGACCTTGTCCCCGACGCTCTGGATGGGTTTCCGCTGTACTGGGTGAGAGAGGAAAAGGTCCTCAAAGCCAAACCCCTCAAGAATCTAGCTCCAAGTGATCAAATAGCTTGCCGGATTCTTGCTGAGGCGGGAGGTTTTGACTCTACTACGGTGATCAGCCTGGAGTCTAATGCTGGGACTCTTGAGAAGTACATATGTAAGAACCGCTGCCTCAGGAAACTCGACCCTCGTTGCTTTCTAACTGCGCCTGTCTTCCTTCATGGTGTCTCTAACACGTCTTTTTCCCTGGTGCAGGTTCGAAGCTAAACCAAGAAAAGAGGACACGACTTACTCGAGCGCTGCGAGCTGGAAAAGAGGCTTCGCCTTCCTCCAGTGATGACTCTGATGAGCACTGAGAAATGGCCTGTTCATGTTTTTGCATGATTTGTAGCGTTTGTGTCGTTTGTGCTGTTCCCATTGTACTGAACATTGCTTGTAACAACAATTTTTCAATGTCATACTTGATTTTTGTAACGCTACTTTACTTTGCATATGCTTCATATACTGCGCGCTTTCCTCTCGTCTCGTTCTTCCAACGATGCATGCCTTCACTTCACTTGGGCGACGCCTGCTCAGGGCGACGCCCTTATCTTAGGTGACGCCTTCTTTCTGGGCGACGCCATGACCTGGGCGACGCCTTCTTTCTTGACGACGCCAAGGTCTGGGCGACGCATCACATTACTTCTGACAAGGAAAGATAAAGGCTGAAAACCAAGGCACTTCTTTTTCTCAACTGGTTTTTCCTTTTATTAGGGTGACCTCGTTAAAAAACCCCCGAAAGGGAAAAAGAGCGTCCCCTTCAACTAAATTGTTACATACTGCTTACATAAGTCAACTGAAATAAAATTTTAAGTTGGCTGCATTCCAACTGCGCGGGATAGGGCCTCCATCTAAGGTCTCCAGGCTGTACGAACCATTGCCCTTAGCCTCAGTCACCCTGAAGGGTCCAGTCCACTTGGGAGACAGCTTATTCTCCAACTCGTATGGGTGGGCTTTCCTCATCACTAGGTCGCCCACCTGAAACTGTCGCGGCTTTACCTCAGAGCTATATTGCCGCTCTACTCTTCTCTTCATCGCTTCAGCTTTTATTCTAGCTTCTTCCCTGGCCTCCTCTAGCAGATCAAGGTTTACCCGCCTCTCTTCATTAGATTCCTCCACCACAAAGTTTTGAAAACGCGGTGAGCTTTCGTGTATTTCTACTGGAATCATCGCGTCCGACCCGTACGCCAAACTGAAAGGCGTCTCCATAGTAGAGGATTGGGGCGTGGTGTGATATGCCCATATAATCCTTGGCACCTCTTCTGCCCACGCCCCTTTGGCCTTCTCTAACCTTCTTTTTAACCCCCTCAGAAGGACTCTGTTTGCTGACTCTACTTGTCCATTGGTCTGGGGGTGTTCAACCGACGCGAACACTTGTTTGATTCCCACTTCAGCACACAGATTTCTCAACTGCTGACTGGCAAACTGGGTCCCGTTGTCAGATATCAGGCGCCTGGGTACGCCAAAGCGACACACGATGTTTCTCCACACAAAATGTTGTACCTTATGCGCAGTGATTTGTGCCACAGGCTCCGCCTCTATCCACTTAGTGAAGTATTCTATGGCGACGATCAAATACTTCATCTGCCTGATTGCCAGTGGGAAAGGGCCCAGGATGTCAATTCCCCATGTATGAAAAGGCCACGGGCTGTATATGGACCGCAACTCTTCTGGCAGCGCCTTGTGCCAGTCGGCGTGCTTTTGGCATTGCTTACACCGTTGGGCGTGCCGTGCGCAATCCTCTTTCACTGTTGGCCAGAAGAAACCTGCGCGTATTACCTTGGAGGCTAAGGACCTTCCTCCCACATGGCTTCCGCAGATGCCTTCGTGTAGCTCCGCCATTATCCTGGTGCACTCATCGCCACTGACGCATGTTAGGATAGGGTGAGTGAAACCGTGCCTGAACAGCACCCCATCCACCAAAGTATACCTTGCGGCATTTCTTTTGACTTTTTTACCCTCTTCAAGGTCCACTGGAAGAGCCCCATCCGCCAGGTATCGTTTATAGGGCGTCATCCAGGTGTCTCCCCTGGACTAAACGCAGACCTGCATCTGCTCTTCTTCAGGCACACCCGCGTATATGCTGATGCGGGGCGCCCTCTGTGTATCCTGGGTCAAAGAGGAATGACTCCTCGGCCTTCCCCTTGATGTATAAATCTGGAGGACATCCACCCTGTTGTCTTCCACGAAACGACGCGGAGCTTTGAGGGTTTCCTGGATCACTGTCCTCTGTCTACCCCCCTTGCCTGAGCTGGCCAGCTTGGCGAGCAGGTCAGCTCTGGCATTCTGCTCCCTCGGGACGTGTATCAACTCAAGAGCGTTGAACGCCCCCCTCAACAAATGGACGTATTTTAGATACGCTGCCATCTGTGGGTCCTTCGCCTGGAACTCACCCAACACCTGTCCCGTAATCAACTGAGAGTCGCTCTTCACCAGGAGGTTCTGTGCACCCATCTCCTTGACCAAGAGCATTCCTGCTATCAGGGCTTCATATTCTGCCTGATTGTTACTTGCCTTGAAGGCAAAACGCAAGGCCTGCTCGATCAGTATGCCGTCGGGTCCCTCCAAAACTATTCCGGCACCGCTCCCCTGTTGGTTTGAAGAGCCATCAACCGAGAGCAGCCACTACGAACTAGGTTCCACCTCTTGCTCACCTCTGGGCGAAAGTTCTGCTACAAAATCCGCGTACACCTGCCCTTTGATGGACCCTCTAGGCTCGTACTGGATGTCGAATTCTGACAGCTCCACTGCCCAGCGTACCATTCTTCCTGCCACATCGGGTTTCTGCAGCACTTTCTGTATGGGGAGATTGGTCATCACCACCACCGTAAAACTGTGGAAGTAATGACGGAGCCTCCTAGCAGAGAACACTACCGCCAGCGCCGCCTTTTCTAGTGCTTGGTACCTCGTCTCAGCCCCCTGTAAGGCCTTGCTCACGAAGTAGATGGGCTTCTGACTCTGGTCCTGCTCTTGGACCGCTCTGTTACAGTAAAATACAACCGGAGGGGCACGCCCGTTACCGACTTGCGGAGGACCGGTGGCGTCGCCAGGTACTCCTTCAGTTTAATGAAAGCCGCTTCGCATTCATCAGTCCATGCAAAGCGACTGTTTCTCTTGAGGCACTGAAAGTATGGGTGCCCCTTTTCTCCTCCGGCGGAAACAAACCTCGAGAGCGCCGCCATCCGCCCCGTCAACTATTGCACCTCCTTAACCGATGTCGGGCTCCGCATGGCGATAATAGCCGCGCATTTGTCGGGGTTCGCCTCTATCCCCCTCTCGGTGAGCAGAAAACCCAAGAACTTACCGGCCTCTACCCCGAAAACACACTTCTCGGGGTTCAACTTGAGGCGGTACTTGGATATTGTGTGGAACAGCTCTTCTAGGTCTGCCATGTGCTGCACCCTACTTTGCGACGCCACCACCATGTCGTCTACATAAGCATACACGTTCCTCCCAAGCATTGGCGCCAGGACCTTATCCATTAGCCTCTGGTACGTGGCGCCCGCATTTTTCAGCCCGAAGGGCATCACCTTATAGCAGTAACTGCATGTCTTCGTCATGAATGCAGTCTTGCTCTCGTCTCTTGGGTGCATCTTGATTTGGTTGTACCCTGAGAAGGCGTCCAGGAAACTTAACACCTTGCTGCCGGACGCGCTGTCTATCAAGGCGTCGATGCTGGGCAACGGATAGGAATCCTTTGGGCACGCCTTGTTCAGGTCCGTGAAGTCAACGCACATTCTCCACTTTCCGTTCGCCTTTTTCACCAAGACGACATTGGCGAGCCACTCAGGGTACTGAATCTCCCTAATGTGGCCAACACTCAGCAGCTTCTGCGTTTTGTCTTTCACCACCTGTTGTCGTTCCTCATTGAACTTCCTTCTTCTCTGACGCACGGGGCGGACCGTGGCGTCCATGCTGAGGTGGTGACACAGGAAATCGGGGTCGATGCCTGGCATATCCGATGCAGACCATGCGAAGGCATCCAAGTGGCGTGAAATCACTCCTGCCACCCCCTCCTGTTCTTCTGGGCTTAGCGAACTTCCTAATTTGAAAGTTTTGCCGCCAATCTCCCTTTCTATGGCGTTAGCCGCAGGCTGTTCCCTGCTATCATCTTCGACGGGCGCCGCCTCTTCCGCGAGCGCCGCGGCGTCTGGGCCTTCCTCCATTGGCACATCTGCTTCGGGCGTCGCCCTCTCCGCTATGGCCTCTTCAGGCGTCAACCCAGCGGGCGTCGCCTCAATCATCGCCGCGTCCACGCTTGGCGGACGCTCATACACCATGAATACGCCTCTCTTCGTTTTCAGGCTATTTTCATAGCATTTCCTCGCCTCCTCCTGGTCTGACCTGATGACTATCACCCGACCACTGAGGTCCGGCAGCTTCATCTTCATGTGACGGGTGGAGGACACCGCGCTCAGACGATTTAACGCCGGTCGGCCCAGCAATATATTGTAGGCGGAATTAGCGTTCACGACGAGGTACCGGATGCTCTCGGTACGAGAGACCTCTCCGTCTGTGAACGTGGTCCTCAACTCCAGGTACCCCCGGACTTCTACCTGGTTATCCCCGAACCCATACAAACATCCCGTATAGGGACTAAGCAGATCGGGGGACAACCGTAACTTATTAAAGGTCGACAGAAACATGACGTCTGCCGAACTTCCTTGATCAACAAGCACTCTGTGAACCTTCCTTCCGACCGTGACGACTGAGATGACAACGGGGTCGTTTTCGTGGGGTACCACATCTCGGAGGTCTCTTCTTGTGAACACGATATCTGACTCCCATGGCTCCCCCGAGAGCCTCTCTTCGACTGAATTTACCCCCCTCGCATATTTCTTCCGCTGGGAGGCGGTGGGCCCTCCGCCAGAGAAACCTCTAGCAATAGTGTGGACCTCGCCAAGCACTGGCATCTCGTGTGCTGGCTCCTCTGCCAGCGGCGGCAAGGTGGCGGTCGTTGTGGTATCTGCGACATAATCTTTCAAAAACCCAGTCCTCACCAGCTCATCTAGCTGGTAACCCAACGACAGGCAATTATCGATTTGGTGCCCGAAAGCCTCGTGGAATTCGCACCAAGAGTCTTTACGGGGCCCTAACACCTTGTCGGTCTTCGCCGGTCGCCTCAGCCTCTCAGCTATGTTGGGCACGGCGATTAAATCCTTCAACTCAACCACGAAGTTGTACCTCGCCGGTCTTGCTCTTTCTCTGGCGGGGCGTTCGCCTCCTGCTGGACCCCGGGGCTGGGGCTTTCTGGCCTCGTAGGGGCGTCTCGCCTCTGGCTTCTTTCTCCCCGTCGTGGTCTCATTGACTCTGACGGGTTGAACTCGCGCCGGTCCCCTCGGGCGTGAGGGCACGGCGCTGGTGCGCTTCACACAGACCTCCCCTTCCGATGCAATATGCTCTACCGCCCTGCGCCGTAACTCAGCGAAAGTCCTAGGGCGATTACGGATAATGGATTCTCCGAAGGGGCCGGGGCATACGCCTTTCACAAATGCGTACACGATCATAGGCTCTTCTGTTGTGCCAACCTTCACGACCTGGGCCCCGAAGCGATTGATATACTCCTTCAGGGTCTCCCCCCTGATATTGCTTCACGTCGAACAGGTCGTAGGAGACCGGCGGCGGGGCCTTGTTGGCTAAGTACTATTCTCGGAATAACCGCGACAATTGGCGGAAGGATGTGATATGACCTTCTGGGAGGCTATTGAACCAGTCCATAGCCATCCCGGTCAGGGTGCTCATGAAGAGCTTGCACTTGGCAGCATCAGAACCGCCTATCAGGACCGGTGAAGATCACCTTGGGTCCCGCGAACGTGTTTGGGATCGCAGCGTCTAGGATCTCCTGCGAGAAAGGAGTGGAAAACTCCCTTGGTGGGGAATGGTTCTCCATCTCGTCTTGCCCAGGTCGTCTCCTATCGTTTCTCAGGCCCTGGCGCAACTCCTCATTCACACGGTGGAGCTCTTCGTTCCGCTCATGCGAGGCGTCAAGGTCTGCCTGCATGCGTTCCTGCTCCATTTTCGAATCCGCCATGTCCTGCTGCAGCCCCCTCATTATTTCCAGGACTTGCTGCATGGATAGGTCTGCTGGGGCTGCGCGTGCTGCTCTTCGTCTGGTGGGGGCCATTGTCACTCCAACCTCCTTCAACGTTACTGTAACTTGGTAGATTTTCTCGAACTTGTGATGGGACTGATGTTTTATTCGGCCCCACGGTGGGCGCCAAATGTTCCGTCCGGTTGACCGGGACGTCTTCGTGCGCGACCTCAACCGTCAGCTAGGGACTCCTTCCCACTGGTTGCCCGTGGATTCCTGCAAAAAAAGAGGACAAAGAGGCGCCCTAGCGGCCGTGTGCACTCCGACGCTCAAGTCAACCAGCAAGAAACACCAAAAACTGTCCACCTACGTGTCTGAGCACCGCGTGTGGCACTCTGAAGGTGGTAAAATAACTGTGTATATGTGTGTGTTGTCTCCTTCAGGCAAAAATATTCCCCAGTCACTTGTACGTAACCTTGAAGCACGAGCAAGCAACTAGAGAGTTCTCTTGTAAATTTGCCGAAAGTCCCAACCCTTTTCCCAACATTCTCCGCGCTATTTAAACTACCCAAGCATTTAAAGCGCCTTAAAGCGCTTTTAATCACAAACGTAACGCACTCATTAAAGCGTTTAATTTAGAAAACGTAGCGCATTTAAGACGTTGAAACGCTTGGGAGCCATTATAGTACCTGAATGCTCGAAAGGGAAATTGTATTGAATGATTAATTACCTGGCACCTGACTAAGGGTGTTTCCATTCTGACATGGCTGTTGTACACGTGGAGGGCCTCACGACGCCGTGACCCCATCTGGGGGCGTTTCTGCCCATCTGGGGACGTTTCTACGTGTGAGTCCTCCTGCTTGGGAGTGCTACTGCGCTAGGGGTGACTTTTTGGGTGCCAACTCATGCCCCCAAGTATCTAGCCACTTACTTTGAGAGCGTATCTGCCTTCCTCTTGTGCTCTGCACCCGATTGCCCTGGGCGTGACTTTCCTCTTGAGTCGTATCTGCCCCACAGGCCTCTCTGGGGTGGCAGGAGCACTTCACGAGTCAGGCTGCCCTTCACTGGTACTATTACTATGGCCTTGAAGCCACCTTTTCCTTCTCTTTACCACTTTCCCGAGCTATCGGGACCTGAGGCCTTCCCACGGTGTCGCTCCCTCCATGGTCTTTCCTACCCATGGGTATCGGGGTACCGCACTATGATTGCCTTGTTTTTACACTGTTTGATCTGGCGACGCCCTGGTTGGGCGATGCCTCCATCTGGGCGACGCCTTGCCTTGGCGACGCCTTGCCCTGGCGACGCCTTGCCTTGGCGACGCCTTGCCTTGGCGACGCTTCCTCTTGGCGTCTCTACACCTAGGCGACGCCTTGCGTTGACTTTGACCTTCCAGTCGTTGACTTTGACCTTGACTTAGTCAGCGCCCGGATACGGGACGGTACAGAAAGAATCAAGTAATTGAAAATAATTTACACACTTGCTAGAAGAGGTTGTACTTACTTGACTTGATTCAAATTCTTCTTTGGTTATTAGGTAGACTTCCATCTTGATTTTAGAAGAGATTGAATCAGCAGAAGGCTCTTCTTTATCCATTAAGTCACTCCTTGGATTCTTGTGCCATTTCTCAAGTGTATCCCACATTTCCTTAGCTGAGATACATTCTGAAATCTTGAGCAATTCATCAGAATCTAAAGCAGAAACAATAATATTGTTTGTTATACAATGAAGATGTTCTTTAGATGATGCAGAATTAATTTCAGGCATATGCATATAGGTACTATTTGAAATAACATTCCAAATGTCCTTATCTAAAGATTGAATAAAGAACTTCATTCTTATGCACCAAATTGGATAATTTTGATCACAAAACAGAGGTGGTTTATTCAAAGAAGCACCTTCCCCAAAAGGCATTCTATCATCCATCAAAAAAGATTTTTCAAAAAACATAAACAGGGACTTGAGTAATTTTCAAGAACCTAACTCTTGATGCCAATTGTAAGAATTAATAACTTAAACAAGAGGGGGGTGAATTGTTTTATCAAAGTTTTTCGCAAATTCTTGCTTCAGAATGAATCCTTAACAAACAACTCAGATGAGTAGTTAATGAAGGCAATCAAACAATCTCCAACAAAACAATTATCAGAATTTCAACCGATTAAAGTCACGATTTTATCGGTTGTTTATAGCAGCGAAAATATCAAACAGTTTGAGAGTTTGAGAGAAAGAGATATTTACACACAGAGTTTATACTGGTTCACTCAATCCCTGAGCTACATCCAGTTCTCAGTCAAACCACTGAGTTCCACTAGCAATCCATCACAAATTACAAGAACACACCACAAAGAGGTGACTTTGAATCGCACGAAGCCTACTCACCCTCTTTGCAGACAAAACACTCTCTACCTTTACAGGATTTCAAGAACAAACAATATGTAATATGAACAATTACAAGATACTAAACATGATAAAAAGCACTTGGATTTACAGAACTAGAGATCCTATGATCAACACTTGTCACCACATAGCAAAGCTTGAAAGCATTCTTGCTTTTTAGAACTCTTTCACAAACCAAAACTCTTTATCAAATCCGAATGAATACTTGTTGTATTTCTTGTATATTTTGATTTGAAAACGAAGCTATATTTATAGCCTTTGAAAAGCTACCGTTGTAGGCAGTTTTGTGTCACTAAATCAGTTAAAACAAGTTTTCAAAATACTATTATGAAAACACACATTTAACCGGTTGAAACCACGATTTAACCGGTTGAATGAGTCAAGCAGTTACACAACTGATTCAAAAAGCAGTTTCAAAACTTCCAGCTAGCTAAGTGAAACAACCGGTTATTTCGACAAATCAATCGGTTGTTTTTCCTTTTCTTGGAAAAAACACTTAGTTGTTTAAAACAGATTTAATCAAGCTTTGTGTAGGCTTTCAAAGACTAATCTTACAAAGATTCTAAACACCCTAATCTAAACCCAAACCTAGAAAACAGCACAACTTCAGGCTTCATGTGGATTTGATACATCATAGCTTCCATCTTCAACATCTAAGACTGAAACTTACTACTTTTTGTTTCTTATAAACCTTGTACTGACTTGATCGTCGGAGTGCAATCAACAGGTAGGGCCCCTCTGTTTCAACGGAGCTACGTTCAAGAGCAGTAAGAGATAGGACGGATTCGTGAAGAGACAGGTGGAGCTAGAGCTTGTGATTAGATTCAACCAGCGAGCAGGTCAACCGGCAGGAACACAAACTTTGAAGGTATGGAGAAAGCCAATGAAGAATCAAAGCCAAAGGAATGAAAATGCTCAAGTTACAAAATTGTTTTTACGATTCAATCGATTGTGTTTAATCCGCAGTTTATAAAAACAACTTAAAATAGATATAATTGAGATTACCGAAAGAGAGAATACCTAAACGCTTGGACCAAGGTCCCGAACACTATTGACCAGTACGTATATTATTTTAGAACCATTGATAAATTACCAACAAATTACTGATGAATTTTGGACCATTATCTTTTATTAATAATTTTTAATTAATGGTAAACTTTTAGTATTATCGATACATTTTAATTGTTAATATAATTTTTTTTAATGATCATTGTACCGCCCTGGTAGTCGGAAGTGATGACGTGGCATCAAGCTATTGTATAGGCGTGTTGATGGGACACCTGGCTGGCAGAAGGGAACGAAGTCGGGGGGCTCGTGTAGTCGCCAGTTATTAAGTTGGCGTGCCCCGATCTCCAGCACACCAGAACCGACGGTCAACGGGTTGAAGATGAAGTCGCCAGATGCGAACCCAGGCGACCTCGTAGTTAGAGATCGCCGAAACAAGGACATCGCCGAAGATGAAGGCAGATGGTCATTTCCCAGCTAGCCAGAGAACGAGCTCGTGAGATAGCATACTTGAACATACACCGTGAAGCAGGTAGGGCAGATCATGAAGGCGGCCGGCGAGACCACAGGGAAGGTGTGTACGAAGGCACCCGAACTCGCCATCCAGAAGAGATCACGCTCCAAGGCAACTATGCACTGAGTAGTATCATGCATAAGTAACTTAGCCAAAGAAGAGTCAGAAGTAGCGCCCAAGTCAAGGATGCTCCAGATGAAGGCACGTGTACAGCTGGATGCGAGCCACGTGTCCAGATGTGTAACTGCCAGGAGAGAGAAAGTATCCAGGTATATAAGAGTTTCCAACGAACTTCTGAGGTACGCACGCGTTTAGATTAGTTCTTTACAACTGCGAGAACGAGAGTACACTGAGAGAGAACTGGTTACGGTTCCTTAGAGTTCTTGAGTTTTACTCTTGAGTAATTGGTGGTTCAGTCGCTGACTTGGGCGTTGGAGCGCGATCGGCCGCAGCGGCGCCGTTTCGTCTTTTGCAGGTTCTTGAGGTGGATCGCGGTGAAGGACGGAGGCTGACACGGCGCATACGTCGATCCAAGTTTGACGAGGCAAAGCTCCAGCGTTTTGGTCAACAGGCAGGATCATCAGGCGCCCACCGTGGGTCCGTGTAAAACCTGTTCCCATCCGCAGCGTGAGTTCTTGGAGGTTTCTGCAGTTTCTGTGTGGTTGTGTGCTGGTGCAACCATTGTTCGCTGTTCGTCTAGGTTCTGTTCGGTAATTTCGCGTTTTCCATCGTTCGTTTGGGTTCTTGTTCGGTGAGGTGAAGTTTTTTGCTGCTTACGCGAGTTTTGATCGGTGAGATCTGAGTTCTTTGGCTCGTTCAGTTTTTCGTGGAAGGAGCGTTGGTTTTTGGTGGAGTTGCGAGTTTCTGTGAGGGTTTGCTGTGTTCTTGAGGTTTTTCGAAGTTTCTGCGAAGTTCTGACTGATTGATCGCTGAATCGATCGTCGCTGAAGAAGGTGTTGTTCATTGCTCTCTGTGATTTGTCAAGTTTTCATGAGAAAAATGAGAAGCAACCGTTCAAGTCCAGTTGCGCCCGTTGCTGCTGAAAGCGCCATGACTATGGCGCAGATGGTGGAAATCATGCGCTCGCTGCAGGCGAATGTGGAAGCCTCGCGTATAGAGCAGGCAAGAATGCACGAGGACCTGGTCGCCTCTCGAGCCAGGAATGATAAGCTTAGCAGAGTGACTGAAGAACTGCGTCAAGCTCTTCAGGAGCAGCGAGGGCGTCCAGTCGCTGAAGAGGTCGCGCCGTCAACGCCGCCTCGCGTTTTTCCTATGCCTTTCACTCAGGCGATTACCGACACGCCTATCCCTGCGAGTGTGGTACCTGTGAAGGCTGTTTTTACCGGCGTGGAGGATCATGAGGCACATCTCACCACGTTCCATACGTAGATGATGCTGTCAGGAGGATCAGACGCCGTGTACTGCAAGATGTTTGTGAGCACCCTCCAGGGAACGGCGCTGGAATGGTTTGTGAGCCTGCCTACAGGTCACATAACCAACTTCCAACAGTTTTCAAAGATCTTCGTCGAGTAGTACATCGTGAACAAGGCACCGCCTAGGGTGTCTTATAATCTGTTTGACATAAGGCAGTATCAGGGAGAGTCCCTCAGGGACTACCTGAATCGTTTTGGGGCGCAGATGGTCCGCTCGCCAGTCAAAGACGAAGAGATGCTGGTCTACGCCTTCAAGAAGGGCGTGCTGCCGGGACCATTTTGCAAGGCATTGATCAGGGCGCACCTCGCGACATTTGCTGAGGTCAGGCGACTTGTGGTGGCTCACATCGCCGATGAGAGTGAGGTCGCCGAGAAGAGGGGAAGCGTGGCTCCCGCTAGGCCACGTGCCCAGACCAGGATCCAGCCACAGAGGGTGCTGGAGACAGCGGCGGCCAGGAGGGATCAGAGGACTTGCCATCCTTATGATCCGAGGAAGAACAAGGGCAGGGGCCCGGGGCGCCCTCAACCAGCACGCCGGGAGTACAATCACCCGCCAAAGCACAAGTTTGTCATGGGATTGGCGGACCTGATCGCCATTCCCAATATATCAGCTAGGTTGAAAGCGCCCGAGAAGGTGGGTGACAAGGTGCTGGGACCAAAGCCAGACGCCTGGTGTGAGTTCCACCAGGGCTTTGGCCACACCGTGGATTCGTGCTTGGCTTTAGGATACTAGCTCGACGATCTGGTCAAGAGCGGGTTCCTAAACGACTACTTGCTGGACAGAAGGACGGGGGGCGCGTCGAGCTCCCAACCAGCAGGTGGTGAGGCTCAGCAGCACGAGATGCCTACCCACGGGGAAATCCACACCATTGCAGGAGGTTTCTCGGGGGGTGGATGCACCGCGTCACAGAGGAATAAGTATGCGAGGTCTGTGATGACGGTGGATATGTTTGAAGACCACTCGCCGGATGTGGACATTACGTTCACAAAGCAAGATCTTCGGGACGTTGTGCCTCATGACAACGACCCCATAGTCATCTCGCTGGTCACAGCAGGAAGGAAGGTCCACAGGGTTCTGGTGGACCAAGGAAGCTCGGCAGACGTGATGTTCTGGCCGACTTTCACGCAGTTGGAGCTACCCCTTGACCAGCTGAGGCCCTATGGAGGGTGTTTGTATGGTTTCGCTGGTGACCAGGTGGAGGTCAGGGGGTACATTGAGTTGAGGACTATGTTTACAGATGAGGCGGGTTCGAGAACAGAGAAAATCAAGTACCTTGTCGTGAACGCTCCTTCAGCATACAACATTCTGCTGGGAAGGCCCACGCTCAACAGAATAGGCGCCATACCGTCGACCCGGCACATGAAGGTGAAGCTGCCGTCTATGGAAGGGGTGGTGATCACCATCAAGTCCGACCAGAAAGAAGCGAAGAAGTGCTATGAGAATAGCCTGAAGAACAAGAGGTCGAGTTACGTGACAACCACCCCGCCTCCTGGTGTGAAGCCCAGACCGACGGTAATAGAAGAGACCGCCGGAAGTGACGTGGTGATGGTGGATGCTGAGCTGGGGAAGGGGAACGCCGGTCTAGAGGAAGAAGAGGCGAGGAATCGCCCTGAGGAAGCGAGGGAGCTGGGAATCGCCAGGGCGGTGATCGCCAGAGAAACCAGGCCAAAACCCGTCGAGCAGTGGCTCGAAAGAGAGATCGGAGGAAAGATCTTCAAGCTGGGAAGATCTCTGGAGGTTGAGCTCCAGGACCAGATCGCCAAGGTGATAGAGCGGCATCTGGATGCGTTTGCATGGTCCGCTTCGGACATGCCCGGGATCGATCCCTACTTCTTGTGCCATCATTTGGCGATGGACAACCAGGTGAGACCAGTGCGGCAGAGGAGAAGGAAGTTCAACGAGGAGAGGAGGCAGGCGGTTAGAGACGAAACCCAGAAGCTCCTCGTTGCAGGCCATATCAGGGAAGGCCAGTACCCTGAGTGGCTGGCTAATGTCGTGCTGGTGAAGAAGAGCAATGGGAAATGGTGCATGTGCGTCGATTTCACCGATCTGAACAAGGCCTGCCCAAAGGATTCGTATCCTTTGCCAAGCATAGACGCCCTGGTGGACAGTGCTGCAGGGTGTAAGTTGTTGAGTTTCTTGGATGCCTTCTCGGGGTATAACCAGATCAAGATGCATCCCATGGATGAAGAGAAGACCGCCTTCATGACCGAGAGATCGTGCTACTGCTACAAGGTGATGCCTTTTGGGCTGAAGAACGCGGGGGCCACGTACCAGAGGTTGATGGATCGAGTACTTGCACCAATGCTGGGAAGGAATGTGCAAGCGTACGTGGATGACATGGTCGTGACCTCGCCAGAGAAAAGCAAGCACGTTGCGGACTCGGAGGAGTTGTTCACTACGATCGCCAAGTTTAGGTTGAAGCTGAATCCCGAGAAGTGCATCTTTGGCGTGGAGGCTGGAAAGTTCTTGGGTTTCCTCTTAACTGAGAGAGGAATAGAAGCCAACCCTGATAAATGTGCCGCCATCTTGGCGATGAGGAGCCCGGCCACTGTGAAGGAAGTACAACAGCTTACAGGTCGGATGGCCGCCCTGTCTCGCTTCGTGTCGGCTAGCGGAGAGAAGGGCCATCCATATTTCCAGTGTTTAATGCGGAATAACAAGTTTGCCTGGACGAAGGAGTGTGAAGAAGCCTTCGTCAGGCTTAAGGAGTATCTGGCGAGCCCGCCGGTTTTGTGCAAACCGCTGGTGGGGACCCCTCTCAGGTTGTATTTTGCTGTAACTGAGAGGGCGGTGAGTGCGGTGCTCGCCCAGGACCAAGATCAGGCTCAAAAGCCCATTTATTTTGTTAGTAAGGTGCTGCAGGGCCCCGAAACGAGATACCAGGCCCTGGAGAAGGCTGCACTGGCAGTAGTCTTTTCGGCAAGGAGGTTACGCCACTATTTCCATAGCTTCACTATACTGGTGATGACCGACTTGCCCATCCAGAAGGTCCTAAAGAAGCCCGACGTCGCCGGGAGGATGGTGAAGTGGGCGGTGGAGCTGTCGGAGTTTGATATTAAGTATGAGCCCCGAGGCCCGATCAAGGGGCAGATCTTCGCAGACTTCGTGGTCGAGCTCTCGTCTGAAGCGACACGAGTTGAAGGGGATGACTTCCGTTGGGTGCTTTCAGTGGACGGATCGTCGAACCAGCAGGGTAGCGGTGCTGGGGTCATCTTGGAGGGGCCCAACGGCGTGCTGATCGAACAATCTTTGAGGTTTGCCTTCAAGACCAACAACAATCAAGCAGAATATGAGGCGCTGATCGCCGGTATCTTGCTGGCCAAGGAGATGGGAGTTAGGGTGCTGATGGCTAAGAGTGACTCGCTGTTAGTCACGGGACAAGTAACAGGCGTGTTCCAGGCTAAAGATCCACAAATGGCGGCTTACCTGGAGTATGTACAAGAATTGAAGAGTTCCTTTGTCTCCTTTGAAGTAGTGCATGTGCCCAGGGAGCAGAATGCTCGAGCTGACTTGCTAGCCAAGCTCGCCAGTTCGGGCAAGGGGGGTAGGCAGAGGACGGTGATTCAAGAAACTCTGAAGACGCCTAGAGCATTTGTGGCAGATCACCTGGTTCTTCAGGTAAGCAAATCGACGGAGAAAACGGCAAGGAGTCACAGGTCTTTGACTCAAGAAACCTTGAGATCGCCGAGAATAAGAGCATGTCGGGGGGAGAGGGTGAACATGACGCAGGTCTGCGCTACACACGAGCCAGACACCTGGGTAACGCAGTACAAGCGATGCCTGGCGGATGGCCTTCTCCCGCTGGATCCGACAGAGGCCAGGAAGATAAAGAAGAATTCTAGCAAGTTCACAATGATTGATGGCGAGCTGTATAGGTTTGGGTTCACTCACCCACTCCTGGAATGTGTGCATGGCGAGAAATGTACAAGAATTATGGCAGAGCTCCATGAAGGGATATGCGGAAGCCACGTCGGGGGTCGAGCTCTGGCCACAAGGACTCTCCGTGCAGGTTACTACTGGCCAACAATGAGAGAAGACTGCAAGAAGTATGCGCAGTGCTGCAAACAATGCCAGCAGCACGCCCATTGGCACAAGGCGCCTCCCGAGGAGTTGAAGTCGATTTACAGCCCTTGGTCGTTTCATACATGGGGAATCGACATCCTGGGACCATTCCCACTGGCGATCAGGCAGATGAAGTACTTGGTGGTGGCGATTGAATATTTCACCAAGTGGATCGAAGCAGAACCAGTGGCCCAGATCACCGCACACAAGATCGAGGGTTTCGTGTGGAAAAACATTGTGTGCCGGTTTGGTGTGCCCAAGCGCCTAGTGTTGGACAATGGGACTCAGTTTGCAAGTCACCTGTTGAAGAAGCTGTGCGAAGGGGTGGGAATTCAACAAGTATTTGCATCCGTCGAGCACCCTCAGACGAATGGCCAAGTAGAGTCAGCCAATCGGGTGTTGCTAAGAGGTTTGAAGAGAAGGCTAGAGAAAGCCAAAGGAAGTTGGGCTGAGGAGGTACCCCGTATAGTCTGGGCGTACCACACCACCGAGCAGTCAGGAACCCATGAGACCCCGTTCAGCCTGGTCTATGGATGCGACGCAATGATTCCAGTAGAAATCCAAGAGAGCTCGCCGAGATTCCAGAACTTTGTAGCGGAAGACTCGAATGAGGAAAGAAGGCTGAATCTGGATTTGCTGGATGAGGTCAGGGAGGAAGCGAGATTGAAAGCCGAGGCGGTGAAGAGAAGGATTGAACGAAGGTATAACTCGAAGGTGATGCCAAGACAGTTCAAAGAGGGCGACCTGGTGATGAGGAAGGCCCACCAGTACGAGATGGAGAATAAGCTGTCACCTAAGTGGACGGGACCGTTTAGAATAACCGAGGCGCTCGGGAACGGCGCCTACCGCTTAGAGACATTGGAAGGAGGGGCGATTCCTCGCACTTGGAACGCCACGCACCTCAAGTTATATTACAGTTAAGAACTTTGTAAGTAAAAACAAACACGAAGAGCTTTACAATGTTTCTGTTAAAACAGTTTGGAGGGGCACTCTTTTTTCCCTAAGGAGGGTTTTTAATGAGGCCGCCCAATAAAGAAGAGTTTTCAAAGTTTAAAGTGTTTTAGACTGCATGCTTGTTGTTTCCCGAAAGTTTTGAAGAAAGACCTTGTCACTTATATGTGATTTAAGGCGAGTTGAAGTTATGTTGCATGCTTTCTAAAAAGTTTCTAAGTCCCCATCGTCTTTCGGCGATTGGCGGCCTCAGTTAAAGTTAAAGTCCTCATCGTCTTTCGGCGATCGGAGGCACCAGTTAAAAGACCTCAACGCCCTCGCGCGTCCTGAGGCGAGATAAAGACCTCCTCGCCGTCGAGCGAGTGCAGGCGAGGAAGAGTAAAAAGTCCTCAGTGCTTCCAGAGGAGAGAAGATGTAGCCTCTGGGGCAATGTAGAGGCACCAGTAAAAAGTCCTCAGTGCTTCCAGAGGAGAGAAGATGTAGCCTCTGGGGCAATGTAGAGGCACCAGTAAAAAGTCCTCAGTACTTCCAGAGGAGAGAAGATGTAGCCTCTGGGGCAATGTAGAGGCACCAGCAAAAAGTCCTCAGTGTTTCTAGGGGAGAGAAGATGTAACCCTTGGGGCAATGTAGAGGCACGAGTTAAAGACCTTCTCGCCGATGAGCGAGTTCAGGCGAGTTAAAGACCTTCTCGCCGATGAGCGAGTTCAGGCAAGATAAAATCCTTCTCGTCTCGAACGAGTTCAGGTATGGTGTAAAGGGTGGAAGAAGTTTGGAAGGTGGCTAAGGTAGGTTCGAAGAGAACGCCTAGCCACCCGGTCTTTTGTTCTGAAGCTCAGGGAGGTAGAGAAGGATCCGAAAGGCGCCTCTACCCCCAGATAAAGGAACAATGGCCAAGTTGTGAAGGCAAGAGGAAGCTGATATCGCCAAGAGTCTTTGGCGACCAGGAGAAATTCAAGCAATGGCGAGAAAGTCAAGACCCGTTTTGACAAGGCAGATCAGATGAGCTATGTCTTAAGCCATTAGTTGGGTTGAAGTTCGTTATTTGAAGAGCGATTTCACGCTAAGGTTCATTACCTTGAGGTTACAAGTTGTTATAGTGTTATTGTTCGAAAACTGATGGTTCGAGGCGGATAGTATACAATTGCGCTCACGAAGTTACTAAGTTAATTTCGTTGAAGTGAATTATATGAGGAGAGATAAGGCAGACAGAGAAGTTGTAAGAAGAAACACAAAGACTTTATAATAAAGTATGATCAGTTCAAGATACATGAGCAGAAAAGGGAAAATTTATTACAAGCAAATTGGGTAAGAGAGAGGCAGATGAGTAAGTGGTGAAGGGAAGCAGCGAGCGGCTAGTCTTCAGAAGGAACAACCTTCCCGTCCACCACCTCGTTGTTCAGCGACACCATGGACAGATCCAAGTCAGGGTACAGGCAGGTGAATTGTTCCCGGGCAGCATCGAATCCAGCAGCGAGAATCTGGGCGGAGCTCAGCTCAAGTTCTTCAATCTGTTTCTTTAGCCCCTCGTTCTGCTGCTTCAGTTCTTCAGCCCCCTCCCGAGCTTGAAGAAGGTCTTCAGTAACCTTCTTGGATTCCGCCTGCGCCTGGGCCAGCTTTGTGGTGATCTTCTCATTTTCCTCTTTGGCTTCGGCGAGTTTAGCCATGGTGTCGTCTCTCTCCTTTTCGACTTTTCCCAAGAAGACCTCCCGATCTGCTGACCTTTTCTCGAGGTTTTTTACCTTGGCGGCATCTGCTTTGATCAACGCCTCCAGGTCAGCCACTTTGACGCGATAAGGGACCAGCTTGCTCTCCAGCTCGATCTTCTCTTGAGCTAAGAGCTGCACCTTATGGCGTAGATCGGTGGCCTCCTTGAGTGCCTCCCGAAGCTCGGTGCTCATAGCATCCTCCACTCGGGAGTGATCGATCTCCGCGAGCATGAGATTGCAGGATAACTTCTCCGCCTCGATCCTTATTGTGCGATTTTCCTCTTGGAGTACGGAGATGTCATCCTGGAGCTTCTTGCTGGAACTCTCCACAGCATTGGATATGATGGAGGGGAAGTCCTCTGCCATCATCTTGAGTTTCGCTGAGAAGGGTTCCCACACCCTTTTTACCTCAAGGGAGAGGTTTGCTCGTGGGGGCACCAGGGGAGCTTGTTGTTGGTTCTCGCCACCGCCCTCTTGAGTTGGTTGTTGAATGGGAGCTTCTTGGCGTGGTGGCGACGACGGGGATTCGGTGATGATGATAGGCGAGTTGTGAACACCTTCGTCCCCGCCTGGTGCAGCATCTGCGGTTGAGGCGTTTGAAGGAGGACCCCCTCCAGCAGATACATATGGCGTGGAGGCGCTCGGGGGTTCTCCATAAAGTTGGGCTCGGCAGCCTCAACCACAGGAAGTGCAGATGCCAGGGGAACTGCTTGGACTGGCGATGTGGGAGCTGGGGGAGGAAGCAGTGTTGGAGGCGCAGTTGGTGTGGAAGGTGGTGTTGATGTTGGGGGAGGAGGTGGAGCAGGTGGTGAAGAAGGCGCCACCCTCTTCCTCTTAGTGATAAGGCCATCCTCAGTCACCTCATCGTCTTCTTCTTCATCCTCATGAACCACTTGAGGGGTTTTCCTCTTTGGTTTCCTGAGGACGAGTTTTTTGCGTTGTTGGGCGGGCTGGGCCTCGGAAGGAGCTGGGCCTTTGGGGGGCGATCTGCCCTGGGCAGCGGCGATCTCCACCACCGAATTTGGCACGGTCTGGGAACCCGACGCCAACCCATGGGCTCGGGCGAGCGCCCTCAATTCTGCCAGTTTTCCCTTGCCCAACATACGGTCTGCATAATGCAAAGGTACATGGGTCAGCTCAGAGAAAAAGATAAACACATGAGTCAATAAGCAAGTAAAGCAGATAAGTGGTGCAGAAAATAAAACCAAAGTCTTGTGCACAACAGACAAGACGCCCAGAAACAGTTAGCAGAGGTATCGCCAAGAGTAATGACTTAGACACTGAGGTGAGCTCTAACCTATGCGAACCTCGAGTTGATCCTCGAAGAACTCGAAGGAGGTGAGCGCAGTGGTGAGGAAGGTGATATTGGCATCTGCCACGCTCTTCCAGAAGAGGCACAGATCCTTGTCCAAAGCACCCATGCTGTCAGGACTTTTTGGCCTCCTGAAGCATCCCTTGGCGTCTTTGTTTCCCTTGTTTACCTAGTACAAGGGAAACCCGTCGAGCATCGAGGCATCCTGGTCGTTTTGGCGTATTTGAATGAACTTCCCCTTCCAATCCTTATAAGATTGCTGGAAGATAGAAAGGATCGACCTCCCAACAATCCCGTTCAGACTCACCCAAAGGTGATCTCCTGGGTGTTTGGCTTCAAAAAGGAAGAGGAAAACATCCACTGACGTTGGCAGTCCCAGATGTGCACAAATGATCTGGAACGCCCTTACGAACGCCCAGCTGTTGGGGTGAAGCTGGGCGAGGGCGATATCGAGCTCGGTTAGCAGCTCTCGCTCGAAACGAGTGAAGGGAAGTCGGAGCTTCACCTTCTTGAAAAACATTGTGTAGAGGAAGCAGAACGACTCGCCACCGCTCGCTTTGTCGTCAGCACAGATCGGCTCCTTAGGGTGGCAAGGCAGCACGGTCACCTTGCTATCGTGCTCCTTGTGAAAGGAAAGATTCGACTGGTCCCCTTTCCTTAGTCGGAGTACCGCAGTTTCAGAGTTTATCGAAGAAGTTTCTTTCAGCAGTGCCGAGCTGGCCCATGGGTATAGCTTTTTGAAGTCTGGGGAAGGAATGGAGGCTCCTCCGACGACTGGTGGAGTAGCCTGAGCCAGGTTAGGGCGGGAGGTTGCAGGCCTCTCAGCCTGGGAAGAAGAAGCACCAGGTGCTCGTGGTGGGTTGTGAGCTTGAGATGAAGGGTTTCGTGACGAGGGAGGAGGATTCGCGGTGGTCTTTGTTCGAGCCATCGCGGAAACTGCAGAGGAAAAAGAAAAGGAAAGGTGAGCAGGGTTCGCAGAGGCTGACTCGATCGTGAAAGAAGGGTGAAAAACGAACGAACGAAGGTTCGTTGTAACGAAGACGAAGCCCTAAGTTACGACAAGGGAGAAATAGAAGAAACAGCCTACAGCGTATGCACCAGACAGTTAATGGATGATGCGAATCGGTTAAAATGCAGGAAAACTCAGCAGAAGAAGTAAAGGGAGTACCTTTCTAAGATCGGATGAATGCTGAAGAAAGTTGAGGATTCAGGAGGTTGAAGAGCGTCGTGAGCTTTTGCAGAAGAAGCTTGAAGCGTTTGAGAAAGCGAAGAAGTGATGGAACAGTAGAAGTGAAATGGGTTTAAGGGTTTTTCGAATGGGTTCTGGAAGCGCAAACGACAGTTAAAGGTAACCGTTGATGAAGCCACGTGTCGAGTGATTGGAAGAGTGTTTGGTGGAGTGTCAGGAAAGCAGAAAGTACAACCGTTTGGAATTCTGCGCCAGCGCCACGTAGATCGGTAGTGACATGACTCCTTTAGTCTTTTCGCTGGACAAGTCTTCGCTTAAGACTGGGGGGCTTGTGTACCGCCCTGGTAGTCGGAAGTGATGACGTGGAATCAAGCTATTGTATAGGCGTGTTGATGGGACGCCTGGCTGGCAGAAAGGAAGGAAGTCGGGGGGCTCGTGTAGTCGCCAGTTATTAAGTTGGCGTGCCCCGATCTCCAGCACACCAGAACCGGCGGTCACCGGGTTGAAGATGAAGTCGCCAGATGCGAACCCAGGCGACCTCGTAGTTAGAGATCGCCGAAACAAGGACATCGCCGAAGATGAAGGCAGATGGTCATTTCCCAGCTGGCCAGAGAACGAGCTCGGGAGATAGCATACTTGAACATACACGGTGAAGCAGGTAGGGCAGATCATGAAGGCGGCCGGCGAGACCACAGGGAAGGTGTGTACGAAGGCACCCGAACTCGCCATCCAGAAGAGATCACGCTCCAAGGCAACTATGCACTGAGTAGTATCATGCATAAGTAACTTAGCCAAAGAAGAGTCAGAAGTAGCGCCCGAGTCAAGGATGCTCCAGATGAAGGCACGTGTACAACTGGATGCGAGCCACGTGTCCAGATGTGTAACTGCAGGAGAGAGAAAGTATCCAGGTATATAAGAGTTTCCAACGAACTTCTGAGGTACGCACGCGTTTAGATTACTTCTTTACAACTGCGAGAACGAGAGTACACTGAGAGAGAACTGGTTACGGTTCCTTAGAGTTCTTGAGTTTTACTCTTGAGTAATTGGTGGTTCAGTCGCTGACTTGGGCGTTGGAGCGCGATCGGCCGCAGCGGCGCCGTTTCGTCTTTTGCAGGTTCTTGAGGTGGATCGCGGTGAAGGACGGAGGCTGACACGGCGCATACGTCGATCCAAGTTTGACGAGGCAAAGCTCCAGCGTTTTGGTCAACAGGTAGGATCAATCATCTTTACCTTTTTTAAGTATCTTTATGTTTTAGCTTTTTCTTTTTCAAATAATTTCTTTTATTTCTAAATTAATACTTTCTTTCATATACTTTTCTATTATAATCTTTCACAAACATTAATATAATTTATTAAAAACATAATATAAATTATTTTAATCTATAAAATTGTTTAATGTCATACATAAATGTTCCTAGCAGTTTACCCGAAACGCCGTTGTGCGCCTACGTCACTCTTACGTCCAGAATCCTTGCATTTGCACGCACCTTTCCTGTGATGAATGCCTGAAAACACAATGACAAAGGGCGCCCTAAAGGCCGTTTGCACTCTGACGCTCAAGTCAGTACTAGGGCTAGGAAACACCAAAATGTATAACTGTCACTATGGGTGTTAAGTGGCGCAAGGGAATAACGTACCTTGCCAAGTTTGTTACCTTCCTTTTTATAGACTAAAACTAGGGTTTCCTTTTTACCTGAAATGGGCTTTTCTGATGGGGCGGGCCCAACACTGTCGTTACCCTACTTTCAAGACAACCTAGCGCGTGGGTTCCCTCACTAGAGTGCGACCTCTGGCAGGCTGACCACCTGGGTACTTCCACGTGCACCTGATCTCTGTGGTCACTCGCCTCTGGGAGTGCCCCAACTGTTCATATGCCATGCATGCAGCTTGTCCTTGGAACACGACCTTCACAGGTCATATCTTTCCAGTGGCTCTGTACTTGTGTTACGCCTAAAACGCATCATCCACTCTACACGCATGGACCCTCATGACCTAGGTTTCTCCCTTACTAATAACTGGTGTGTGGTCTGGAATCCACCTCTCGTGGCCCAGCTCTACTGTTCAAGTCCGATGTCCGACCTCTCCACACTGTCTAGTGGCACGTCGGTACATCCTGGTGACCGATGGCTGACCACTCTTTGGTTCCCTGGCGCACGTGCTTCGCAAGATACTGGCCCACACCGCTCGTGGGACCCTGCTTACGTGGCACCAATAGTACCAGTGGTCAACGACGCCCGAGGACTGGTCGGTACACAAGCCCCCCAGTCTCGAGCTGTAACTTGTTCAGCGAAGAGGCTAAGTCCTTGCCCTAGGTGACCTACATGGCTCTTTGTGTCAGGACGTAAATACTGTGCCAAAGTGACGTCTTTCTGAGCCTGTCTTATCTATGCACACGTGTTTTGATCAACGGCTAGGGCTTAATGTCGCTTACGCTTCTTTATTTGCCTTAAACTTTCAAAAACGCGTGAGTTCAATCACTGTTCCATCATTCTCTGAAACTCTTGATTGCTTCGTCTTCTTGCTCAAGCATTCTCGCGTTTCCTCTACACATTCCAGCATCTTCTTGCTATCTGATCGGAGGTACGGAATTTGACTACTATTCGCACTCGTTTATTGAATCTAATTCTGGATAACTGCCTGGGTTGTTTAATCTCTGCATTTCTATCGCTCTCTGTTTTTCTCCTGTGTTTCCTTCGACTTAGGGTTCAAGAAACCTGGGACTCTGGTGGAGCTAACTCTTGTTATCGTAATGTTGTGTTTGTGCGCTCTTCCTTCGTGCATTCACATGTTTTATCTCTGTGTTTCTATTCTGAAATTTGTACGCAGGTATGGTTCTGAGTGAAGAGAAGTGGGCCAAACTGAATGATATCCTTGCTCACCTCCGCGGGATTTCTATGGATGTGGGCACTTCTAGCCACCACGCCCTTGCTTCCGCTACCGCGCCCTCGCCTACTCCATCCACTCCTGGAGTCGCGGTCCCTCCTGCCACCACCCAATCGTCTCGCGCTCCATTTCTTTATAAGGGTAAAGCGGTGGAGATCGAATCAGACGAGAACTCCGCCGAGGGGCCAATCTCTAAAAGACTCAGGCCTACGCCAACGATGGTCTCCCATTCATCTTCTACCGGTCGCTCAGTTTCGCCCCTGGATCACATGACCAGCGTGGCCCTGTTTCCTGACCTTGGTGTGACGAGTGCTTCTGTGACTCCTCCTGCCCTTGAGCTACCCCTTGTCCTTTAACATGCTCTTAAGGGCTTTCAACTAAGGGTGACTGTGGACTTGGATGAGGCTGCTGCGAGGGAAAGACTAGGCTTCAATTTTGGGGCTCTTCTTGCTCAGTCCAACGCCCTCCTAACCAGGTCTGAACTGAGGGTAGTAGAGGCCAAGACTAAAGAAGAAACGTCCCTACTGGCTTCGCTTGTTGCCCGCGAGGCTACACTGGAACAAGAGTTGGCCTGCCTTCGTCGTTCTGGGAAGGATCTTTCCAAACAACTTCGCGCCAAATGCCGAGAGGTTTCCGGGCTGGAAGCAAGAATCCTGCCCTTGCGAATTCGAGTCTTCGAACTAGAAGAGGCGGCTGAGGTGTCTAAATCCAAGATTGCGGGGCTCAAAAGAAGGTCCATCAGTCGAGAGGTGCAGCTAGGTCAAGTGGAGGCCGAACTCCTTCAACAAGCTAAGAGATTTGAAGAAGCTGAGGCTGAGCTTACTGGAGATGTTCTTGATGCCTAAGACGCGGGTTTCGGAGATGCCCTCGCTCAAGTTGCTTGCGCACATCCTGGGATGGATACTACGCCCTTCACGGTATCAAACCGTGTCGCAAACGGGCAAATCGTTCCTAGGGTCCTTCCTTAACTTGTATTTGGTTGTTAGACGAACAATTTATTATCTGCTCAAAACTTTACTTTCTCGAACATATAGCTTCTTTTCATTTCCTTAAATCGAAAATTGCTCTTTAACTTGCTTTACTGCTAACTCATGGTGCCTAGCACCAAGACGCTTCTTCTAGCGTTCCGTGATATGCTCCCCTCATAGTGAGGAGGGAGTTTTAATCTGTGAACTAGATCGTTGCTCAAAAGGAGAGGTGTTCTTTACGAACCTACTTCTCTACTTTCAAGGCCACTAATTGCAAGGGGAACAAACCCTCAACTGACCTCGGCTTCGCTCAAGGGCGTGGAGGATTTATCTGATGAATTATTTTGTTCAACCTTGGCGTTTTCACTTGAGAGGGCAGGTGTTCTCTCGCGAATCTACCTCTCCACTCTCAAGACCTCTAACGCAAGGATGCTCTTTAACTGACCTCAGCTTCGCCCAAAGGCGCGGAGGATTTATCTCGCGTACTATTTCGTTTAACCCTGGTGTTTTCACTCAAGGGGGGAGGTGTTGATAGAGATCAAATAAGAGAGGATTTTACTAATGGAGGAAGAGGTCATTCACCCAAACATTTGAAGTTCTTCCTTCTAGTCTTCTCAAAAATTAAAGAAGAATTAAAATAAAGAGAAGACCAAGCCTAAAGCCAAAAGAAAACTACAAGCTTTCAAGAATGGGCTTCAATTAATATCTCTCTTTATAGTTTCTTTTGTATAAATTTGTAAATAATATAGAATAGTGTTTAGGTAGGTGCTAAGAGGGAAACCTAAAGATACCTCTTGTGTAAAGCATCTTTAGATATTAGCTTTAGAAAAATCTAGAAGGTATCCCTTCTATTCTCCACTTTAGGCGCTAGAAGTGGAAGGGTTGCAAGGTGTACCGCCCAGGTGATCGGAAGTGATGACGTGGCAGCAAGCTATTATATAGGCGTGTTGAACGGGACACCTGGCTGGCAGAAGGGAAGGAGGTCAGGGGCTCGTGTAGTCGCCAGTTATTAAGTTGGCGTGCTCCGATCTTTAGCATACCTAAACCGGCGGTCACCGGGTTTGAGATGAAGTCGCCGGATGCGAACCTAGGCGACTAGGTGATTAGAGATCGCCGAAAGAAGGACATCGCCGAAGGATCAGGGAAGCTTGTTCCAGGCTTTAGAAACAGAGGATGAAGTCGTCAGATAGTCATTCCCTAGCTAGCCAGAGGTTGAGGTCGAGGAACAGCTTACCCGAGCATGCACGATGAGGCAAGTAAAGTAGATCATGATGGCGGCCGGCGAGACCACAGGGAAGGTGTGTATGAAGACACCCGTACTCGCCACACAGAAGAGATCACGCTCCAAGGCAACTATACACCGAGTTACTCCTTGCATGGATAACTTAGTCGAATAAGCCTGAAGAGTAAGAAGTGACGCCCAAGTCAAGGATGCTCCAGATGGAGACAGGTGTACAGCTGGATGCGAGCCACGTGTCCAGATGTGTAACTGTCAGGAGAGAGAAAGTGCGCAGGTATATAAGAGATTCTAACGAACTTCTGAGGTACGCGCGTTTTAAAATATTTCTTTTACGCTTGTGAGAACCTGAGTACGCTGAGAGAGAATTTTGCACGGTTCCAGAGAGTTCTTAAGTTTTCTCTTAGTATTTGGTGGTTCAGTCGCTGACTTGGGCGTCGGAGCGTGATCAGCCGCAGCGGCGCCGTTCTGTCTTTTTGCAGGTTCTTGAGATGAATCAAAGCGAAGGACGGAAGCTAACACGGCGCAAAGTCGATCCAGATCTGACGAGGCAAGGCTCTTGCGTCTTGGTCAGCAGGCAGGATCATCAGGCGCCCACCGTGGGGCCGTGTAAAACTTGTTCCCATCCGCAACGTGAGTTCTTGGAGTTTCTGCAGTTTCTGTGTGGTTGTGTGCTGGTGCAACCATTTTCCGCTGTTCGTTGAAGTTTTGTTCGGTAAATTCGCGTTTCCACCGTTCGTTTGAAGTTTCTTTCGTTCTTATTCGGTGAGGTGAAGTTTTTCGCCGTTCACGCGAGTTTCAATCGGTGAGATCGAAGCTTCACCGTTCGTTTGGATTTTCGACCGGTGAATCAGAGGTTTTGGTGGAGGAGTGGTAGGTTCGTGTCGAGATTGGAAGTTTCTGCGAAGGTCTTTGCTGTTGAGATTGTGTTCTTGAAGTTCTTTGGAGTTCACGAAGTTCTGACCGGTTGATTGCTGGATCGATCGTTGCTGAAGGAGGTTTTGTTCGTCGCTCGTTGTGGTCTATTAAGTTTTCATGAGAAAGATGAGAAGCAACCGTTCAAGTCCAGTTGTGCCAGTTGCTGCTGAAGGCGCCATGACTATGGCGCAGATGGTGGAGATCATGCGTGCACTGCAGGCGAATGTGGAGGCCTCGCGCATAGAGCAGGCAAAGATGCATGAGGACCTAGTTGCCTCTCAGGCCAGGAATGAAGAGCTCAGCAGAGTGACTGAGGAGTTGCACCAAGCTCTTCAGGAGCAGAGAGGGCGCCTAGTCGCTGCAGAAGTCGCACCATCGTCGCCACCTCACGTTTTCCCCATGCCATTCGCTCAGGCGATCACGGACACGCCTATCCCTGCGAGTGTGGTACCCGTGAAGGCTACTTTTACCGGCGTGGAGGATCCTGAGGCACAACTCACCACGTTCCACACGCAGATGATGCTGTCAGGAGGCTCGGATGCTGTGTATTGCAAGATGTTTGTGAGCACGCTCCAGGGAACAGCGCTGGAATGGTTTGTGAGCCTGCCTACAGGTCACAACCAATTTCCAGCAGTTTTCGAAGCTTTTCGTCGAGCAGTACATAGTGAACAAGGCGCCGCCTAGGGTGTCTTATGATCTGTTCGACATAAGGCAGTACCAGGGAGAGTCCCTCAGGGACTACTTGAATCGTTTTGGGGCGCAGATGGTCCGCTCGCCAGCCAAGGACGAAGAGATGTTGGTCTACGACTTCAAGAAGAGCGTGCTGTCGGGACCTTTCTGCGAGGCGTTGATCAGGGCTCACCCCGCCACGTTTGCTGAGGTTAGGCGACTTGCGGTGGCCCACATCGCCGATGAGAGTGAGGTCGCCGAGAAGAGAGGGAGCGTGGCCCCCGCTAGGCCACGTGCCCAGACCAGGATCCAGCTGCAGAGGGTGCTGGAGACAGCGGCGGCTAAGAGGGATCAAAGGACCCGCCATCCTTATGATCCAAGGAAAAATAAGGGCAGGGGCCCAGGGCGCCCCAGGGAGTACAATCGCCCGCCAAAGCATAAGTTTGTCATGGGGTTGGCAGACCTGATCGCCATTCCCAATATAGCAGCCAGGCTCAAGGCGCCTGAGAAAGTGGGCGACAAGGTGTTAGGACCAAAGCCCGACGCCTGGTGCGAATTCCACCAGGGTTTTGGTCACACTGTGGATTCATGTTTGGCATTGGGATACCAGCTCGACGACCTGGTCAAGAGCGGGTTCCTAAATGATTACTTGCTGGACAGGAGGGCGGGGGGAGCGTCGAGCTCCCAGCCGGCAAGTGGTGAGGTCCAGCAGCACGAGATGCCCACTCATGGAGAGATCCACACCATCGCAGGAGGTTTCTCGGGTGGTGGGTGCACCGCGTCACAGAGGAAGAAGTATGCGAGGTCTGTGATGACGGTGGACATGTTCGAGGACCACTCGCCAGACGTGGACATCACGTTCACAAGGGAAGATCTCAGGGACGTTGTGCCTCATGACAACGATCCAATAGTCATCTCGCTTGTTACGGCGGGAAGGAAGGTCCACAGGGTTCTGGTGGACCAAGGAAGCTCAGCAGATGTGATGTTCTGGCCGACTTTCACACAGCTGCAGTTGCCCCTTGACCAGCTGAGGCCCTATGGAGGGTGCTTGTATGGCTTTCCTGGCGATCAGGTGGAGGTCAGGGGGTACATAGAGTTAAGAACTACATTCACGGATGAGGCAGGCTCAAGGACGGAGAAAATCAAGTACCTCGTCGTGAATGCTCCCTCAGCTTATAACATTCTGTTGGGAAGACCAACGCTCAAAAGAATAGGAGCTGTGCCTTCCACCAGGCACATGAAGGTGAAGTTGCCATCGATGGAAGGGGTGGTGATCACCATCAAATCTGACCAGAAGGAGGCGAAGAAATGCTATGAGAATAGCCTCAAAAACAAGAGGTCAGTAAGTTACATCACAACGACGCCGCCTCCCGGTGTGAAGCCCAAGCCAGCAGAATGGCGAGTTGTTGATGCGGCGATGGAGGTGGCCGCCGGAGGTGACGTCACCATGCTGGATGCTGAGGTTGAGGGAAAGAACGCCGATCGGGAAGAAGAGGCGAGGAACCGCCCAGAGGAAGCGAGGGAACTGGGAATCGCCAGGGCGGAATCGCCAGGGAAGCTAGACCCAAACCCGTCGAGGAGTGGCTCGAAAGGGAGATCGGGGGAAAGGTCTTCAAGCTGGGAAGATCCTTGGAGGCTGAGCTCCAAGACCAGATCGCCAAGGTGATAGAGCGGCATCTGGATGCTTTTGCATTGTCTGCTTCAGACATGCCGGGAATCGACCCCGATTTCTTGTGCCACCATCTAGCAATGGACAACCAGGTCAGGCCGGTGCGACAAAGAAGAAGGAAGTTCAACGAGGAGAGAAGACAGGCGATCAGGGATGAAACACAGAAGCTCCTCGCCGCAGGCCACATCAGGGAAGTCCAGTACCCTGAGTGGTTGGCCAATGTCGTATGGTGAAGAAAAGCAATGGGAAGTGGCGCATGTGCGTCGATTTCACTGACCTGAACAAGGCCTGCCCAAAGGATTCGTATCCTTTGCCAAGCATAGACGCCCTGGTCGACAGTGCTGCAGGGTGCAAGTTGCTGAGCTTCCTGGACGCCTTCTCGGGGTACAACCAGATAAAGATGCATCCCATGGATGAAGAGAAGACCGCCTTCATGACCGAGAGATCGTGCTACTGCTACAAGGTGATGCCCTTTGGGCTGAAGAACGCGGGGGCCACGTACCAAAGGTTGATGGATAGGGTACTTGCACCAATGTTGGGGAGGAATGTGCAAGCGTACGTGGATGATATGGTCGTGACCTCGCCGGAGAAGAGCAAGCACGTTGCGGACTTGGAGGAGTTGTTCACCACAATCGCCAAGTTCAGGTTAAAGCTGAACCCCGAGAAGTGCATTTTTGGCGTGGAGGCGGGAAAGTTCTTGGGATTCCTCTTAACTGAAAGAGGAATAGAAGCCAATCCTGATAAGTGTGCTGCCATCTTGGCGATGAGGAGCCCAGCTACCGTGAAGGAGGTGCAGCAACTTACAGGTCGGATGGCCGCCCTGTCTCGTTTCGTATCGGCTAGCGGAGAGAGGGGCTATCCGTACTTTCAGTGTTTAAGGCGGAACAACAAGTTTGCCTGGACGAAGGAGTGTGAAGAGGCCTTCGTCAAGCTTAAAGAGTACCTGGCGAGCCCGCCGATTTTGTGCAAACCGTTGGTGGGAACCCCTCTCAGGTTGTACTTTGCTGTGACTGAGAGGGTGGTGAGCGCGGTGCTCGCCCAAGACCAAGATCAGGCTCAGAAGCCTATTTACTTCGTCAGCAAGGTGCTGCAGGGCCCGGAGGTGAGATATCAGGCCTTGGAGAAAGCTGCACTGGCTGTTGTATTTTCGGCGAGGAGGTTGCGCCATTATTTTCACAGTTTTACCATACTGGTGATGACCGACTTGCCCATCCAGAAAGTCTTGAAGAAGCCTGATGTAGCTGGTAGGATGGTGAAGTGGGCGGTGGAGCTGTCGGAGTTCGATATCAAGTACGAACCCCGAGGTCCGATCAAGGGGCAGATTTTCGCTGACTTGTGGTCGAGCTCTCGTCAGAAGCAGCGCGGGTTGAGGGGGATGATTTCCATTGGGTGCTCTCGGTGGACGGATCGTCGAACCAGCAGGGTAGCGGTGCTGGAGTCATCCTGGAAGGGCCCAACGGTGTGCTGATTGAGCAGTCCCTGAGGTTTGCTTTCAAAGCCAGCAACAATCAAGCAGAATATGAGGCGCTGATCGCCGGAATCTTGCTGGCCAAGGAGATGGGGGCTAGGGTGTTGATGGCTAAGAGTGACTCGCTGTTGGTCACGGGACAAGTAACAGGCGAGTTCCAGGCCAAGGATCCACAAATGGCGGCTTACCTGGAGTATGTGCGGGAGTTGAAGAGTTCCTTTGTTTCCTTTGAAGTGGTGCATGTGCCCAGAGAGCAGAATGCCCGAGCTGACTTGCTAGCTAAGCTCGCCAGTTCGGGCAAGGGGGGTAGACAGAGGACGGTGATCCAAGAAACTCTGAAGAAGCCTAGAGCATTTGTGGCAGACCACCTGGTTCTTCAAATAAGCAAGTCAACGGAGAACACGGCGAGGGGTCACAGGTCTTTAACTCAGGAGACTTTGAGATCGCCGAGAATAAGAGCATGTCGGGGGGAGAAGGTGAACGTGGCGCAGGTCTGCGCTACCCATGAGCCAGACACCTGGATAACACAGTACAAGCGATGCCTGGCAGATGGCCTTCTCCCACTGGATCCGACGGAGGCCAGGAAGATAAAGAAGAACTCCAGCAAGTTCACGATGATTGATGGCGAGTTGTATAGGTTTGGGTTCACACACCCGCTCCTGGAATGTGTGCACGGAGAGAAATGTGCAAGAATTATGGCCGAGCTCCATGAAGGGATATGCGGAAGTCACGTCGGGGGCCGAGCTCTGGCCGCGAGAACCCTCCGTGCAGGTTACTACTGGCCAACAATGAGGGAGGACTGCAAGAAGTATGCACAGTGCTGCAAGCAATGTCAGCAGCACGCCGATTGGCACAAAACGCCTCTTGAAGAGTTGAAGTCGATTTACAGCCCTTGGTCGTTTCATACGTGGGGGATCGACATTCTGGGACCTTTCCCATTAGCGATCAGGCAGATGAAGTACTTGGTGGTGGCGATTGAATATTTCACCAAGTGGATCGAAGCAGAACCAGTGGCCCAGATCACCGCGCACAAGATCGAGAGCTTTGTGTGGAAGAACATCGTGTGCCGGTTTGGTGTGCCTAAGCGCCTGGTGTCGGACAACGGGACTCATTTTGCAAGTCACCTGTTGAAGAAGCTGTGCGAAGAGGTGGGAATTCAACAAGTGTTTGCATCCGTCGAGCATCCCCAAACAAATGGCCAAGTAGAGTCCGCCAATCGGGTATTGCTAAGAGGCTTGAAGAGAAGGCTAGAGAAGGCCAAGGGATCGTGGGCTGAGGAGGTACCCCGCATAGTTTGGGCGTACCACACCACCGAGCTGTCAGGAACCCATGAGACCCCGTTTAGCTTGGTCTATGGGTGCGACGCAATGATTCCAGTGGAGATCCAGGAGAGCTCGCCGAGATTCCAGAACTTTGTAGCGGAAGGCTCGAATGAGGAAAGAAGGTTGAATCTGGATTTGTTGGATGAAGTCAGGGAGGAGGCGAGAGTAAAAGCCGAGGCAGTAAAAAGAAGGATTGAACGAAGGTATAACTTGAAGGTGATGCCAAGGCAGTTTAAAGAAGGCGACCTGGTGATGAGGAAGGCCCACCAGTACGAGATGGAGAACAAGTTGTCGCCTAAGTGGACGGGACCATTCAGAATAACCGAGGCGCTCGGGAACGGCGCTTACCGCTTAGAAACATTGGAAGGAGGGGCGATTCCTCGCACTTGGAACGCCACGCACCTCAAGTTATATTACAGTTGAAGCTTTGTAAGTAAAAACAAACACGAAGATTTTTGCAAGCTTTCTGTTAAAACAGTTTGAAGGGGGCACTCTTTTTTCCCTGAGGAGGGTTTTTAATGAGGCCACCCAATAAAGAAGAGTTTTCGAAGTTTAAAGTGTTTTAGATTGCACGCTTATTGTTACGAAAGTTTTAGAAAAAAGACCTTGTCACTCGTATGTGATTTAAGGCAAGTTTGAAGTTATGTTGCATGCTTTCTAAAAAGTTTTTAATTCCCCATTGCTTTTCGACGATTGGCGGCATCAGTTAAAGTTAAAAGTCCCCATCGCTTTTCGGCGACTGGCGACATCAGTTAAAGTTAAAAGTCCCCATCGCTTTTCGGCGATTGGCGACATCAGTTAAAGTTAAAAGTCCTCATCGTCTTTCGGCGATCGGAGGCACCAGCAACGTTTAAAAGACCTCAACGCCCTCGCGCGTCCTGAGGCGAGAAAGAGATTAAAAGACCTCCTCGCCGTCGAGCGAGTGCAGGCGAGAAAGTGAAAAGTCCTCAGTGCCTCCGGGGGAGAGAAGATGTAGCCCCTGGGGCAATGTAGAGGCACCAGTAAAAAGTCCTCAGTGCCTCCAGGGGAGAGAAGATGTAGCCCCTGGGGCAATGTAGAGGCACAAGGTAAAGACCTTCTCGCCGTCGAGCGAGTTCAGGCAAGATAAAATCCTTCTCGTCTCGAACGAGTTCAGGTACGGTGTAGAGGGTGGAAGAAGTTTGCAGGATAGCTAAGGTAGGTTCGAAGAGAACGCCTAGCTGTCCGGCTTATTGTTCTTAAACTCAGGGAAGTAGAGAAGGATCCGAAAGGCGCCTCTACCCCCCAGATGAGGGAACAATAGCCAAGTTCAGAAGGCAAAAGGGGGCTTACATCGCCGGGATCCTCTGGCGATCAGAAGAAATTCAGGCGATGGCAAGAGTAAGGGCCCATTTTGATGGAGCAGATCAGGTGAACTACATCTTAAACTATCAGTTGGATTGAAACTTGCTGTTTAGTAAGTAGTTTCGCGCTGAAGTTCGTTGTCTTAAAGTTCACAAGTTATTAAAATGCCATCGTTCGAAAGGTGATAGTTTGATCGAGTTTGAAGCAGTAAGTAAACGGTAGAATCGCTAAGTTACTTTGTTTAAGCGGTTTTTACAAGGAGAAGCAAAGCAGGCAGAGAGACCATATGTAGAAGCAGAAAAATTTATAATAAAGGCAGTATCAGTTCAAGTACATAAGAAGAGAGGAAAAATATTACAAGCAAGGCCTAAAGATTGTGCAAAAAGATATCAGGGAATAAGCGGTGGAGGGAGATGACTAATCTTCAGAAGGCACGATCTTCCCATCCACCACTTCATTATATGGTGATACCATGGAGAGGTCGAGCTCGGGGTACTAGCAGGCGACTTGCTCCAGGGCGGCGTCGAACCCAGCGGCGAGAACTTGGGCGGAGCTCAGTTCGAGCTCTTCGTTTTGCTTTTTGAGCCCCTCGGTTTGCTATCCTAGCTCGTCAGCTCGTTTCTTCAGTTCTTCAGTTTTCTCACGAGCTTGAACGAGGTCTTCAGCAACCTTTTTGCTTTCCTCCCGCACCTGGGCCAGCTCGGCAACAGTTCTTTTGTTTTCCTCTCTAGCTTCGGCGAGCTCAGCCACGGCGTCGTTCCTCTCCTTTTCGACCTTTCCAAGGAGAACCTCCCGATTAACCAACCTTTTCTCGAGGTTCTCTACCTTGGCTGCATCCACTTTTATTGATGCCTCCAAGTCAGCCACCTTGAGTCGGTAGGGAACCAACTTGCTCTCCAGCTCGATTTTATCTTGAGCTAGGAGGTGCAGTTTCTGGCGTAGATCAGAGGCCTCCTTGCGTGCAACCCTCAGCTCGGCACTCATGGCGTCTTCCACCCTTGAGTGATCAATCTCCGCCATCATGAGGTTGCAGGACAGCTTCTCCGCCTCGATCCTTATCAGGCGATTCTCCTCTTGGAGTGTGGAGATATCATCCTGGAGTTTTTTGGTGGAGCTCTCCACAGATTTTGTTATGATGGAGGGGAGGTCCTCTGCCATCATTTTGAGCTTAGCTGTGAAGGGCCCCCAGATTTCTTTGACCGCGGGGGGAAGGCTTGCAGCCGCTGCTGGTGGAGGGGCTGAAGGGGCCTAGTGCTGACTCTCACCACCACCCTCTTGAATTGGTTGAGGAAGTTGGGTTTCCTGGCGTGGTGGTGAAGAGGGGGACTCGGTAATGAGTATTGGCGAGTTGTGAGCGCCCTCATCCCCACCTGGTGCAGCTTCAGCGATTGAGGCAGTTGAAGGAGGACCCTCTCCAGCGGATACGAATGGCGTGGAGGCGCTCGGAGGGTTCTCCATGAAGTTAGGCTCATTGCCTTCAACCGCAGGAAGTGCAGCTGCCAAGGGTATCGCTTGGACTGGCGATGTTGGAGCTGGGGGAGAAGGCGGTGTTGGTGTTGGTAGAGCAGGTGGTGAAGAAGGTGCCGCCCTTCTCCTTTTGGTTATGAGGCCGTCCTCGGTTGCCTCATCATCTTCATCTTCATCTTCTTGAACCACTTGAGGAGTTTTCCTCTTTGGTTTCTTTAAGACGAGCTTCTTTCGTTGAGGGGCGGGCAGTGCCTCTGGAGGAGCTGGGCCTTGAGGGGGCGATCTGCCCTGGGCAGCGGCGATCTCCACCACCGAGTTTGGCACGGTTTGAGAGCCCGACGCCAATCTGTGGGTTCGGGCGAGCGCCCTCAGTTCAGCCAATTTGCCTTTGCCCAACATGAGATCTGCACAGTGCAAGAATATACAAGTAAGAGCGAAGGCAAAAGTAAAATATACAAGTACGGGTGCGAATGATGCAAACGAATGGTGCGGGAAATAAAAACCAAGTCTAATGCGCCACAAGCAGGACGCCCAATAATAGATAACAGAGATGCAGCACAAGACGAAAACCTAAAAGTCGAGGTAAGCGCTAACCTATGTGAGCTTCGAGTTGGCCCTCGAGGAACTCGAAGGTGATTATTGCGGAGGTGGGGAAGGTGATGTTGGCGGCTGCTACGCCTTTCCAGAAGAGGCATAGATCCTTGTCCAACTCGCCCATGTTGTCAGGACTTCTTGGCCTTCTGAAGCTTTCCTTGGAGTCCTTACTTCCCTTGTTTACCCAGTACAAGGGAAAGCCATCGAGCAGCGAAGGGTCTTGATCATTTTGGCGCACTTGGACGAACTTTCCTTTCCAATCTTTGTAAGATTGCTGGAAGATAGAGAGGATCGATCTCCCAGCAATTCCGTTTAAGCTCACCCAGAGGCGGTCTCCAGGATTCTTGGCCTCGAACAGGAAAAGGAAGACGTCTACCGAGGCCGGTAGTCCCAAGTGCACGCACATAATTTGAAATGCCCGCACGAATGCCCAGCTGTTGGGATGGAGCTGGGCAGCGGTGATGTTGAGCTCGGTCAATAGTTCCCGTTCAAAATGGGTGAAGGGAAGCCTGAGTTTCACCTTCTTGAAGAGAGTGGTATAAATGAAGCAGAACAACTCGTCGTTGTTCCCCTTGTCATCCACGCAAATTGGCACGTCAGGAGGGCAAGGCAGCACCATCAGTTTGTCGTCGTGCTCCTTGTGGAACGAGAGGTTGGGTTCGTCCCCTTTCTCCAACCGTAGCACCGCCAAAGCAGAGTTTACTGAAGAAGTCTCCTTCAGCAAAGTTGGGGTGGCCCATGGGTAAAGTTTTTTATAGTCTGGAGTGGGAATGGAGGCTCCTTCGGCAACTGGTGGGGTTGCCTGAGCAAGGTTGGGACGAGAGGTTGCAGGCCTCTCAGCCTGGGAAGAGGGAGCACCAGATGCTCGCGGTAGGTTATGCGCTTGGGATGGAGGGTTTCGTGATGAAGGAGGAGGATTCGCGGTGGTCTTTGTACGAGCCATCGCAGGAACTGCAAAGGAAAAAGAAAAAAAGAAAGATGAACGAAGGTTGTAGAGATAGACTCGATTGTGGACGAAGGATGAAAAACGAACGAACGAGAGTTCATTGTGATGAAAGTAATGGAAGACGGAGCCCTAAGTTGCGAGAAGGAAGAAGAAAAGGAAAAAACAACCCACAGCGTATGCACCAGACAGATAATGGATGATGCGAATCGGTTAAAATGCAGCAGGTATCAACAGAATGAGTAAAGGAGGTACCTTTCGATGATCAGATGAACGTTGAAGGGAGTTGGGAATTGAGAGAGTTGAAGAGCGTCGTGGGTTCACAGAGGAAACTCAGAGCGTTTTTGAGAAGGCAAAGAGAAGATGAAGCAGTAAAAATGAAAGGGTTTAAGGGTTTTTCAAACGCTTTTGGAAGCGCAAACGACAGCTATAGATGACCGTTGATGAAGCCACGTGTCGAGCGATTGGAAAAAGGTGTTTGGTGGCGCGTCAGAAAAGCAGAGGGTACGAGCGTTTGGAATTCTGTGTCAGCGCCACGCAGATCGGCATTGACGTGACCTCTTAGTCTTTTCGCTGGACAAGTCTTCGCTTAAGACTGGGGGGCTTGTGTACCGCCCAGGTGATCGGAAGTGATGACGTGGCAGCAAGCTATTATATAGGCGTGTTGAACGGGACACCTGGCTGGCAGAAGGGAAGGAGGTCGGGGGCTCGTGTAGTCGCCAGTTATTCAGTTGGCGTGCTCCGATCTTTAGCATACCTAAACCGGCGGTCACCGGGTTTGAGATGAAGTCGTCGGATGCGAACCTAGGCGACCAGGTGATTAGAGATCGCCGAAAGAAGGACATCGCCGAAGGATCAGGGAAGCTTGTTCCAGGCTTTAGAAGCAGAGGATGAATTCGTCAGATAGTCATTCCCTAGCTAGCCAGAGGTTGAGGTCGAGGAACAGCTTACCCGAGCATGCACGATGAGGCAAGTAAAGTAGATCATGATGGCGGTCGGTGAGACCACAGGGAAGGTGTGTATGAAGACACCCGTACTCGCCACACAGAAGAGATCACGCTCCAAGGCAACTATACACCGAGTTACTCCTTGCATGGATAACTTAGTCGAATAAGCCTGAAGAGTAAGAAGTGACGCCCAAGTCAAGGATGCTCCAGATGGTGACAGGTGTACAGCTGGATGCGAGCCACATGTCCAGCTGTGTAACTGTCAGGAGAGAGAAAGTGCACAGGTATATAAGAGATTCTAACGAACTTCTGAGGTACGCGCGTTTTAGAATATTTCTTTTACGCTTGTGAGAACCTGAGTACGCTGAGAGAGAATTTTGCACGGTTCCAGAGAGTTCGCTGAGCGTGATCGGCCGCAGCGGCGCCGTTCTGTCTTTTTGCAGGTTCTTGAGGTGAATCAAAGCGAAGGACGGAAGCTAACACGGCGCAAAGTCGATCCAGATCTGACGAGGCAAGGCTCTTGCGTCTTGGTCAGCAGGCAGGATCACAAGGTAACCTTGGATAGCTTCCTTTGTAAGCTTCTTGTACACTCATGACCGGTCCTTCTCCTATAAAAGGAGGGCTTGAGTCCTTCAAATACATTTTGATATTTTGAGTACAGAAATTCTCCCAAATTGGTGAGTGATTGAGAGACTTGTGTCTTCTCTTATTCTAGTCTTATCTTGAGAGCAATCTTGGAACCTCAAGTGGCGGCATCTACACTCATCTTCAAGCTTTGCATCCTTCAAGTGGCGTGTTCCTCTCCAAGGACTCCAACCACATAAGTTCTTTTCTCCTTTCCATCTTATTCATCCATTTCCATTCCCAAATAAACTCTAAAACATGTCTTAGGCATTTCTAGTCTTTGTAATCGGTTCATTTGCATCTTTTCTTACTTTTGTTCGGTTCATTTGATTCCTAGCATGTTTTGTTCGGTTCATTTGAATTCTTGACTGTTTTAATCGGTTCATTAGCTTTCTTTCATGCTTTTGTTCAATTCATTTGCTTTCTAGGTAGTTATAATCGGTTCATTTGCCTTCTTGTTCATTCTAATCGGTTCATTTGACAAGAAATGGGTTTCCAAATGAGTTTTGGCTTGGTTGCTTATGATTTGGTGAGTTCTTGAATGAAAGAACATTGATCCAATTCTAGAAAAGTGCCTAATCATATTCCAACTCAAGTTGAATCCATAACATGTCTATGAAACATCTCTATCTTGTTATTGGAATCATATCATGTGGTATCATGAGTCTTAGGTTTGTTCTTGTTTGTGTTTTGTTTTGGCACTTTTAATTCAAGAACTTTACATTCTTGTTGTTACCTTTCTGTTTTAGGTTTATTTTGGGTATTTCTTGTTGTTATTACATTGTGTTTGTGTCATTTTGATGTTTGAATCCTTATAAGTTTTGTCAAAGTCATGTTTCTTCAAAAAATGTTATCAATTCTATGTGGTCCTTTTGTTGATAATTTTTGTTTCTTGATTTTGTGTTCAGTACAGTTTTATGTGTTTGTTTCTTGATCCTTTGGTGCATTTTCTTTGTAGTATTGAGTTCATACTTGTGTAATAGACATATACAAGTTCTTAAACATCATTTCTATTATGTCTTTGCTAGTTCTTAATTCTGTTTTTCATTCTTCTTAGCTTTCCTCTGTTTTCTTGAAAACGTGCTGACTGTTTCGATTTATTGCAATTTATTCACTTACTGGAAATTTCTGAAATTCTGGATTTGAGTTCTTCAAAGTGTTATAAAAAATTATAAAAAAGAAGTACATCAAAATTCCAAGTACAAAAAAAATGATAAATGAAATACGTTCAATGTGTAATTCTGCCGAAAAAAATACAATAATATGGCAGTGATTTTGCAAAATTTATCGCAAATAATTGGCTTACTGTTTTTGTGTAATTCCAGTGCCATTGTTGAGATAAGATCTTGAACTTTCAGTGGTTACAATTTCAAAATCCAGTTCGCTTTATACAATTCCAGATAAATCTGTGAAGTCACGCACAGTTTGCATAAAAAATATTTTTTCCAGTAGTTCTGTTTTTGTTTTCTTCATCTATTCTAGTGCTTTTCTCTAGGTTTATTTTGTGTGCCTTCCTTTTCATTGAGTACCATATTTTCTTGCTTGTCTTTTATTCACTATTCTTTGTGTTTGTTATATCTCTTGTATTCCTTTTGTTATAGCCTTTCTTGTTTACACCTTTTCTTGTTTATCTTTTATTGTTCTTTAAGTTTTGTGGTGCTTTGGCTTTGAGATAGAGTGTTTTTGCTTTGACATCTTTCATTTGAGGTTACTAAGGCCTCAAGAGCAGATTGGTTGAGGGAAGTATCTTTCTTGGAGTGACTTGAGTGATTTTTACTTTTCAGCACATTCTTATAATTGTTCTTTTTGCTAACCTTGTTTTCTTAAAATTTGTTGCTCTTGTGTTTGCTGTTTTCCTTTTCTAATGGATACATATTCAAGTGCTGAATCTTCAAAACCACATTCTACTCATAAGGCTTATGTTCTTAATGAGTTAAAAGAGGCCAAGAGAGCTCTTGCCCTCAAAGATGAGGCGTTGCAAAGATTGGAAGAACGAATGGCAAAGGTTGAATTAAAGCAAGAAAGATCTTCACATTCCATTCATGGTAGACAAACTTCTCCTCGGCATTCTTCCAAAGATTCTTCAAATGCTCACGGCCATGGAGAGGAGTATAGAAGAAGGAGGCATCGTCATCATTCCCATGGAGGAAGCCACCACCGTGAACAAAGGCATCACCAAGAAGCAAAGTCTCAAGTTCCTTTTGTAAAAAGCTTTAGTGGTGATAGTGATATGATTCCAAAAACAAGATAGAGATGTTTCATAGACATGTTATGGATTCAACTTAAGTAGGAATATGATTAGGCACTTTTCTAGAATTGGATCAATGTTATTTCATTCAAGAACTCATCAAATCAAAGCAACCAAGCCAAAACTCATATGGAAACCCATTTCTTGTCAAATGAACCGATTAAAATGAACAAGAAAGCAAATGAACCAATTAAAACTACCTAGAAAGCAAATGAACCGAACAAAAACATTAAAGGAGGCTAATGAACCGAATAGAACATGATAGGAATCAAATGCACCGAACAAAAGTAAGAGAAAATGCAAATGAACCGATTACAAAAACTAGAAAAGCCTGAGACATGTTTTTTAGAGTTTATTTGGGAATGGAAATGGATGAATAAGATGGAAAGGAGAAGAGAACTTATGTGGTTGGAGTCCTTGGAGAGGAACACGCCACTTGAAGGATGCAAAGCTTCAAGATGAGTGTAGATGCCGCCACTTGAGGTTCCAAGAGTGCTCTCAAGATAAGACTAGAATAAGAGAAAACATAAGTCTCTCAATCACTCACCAATTTGGGAGAATTTTTGTACTCAAAATATCAAATCTGTATTAGAAACTCTCAAGCCCTCCTTTTATAGGAGAAGGACCGGTCATGAGTGTACAAGAAGCTTACAAAGGAAGCTATCCAAGGTTACTGTACCGCCCTGGTGGACGGGTGTGATGATGTGGCATCCTGCTACAGTATAGCCGTGTTGACAAGGCGCCAGGTTGGCAGATGGGAAGGAAGTCGGGAGGCACGTGTGGTCGCCGATTGTTAAGTTGGCGTGTTCCGATTTCCAGTTTACCAGAATAGGCGATCGCCAGGTTGAAGATGAAATCGCCAGATATAGACCCAGGCGACCAAGCAGTCGGAGATCGCCAGAACAAGCACATCGCCGAAGATGAAGGAGAAGCAGATTATGAAGGCGGCCGGCGAGACCAAGGGAAGGTGTATGAAGGCCCTAACTCGCCAGTTTCAGTAGAGATCGCACTCCTGAGTTAGCTATGCACTGGGCAGTACCATGCATAGGTAACTTAGCCAAAATGAGAGTAGAAGCAGCGCCAAGTCAGGGAGCCTCCAGATGATGGCACGTGTACAGTTGGATGCGAGCCACGTGTCCGATTCTGTAAACTGCCAGGAGAGAGAAAACCACCAGGTATATAAGAGTTCTTAACAGATTTTCTATGGTACGCGCGTTCAGTTCATACACTTTACGCTTGCGAGTGACAGAGCTGTTTGTGAGAGAGAGAGTTTGCACGGTTCCAGTTCTTAGTATTTGGTGATACCGTCACTGACTTGAGCGTCGGAGTGCGATCGGCCGCAGCGGCCCCGTGTCGTTTCTTTGCAGGTTCTTGAGATAGATCCAGAGGAGGAACGGAAGTGAGAAGCGGCGCGCACGTCGATCCTTTGACGAGGCATTCTCCAGCGCTCCGGTCAACAGGCAGGATCATCAGGCGCCCACCGTGGGGCCGTGTAAAACGTGCTCCCATCCACAGCGTGAGTTCGTGGAAGTTTTCGAGGTTTTCTGCGCGGTTGTGTGCTGGTGCAACCGTCGTTTGCAGTTTTCTTTGAGTTTCGTTCGGTAAGTTTGTGTTTTGTGCCGTTCGTTTGTCTTTCAATCGGTGGAGTGAGGTCTTTTGTTGCTTGCGCGCAATCTGTCTGGTGGAAGTTCGAATTCTTTGGTGGTTTTCTGCGAAGGTTTGCGGTGTTCTTGGGTTCTTGCACAGTTTCTTGAGTCTTCTCCGATCGATCGCTGATTCGTTCGTGGTTGAAGTGTTATTTGCTGTATTTCTGTGGCTCGCTGAAGTTAATGAGAAAGATGAGAAGCAATCGTTCCAGTCCCGTGGCTCCCGTCGCAGCTGAAGGCGACGCCGCCATGACCATGGCGCAGATGGCAGAAATGATGCGCTCGTTGCAGGCGACTGTGGAAGCCTCGCGCGTGGAGCAGGCAAGGATACATGAAGACCTGGTCGCCTCTCGCGCCAGGAACGAGGAGCTCAGCAAGGTAGCTGAGGAGCTGCGTCGAGCTCTTCAGGAGCAGCAGGGTCGTTCTTCAGCTGAAGAGGTGGCACCGTCGACGCCACCTCGTGTTTTCCCAATGCCTTTCATTCAGGCGATTACCGACACGCCAATTCCCACGAGCGTGGTTCCGGTTAAAGCTGTTTTTACTGGCGTGGAGGATCCAGAGGCTCATCTGACCACGTTCCACACACAGATGATGCTGTCAGGAGGGTCGGACGCCGTCTACTGTAAGATGTTCGTAAGCACGCTCCAGGGAACGGCGATGGAGTGGTTTGTGAGCCTGCCTAATGGCCACATAACTAATTTTCAACAATTCTCGAAAATCTTTGTCGAGCAGTATATTGTGAACAAGGCATCGCCCAGGGTGTCCTATGATCTGTTTGATATAAGGCAGTACCATGGGGAGTCCCTCAGAGACTACCTCAATCGCTTCGGCGCACAGATGGTCAGGTCGCCAGCCAAGGATGAAGAAATGTTGGTCTATGCCTTCAAGAAGGGCGTGCAGCCAGGGCCATTCTGCGAGGCCTTGATCAGGGCTCATCCAGCGACGTTTGCTGAGGTCAGGCGACTTGCGGTGGCCCACATCGCCGACGAGAGCGAAGTCGCCGAGAAGAGAGGCAGCGTGGCTCCCGCCAGGCCACGCGCCCAGACCAGGATCCAGCCACAGAGGGTGCTGGAGACGGCAGCGGCGGCCAGAAAAGACCAAAGGACTCGCTATCCTTACGATAGGAGAAATAAGGGAAGAAGCCAAGCGCGCCAACCGCCAGCACGCCAACAACCAGCACGCCGGGAATACAATCGCCCGCCTAAGCACAAATTCGTCATGGGACTAGCGGACCTGATCGCTATCCCTAACATATCTGCTAGGTTGAAGGCGCCCGAGAAGGTGGGCGACAAGGTGCTGGGGTCAAAGCCGGACGTTTGGTGCGAGTTTCACCAGTGCTTTGGCCACAACCTGGACTCGTGTTTGTCTTTAGGATACCAGCTCGACGATCTGGTTAAGAGCGGGTTCCTAAACGACTATCTGCTGGACAGAAGGACCGGAGGAGCGTCGAGTTCCCAGCCGGCAGGTGGAGAAGCCCAGCAACACGAGATGCCTATCCATGGGGAGATCCACACCATTGCAGGGGGTTTCTCAGGTGGTGGATGCACCGCATCGCAGAGGAAAAAGTACGCGCGATCGGTGATGTCAGTGGACATGTTTGAAGATCACTCGCCGGAAGTGGACATTACGTTCACCAAGCAGGATCTTCGGGACGTTGTGCCTCATGACAATGATCCCATCGTTATTTCGTTGATCACGGCGGGAAGGAAGGTCCATAGAGTTCTGGTGGACCAAGGAAGCTCGGCAGACGTAATGTTCTGGCCGACTTTCACGCAGCTGGAATTGCCCCTTGACCAGCTAAGGCCCTATGGAGGGTGCTTGTATGGGTTCGCTGGCGACCAGGTGGAGGTCAGGGGGTACATTGAGCTGAGAACCACGTTTACCGATGAGGCTGGGTCGAGGACGGAGAAAATCAAGTACCTCATCGTAAACGCCCCTTCAGCATATAACATCCTGTTGGGAAGGCCCACTCTTAACAGGATAGGCGCAATTCCATCGACTCGGCACATGAAGGTGAAGCTGCCGTCCATGGAAGGGGTGGTGATCACGATAAAGTCTGATCAGAAAGAAGCGAAAAAGTGCTATGAAAATAGCCTGAAAAATAAAAGATCAGTGAGCTATGTAACGACCACCCCGCCTCCCGGTGTGAAGCCCAGACCGCCGGTAATAGAGGAGGCCGCCGGAAGGGATGTAGAGATGGTAGATGCTGAGCTGGGGGAGAGGAATGCTGGCCTGGAGGAAGAAGAGGCGCGGAATCGCCCTGAGGAAGCAAGGGAACTGGGGATCGCCAAGGCGGTGATCGCCAGAGAATCCAGGCCCAAACCCGTCGAGCAGTGGCTCGAGAAGGAGATCGGGGGGAAAGTTTTCAAGCTCGGAAGATCTCTGGAGGTCGATCTCCAGGACCAGATCGCCAAGGTGATTGAACGGCATCTGGACGCGTTTGCCTGGTCCGCTGCGGACATGCCCGGGATCGATCCCGACTTCTTGTGCCATCATCTGGCGATGGACAACATGGTGAGACCGGTGCGACAAAGAAGGAGGAAATTTAATGAAGAGAGGAGGCAGGCGATCAAGGACGAGACCCAGAAACTCCTCGCTGCAGGCCACATCAGGGAAGTCCAGTACCCTGAATGGTTGGCGAACGTCGTACTGGTGAAGAAGAGCAACGGGAAATGGCGCATGTGCGTCGATTTCACCGATCTGAATAAGGCTTGCCCAAAGGATTCGTATCCTTTACCAAGCATTGATGCCCTGGTTGATAGTGCTGCAGGGTGCAAACTGCTGAGTTTCCTGGATGCCTTCTCGGGCTATAATCAGATCAAGATGCATCCCATGGATGAAGAGAAAATAGCCTTCATGACGGAGAGGTCGTGCTACTGCTATAAGGTGATGCCGTTTGGGCTGAAGAACGCGGGGGCCACGTACCAGAGGCTGATGGATCGAGTACTTGCACCGATGCTGGGAAGGAACGTGCAAGCTTACGTCGATGACATGGTCGTGACCTCGCAGGAGAAAAGCAAGCACGTTGCAGACTTGGAAGAATTGTTCACGACGATCGCCAAGTTCAAGTTGAAGCTCAACCCGGAGAAATGCATTTTCGGCGTGGAGGCTGGAAAATTTTTGGGTTTTCTCTTGACTGAAAGAGGAATAGAAGCCAACCCGGACAAGTGTGCCGCCATCTTGGCGATGAGAAGCCCGGCTACAGTGAAAGAAGTCCAGCAGCTGACGGGTCGGATGGCAGCCCTATCTCGCTTCGTGTCAGCAAGTGGAGAAAAGGGACATCCCTATTTCCAATGTCTGCGGCGCAATAACAAGTTCGCTTGGACGAAAGAATGCGAGGAAGCTTTCGTCAAGCTGAAGGAATATCTGGCGAGCCCGCCGGTTCTGTGCAAACCACTGGCGGGAATCCCTCTCAGGTTGTATTTCGCTGTGACTGAGAGGGCGGTGAGTGCGGTGCTCGCCCAGGACCAGGATCAGGCTCAGAAGCCTATTTATTTTGTGAGTAAGGTGTTGCAGGGCCCAGAAACGAGATATCAGGCCCTTGAGAAGGCCACGCTGGCTGTGGTGTTTTCGGCGAGGAGGTTGCGCCACTACTTCCACAGCTTCACAATTCTGGTGATGACTGACCTGCCCATCCAGAAGGTCTTGAAGAAACCTGACGTTGCGGGAAGAATGGTGAAGTGGGCAGTAGAATTGTCAGAATTTGACATTAAATATGAGCCTCGAGGCCCGATCAAGGGGCAAATCTTTGCAGATTTTGTAGTCGAGCTCTCATCCGAGGCAACGCGGGTTGAAGGTGACGACTTCCGTTGGGTACTCTCGGTGGATGGATCGTCGAACCAGCAGGGTAGCGGTGCTGGAGTCATATTGGAAGGACCCAACGGCGTGCTGATCGAACAATCGTTGAGATTCGCCTTCAAAGCCAGCAACAATCAAGCAGAGTATGAGGCGCTGATCGCCGGGATTCTGCTGGCCAAGGAGATGGGAGCCAGAGTGCTGATGGCTAAGAGTGACTCGCTGCTAGTCACAGGGCAAGTAACAGGCGAGTTCCAGGCTAAAGATCCACAAATGGCGGCTTACTTGGCGTATGTGCAGGAATTGAAGAGTTCCTTTGCCTCTTTTGAAGTGGTACATGTGCCCCGAGAACAGAATGCCCGAGCTGACTTGCTTGCTAAGCTCGCCAGTTCAGGCAAGGGGGGTAGGCAGAGGACAGTGATTCAAGAAACTCTGAAGACGCCGAGGGCATTTGTAGCAGATCACCTGGTCCTTCAGATAAGCAGGTCGACGGAGAGAGCAGCGAGAAGCCACAAGTCTTTGACGCAAGAAACTCTGAGATCGCCGAAAGTTAGAGCTTGTCGAGGAGAGAAGGTGGACGTGATGCAGGTCTGCGCCACCAACGAGCCAGACACTTGGATAACGCAGTACAAGCGGTGCCTGGCAGATGGCCTCCTCCCGCTAGATCCAGCAGAAGCTAGGAAGGTAAAGAAAAATTCCAGCAAGTATACCTTGATTGATGGCGATCTGTACAGGTTTGGGTTCACTCACCCACTCCTGGAATGTATACACGGCGAGAAGTGCACGAGAATTATGGCAGAGCTCCACGAAGGAATATGTGGAAGTCACGTCGGGGGTCGAGCTCTGGCCGCGAGGACTCTCCGTGCAGGCTACTATTGGCCATCCATGAGAGAAGATTGCAAGAAGTATGCCCAATGCTGTAAACAGTGCCAGCAGCACGCCGATTGGCATAAGGCACCTCCCGAGGAGTTGAAGTCGATCTATAGCCCTTGGCCGTTTCATACTTGGGGAATCGACATCCTGGGACCTTTTCCACTGGCGATCAGGCAGATGAAGTACTTGGTGGTGGCGATTGAGTACTTCACCAAGTGGATTGAAGCAGAACCAGTGGCCCAGATCACCGCACACAAGATCGAAGGCTTTGTATGGAAGAACATCGTGTGCCGGTTTGGAGTGCCTAAGCGTCTGGTGTCAGATAATGGGACTCAGTTTGCAAGCCACCTGTTGAAGAAGCTTTGTGAAGGGGTTGGAATTCAGCAAGTGTTTGCATCCGTCGAGCACCCTCAGACGAATGGCCAGGTGGAATCAGCTAATCGGGTGTTGTTGAGAGGTTTGAAGAGAAGGCTTGAGAAAGCCAAGGGAAGTTGGGCTGAGGAGGTGCCCCGTATAGTCTGGGCGTACCACACCACCGAGCAGTCCGGAACCCATGAGACCCCGTTTAGCTTGGTCTATGGGTGTGACGCCATGATTCCGGTGGAGATCCAGGAAAGCTCGCCGAGATTCCAGAACTTCGTAGAGGAAGACTCGAATGAAGAGAGAAGGCTGAACCTGGATCTGCTGGATGAAGTCAGGGAGGAGGCAAGGCTGAAGGCTGAGGCGGTGAAAAGAAGGGTCGAGCGAAGGTACAATTCTAAGGTGATGCCAAGGCAGTTTAGAGAAGGCGATCTGGTGATGAGGAAGGCCCACCAGTACGAGATGGAGAGTAAACTATCACCCAAGTGGACTGGACCGTTCAGAATAACCGAGGCACTCGGGAACGGAGCCTACCGCTTAGAGACGCTGGAAGGAGGGGCGATCCCTCGTACCTGGAACGCCACACACCTGAAGTTGTACTATAGTTAAGAGCTTTGTAAGTAAAGACAAACACAAATGTTATATTGCAATATCTCTGTTAAAACAGTTTCAAGGGGGCACTCTTTTTTCCCTAAGGAGGGTTTTTTAATGAGGCCACCCAATAAAAGAAGAGTTTTCGAAGTATAAGGTGTTTCCAGATTGCATGTGTGCTATTTTCGAAAGTTTTGAAAAAAGACCTTGTCATTTGTACATGATTTGAGGCAAGAAAAGATGTATCGCGTGCTTTCTAAAAGTTTTAAAGTCCTCATCGTCTTTCGGCGATTGGAGGCACCAGTTAAGTTTTTAAGTCCTCATCGTCTTTCGGCGATCGGAGGCACCAGATGGAAGACCTCAACGCCCTCGCGCGTTTTGAGGCAAGTTAAAGACCTCCTCGCCGTTGAGCGAGTGCAGGCGAGAAAGAGAAAAAGTCCTCCGTGTTTCTGGGAGCGAGAAGATGTAACTCCTGGGGCAATGTCGAGGCAAGGTAAAGACCTCCTCGCCGTTGAGCGAGTGCAGGCGAGAAAGAGAAAAAGTCCTCCGTGTTTCTGGGAGCGAGAAGATGTAACTCCTGGGGCAATGTCGAGGCAAGGTAAAGACCTCCTCGCCGTTGAGCGAGTGCAGGCGAGAAAGAAAAGGTCCTCAGTGCATCCAGGGGGGAGGAGATGTACACCCTGGGCAAGTTGAGGCACCAGACAAAGTCCTTCTCGCCGTCGAGCGAGTTAAGGCCATTTAAAGTCCTTCTCGCCGATGAGCGAGTTCAGGCGAGTTAAAAGACCTTCTCGCTTGTGTGCGAGTATAGGCAAGATAAAATCCTTCTCGTCTTGAACGAGTTCAGGTATGGCGAAGAGGGTGGAAGAAGCTTGAAAGGTGGCTAAGGTAGGTTCGAAGAGAACGCCTAGCCAGCCAGTCTTTAGCTCTGAAGTTCAGGGGGGTAAAGGAAGATCCCAAAGGGCATTTCTGCCCCAGATAAAGAAATGACTGCCAAAGCCTGAGGCTAAGAAAAGCTGGTGTTACCAAGAGGTCTTGGTGATCGCGAAAAGTTCAAACACGGCGAGAAGGTTGAAAGGCCTGTTTGATAAAGCAGGTTGAGTGGGACGTTGTTTGAACCGCGATTGAGTTACAGTTCGTTGCTTGGACACTTTTCTTATGATCAGGTTAGTGCCTCAAGGGTACAAGTTGTTTAAAGCGATTATTGCTTAAGTTTGAATTGGCTCGAGGCAGTTACGCCAAAGATTGTGTTTGCATAATCGCTAAGTTAAACTCGGCAAAGTTAAACATACAAAGAGGTTGAAAGCGCTCAAAAGGAGTCAGAAGGAAGAATATCCAAGTTTCGCTATTGAAATAAGTAACTGTTCAAAACACATATGCAAGAGTTTTTACAAGGTAAATACAAGTGAATTTATAAAGAAGCAGATGGGGTGGAATTGGTTGAGCCTTCGGCGGGAACGACCTTTCCATCTACTACTTCGTTGTTTAACGACACCATGCTGAGGTCAAGATCAGGGAATAGGCATGCGAATTGTTCCCGAGCGGCTTCAAATCCAGCAACCAGAATCTGAGCGGAGCTTAGCTTAAGTTCTTCAATTTGCCTTTGAAATTCTTCAACCTGTTGCTTAAGCTCCTTGTTCTGCTGCTCCAGCTCTTCGACTTGTTTTCGCAGTTGTTTGTTAGTCTCTTGAGCGTGGAGAAGGTCGTCAGTAACCTTCTTGGATTCAGTTTGAGCTTGGGCCAACTCGGCAGCCATTTTCCCCTTCTCCTTGTTTGCCTCGGCGAGATCAGTCATGGCGTCGTCTCTCGCTTTCTCTACTTGCCCAAGTAGCTTCTCGCGGTCGATTGACCTTTGCTCCAGTTTTTGTACCTTATCGGCATTAGCTTGAATGTGAGCCTCCAGGTCGCTCGCCTTGGTGCGCAGAGGCACTATTTTGCTTTCTAGCTCAACTTTCTCTTGGGCAAGTTCATGGACTTTGCGGCGAAGGTCAGCAGCTTCCTTGCGCGCTAGCCTAAGCTCGGTACTCAGGGCATCCTCTACTCGAGAATGTTCCATTTCCGCGAGTGTCAGGCTGAATGACACCTTCTCCACCTCGACCTTCATAGTGCTGTTTTCGGTCTTGAGGTTGTAGATATCATCCTGTAGCCGCCTGGTGGAGCTCTCCACAGCTCTCGTTATGATCGATGGGATATCCTCTGCAATAGTTTTGAGTTTGGCGGTCAGAGGTTCCCACATCCTTGTGACTTCAAGGGAAAGGTTGGATGCCTGGAGAGGCGCCAGGGGGGCTTGTGGAGGGTTCTCGCCGCCACCTTCTTTACCAGGGTTTTCAATGTTTGCTTCCTGGCGTGGCGACGCAACCGGGGATTCGGTGATTAGAATTGGGGAGGTGTGAGCAACCTCATCCCCGGTCGGAACGTTCTCTGCAGCTGAAGCATTTGAAGGAGGGCCCCCTCCAGCTGAGATATGGGGCGTAGAGGCACTTGGGGGGTCCTCCAGAAAGTTTGGCTCTTGAGCCTCGACTGCTGGTGGCGCAGTGGCCAGTGGAGTTGCTTGGACTGGTGGTGAAGGGGCTCGTGGTGTTGGCGATGAGGGAGGAGGGGCAGGTGTTGATGGTGGTGTTGAAGCTGGAAGAGGGGGTGGGGCAGGTGGGGAAGGTAGTGCCACCCTTTTCCTCTTTGTAACGAGGCCATCCTCAGTGACCTCGTCGTCCTCTTCCTCATCCTCTTGGACAACTTGGGGGGCTTTTCGCTTTGGCCTCTTAAGGACCAGTTTCTTTCGTTGGGTGGGCTCCTTAGGCGGTGATCGCCCATGAATGATGGCCTTCTCGACCGCCGAGTTGGGCACCGTCTGGGAGCCGGTCGCCAACCCGTGGTTGCGGGCGAGCGCCTTCAAGTCAGCGAGCATGTTCTTACCCAACATGGTATCTGCATGAAACGAAAGTGCATGAGTTAGCTCAAAGGGGAAAAAGATTAGTGTACAAGGCAATGAAACAGCAAAAACAGGCATATGCAGAAAAGATAAAACCAAAGTCTTGTGCGTGTCGCACAAGACGCCCAGAAACAATATCAGAAGCAATGTCAAGACAAGAGTGTAGCATCCTAACCTATTTGGAATTCCAACTGGTCCTCAAAGAACTCGAAGGAAATCAGGGTGGGGGTCAAGAATGTTATGTGGGCATCTGCCACCCTCTTCCAGAATAGGCAAAGGTCTCGATCCAAAGCTCCCATGCTATCAGGGCTTCTGGGCCTCCTGAAGCAGCTCTTGGACTCCTTTTTCCCCTTGTCCACCCAGTACAAGGGGAAACCGTCGAGAAGGGAAGTGTCTTTGTCATTTGCACGAACCTGGATGAACTTCCCCTTCCAATCCTTGTACGACTGCTGGAAGATGGTGAAAATGGATCTCCCAGCAATGGCATTCAGGCTGACCCACAGGCGATCTCCTGGGTGCTTGGCCTCAAACAGGAATAAAAACACGTCCACTGACGCGGGCAACCCCAGGTGGGCGCATGTTATCTCGAAGGCTTGGACAAACGCCCAGCTGTTGGGGTGAAGCTGGGCGGCAGCGATGTTGAGCTCGGTTAAGAGCTCCCTCTCAAATCGAGTAAGAGGGAACCTGAGTTTGACCTTCTTGAAGAAAGTGGTGTAGACGAAGCAGAAGGGCCCATCGGCGCTCACTTTGTCATCGGCGCACACTGGCAGAGCGGCGGGGCAAGGCAGCACCATCATTCTCTCATCGTGCTCCTTGTGAAACGATTGGTGGACCTCGTCCCCATTGGTCAGTCGCAGAACCGCTCCCGCAGTGTTCACCGACGAGGTTTCCTTTAAGAGGGTTGGGTTAGCCCATGGGTATAAAGCCTTGAAGTCTGGCAGAGGGATGGGGGCTCCTCCAGCGTTTGGTGGAGTCGCCTGGGCCAGAGCGGTTTGGGAAGACGCAGGCCTCACAGCCTGCGAAGAGGGAGCACCACGAACTTGCGTTGAGTCGTGTGCTTGTGAAGGGGGGTTTCGCGCTGATGGAGGGGGGTTCGGGGTGATCTTTGTACGAGTCATGATAGCAACTGCAAACGAAGAAGAAAGGAAAAAAAAATAATCAGGAGGGTTACAAAGGCTGACTCGATCATAGAAGGAAGGTGAAAGACGAACGAATGCGAGTTCGTTGCGACGATCGACAAAGCCCTAAGTTACGCAGAAGGAGAAATGGAAAAACAGCCCACAGCGTATGCACCAGACAGTTACAGGATGATGCAAATCGGTGAAAATGCAAGGAAACCCAGCAGATGAAGGAAAGTAGTTACCTTTCGATGATCAGGAGAACGTTGAAGGGAGGTGGTGATCTAGAGCGTCGAGGAACGTCGAGAGTTTTCGCAGAAGGAAATGAGAGCGTATGCAAGTGTGAAGAAAGTGATGGAACAGTAGGAGCGTAAGGGGTTTAAGGGTTTTCGAAATAAGTTTGGAAGCGCTAACGGCAGATGAAGAGAGCCGTTGATGAAGCCACGTGTCGAGCGATCGCTGAAGGGTTTGGTGGAGCATCAGAACAGCAGAAAGTACGATCGCTTGGAATTCTGCGTCAGTGCCACGCAGATCGGTGTTAACGAGGGCTCTTTCAGTCTTTTCGCTAGACAAGTCTTCGCTTAAGACTGGGGGGCTTGTGTACCGCCCTGGTGGACGGGTGTGATGACGTGGCATCCTGCTACAGTATAGGCGTGTTGACAAGGCGCCAGGTTGGCAGATGGGAAGGAAGTCGGGAGGCACGTGTGGTCGCCGATTGTTAAGTTGGCGTGTTCCGATTTCCAGTTTACCAGAATAGGCGATCGCCAGGTTGAAGATGAAATCGCCAGATATAGACCCAGGCGACCAAGCAGTCGGAGATCGCCAGAACAAGCACATCGCCGAAGATGAAGGAGAAGCAGATTATGAAGGCGGCCGGCGAGACCACAGGGAAGGTGTATGAAGGCCCTAACTCGCCAGTTTCAGTAGAGATCGCACTCCTGAGTTAGCTATGCACTGGGCAGTACCATGCATAGGTAACTTAGCCAAAATGAGAGTAGAAGCAGCGCCAAGTCAGGGAGCCTCCAGATGATGGCACGTGTACAGTTGGATGCGAGCCACGTGTCCGATTCTGTAAACTGCCAGGAGAGAGAAAACCACCAGGTATATAAGAGTTCTTAACAGATTTTCTATGGTACGTGCGTTCAGTTCATACACTTTACGCTTGCGAGTGACAGAGCTGTTTGTGAGAGAGAGAGTTTGCACGGTTCCAGTTCTTAGTATTTGGTGATACCGTCACTGACTTGAGCGTCGGAGTGCGATCGGCCGCAGCGGCGCCGTGTCGTTTCTTTGCAGGTTCTTGAGATAGATCCAGAGGAGGAACGGAAGTGAGAAGCGGCGCGCACGTCGATCCTTTGACGAGGCATTCTCCAGCGCTCCGGTCAACAGGCAGGATCAGTTACCTTGCAACTCTTCCACTTCTAGCGCCTAAAATGGAGAATAGAAGGGATACCTTCTAGATTTTTCTAAAGCTAATATCTAAAAATGCTTTACACAAGAGGTATCTTTAGGTTTCCCTCTTAGTACCTACCTAAACACTATTCTATATTATTTACAAATTTGTACAAAAGAAGCTGTAAAGAGAGATATTAATTGAAGTCCATTCTTGAAAGCTTGTAGTCTTATTTTGGCTTTAGGCTTGGTCCTCTCATTATTTTAATTCTTCTTTAACTTTTTAGAAGACTAGAAGGAAGAACTTCAAATGTTTGGGTGAATGACCTCTTCCTCCATTAGAAAGTCGTCCAAAACATCACGTCTGCCGAGCTTTCATGATCTACTAGCACTCGGTGCACTTTCCTTCCCGCAGTCATCGCTGAGATCACTATCGGATCGTTGTCATGGGGGACAACGTCGTCCAGGTTGGCCTTGGTAAAGACCAGGCCAACGTCGAAAGCGTCGTCGGTCCTTTGTGCTTACCGCCATCACCGTTTGTGCATATCTCCTCTGTTGAGAAGCAGTACAACCTCCTCCCGAGAACCCTCCTACGATGGTGTGAACTTCGCCATGCACAGGGACTTCGTGCCCCAAGCTTCCCCCTGTCGCCGCCACGTCCTCGATCACCTGTTTTTCTCGCAAGTAATCCTTCAGGAGACCGTTCTTCACCAACTCATCTAGCTGGTGTCCAATGCTAAGCAATTGCGTATGGGATGGCTGAATGCTTGGTGGAACTCACACCAGGCATTCTTGTTGGGCTCGAGCCTCTTGTCGGTCTTGGGAGGTACCTTCAGCCTTTCCGCTACATTTGGGATAGCGATGAGGTCCTTTAATTCTACCATGAAGTCGTGCCTTGGTGGCACATTCTCCCTCTCGCGTCCCCTGGCATGAGGCTTCCTTGGTTGATAGGGTTGTTGCTTCACAGGGGTCTTCATTTCTGCCGTTGCCTCGTGTACCCTTAGGGTTTGAGGGCGACCTGTCGCACGTGGTCGCGTGGGAACCACTTACGTGCGTTTCTCGTTAACTTCTTCCTCCGCCGCAATATGAGCCACCGCGCGGCGCCTTTTCTTGGCGAAGGTCTTAGGGTGGTTTCGGATGAGTGCCTCGCTGAAGGGGCCGGGTACGATGCCCTTCCTGAACGCGTGCACCATCATCCTTTCGTCCTTGAAGTTCAACCTTACTACCTGTGCTCCAAAGTGGTGGAGGAATTCCTTCAATGACTCTCCTTGATATTGTCTTACGTCAAAGAGGTCATAAGAGATGGACGGGGGAGCCCGATTCGCGATGTATTGTGCTCTGAACAGCTTTGTGAGTTGCGGAAACGATGTTACATGGCCATCAGGGAGGTTGATGAACCAGTCCATCGCTGTTCCCGTCAGGGTGCTCATGAACAGCTTGCATCTCACCGCATCAGAGCCCCCCACCAGCATCATCTGCATGTGGAAAGTCGTAAGATGAGCCTCCGGGTCTCCTATTGCGGTATCCACGATTTCTTGCGAGAACGGCGTCGAGAACTCCTTGGGCAGTGTCACAGGCTCTTGATCTACACCCTCACGCTCGCCTGCGCGGGTTTTCAGATCCCTGCGCAGTTCCTCATTCGAACGACGCAGTTCTTCGCTCGTTGCTTGCGACGCCACCAAGTCAGCTTGGATGCATTCTTGGTTTGCTCTCAACGCGGCCATCTCTTTTTGAAGGGCTCACATCATCTCCATAACCTATTGTAGGGTAAGGCCCTCACCCCCGTTTGGTGCAAGAGGTCCCTGTCTCGTACTTCTCATCTCCTGGATCTCTCTAGTTCTTGCTGGTGGGACAATGTTTTGTATCGGGCCCCACGGTGGGCGCCAAATGTTCCTGTCGATTGACCCGAAACGCCTTCGTGCGCCTACGTCAGTCTTACGTCCAGAATCCTTGTGTTTGCACGCGCCTTTCCTGTGATGAATGCCTGAAAACACAAAGACAAAGGGCGCCCTAGAGTCCGTTTGCACTCCGACGCTCAAGTCAGTACTAGGGCTAGGAAACACCAAACTGTATAACTGTCATTGTGGGTGTTAAGCGGCGCAAGGGAATAGCGTACCTTGCTAAGTTTGTTACCTTCCTTTTTATAGACTAAAACTAGGGTTTCCTCTTTACTCGAAATGGGATTTTCTGATGGGGCGGGCTCAACACTGTTGTTATCCTACTTTCAGGACAATCTAGCGCGTGGGTTCCCTCACTAGAGTGCGACCTCTAGCGGGGTGACCACCTGGGTACTTCCTCGTGCACCTGATCTCTGGGGTCACCCGCCTCTGGACCTGGGTACTTCCTCGTGCACCTGATCTCTGGGGTCACCCGCCTCTGGGAGTGTCCTAGTTGTTCACGTGCCATGCATGCAGCTTGTCCCTGGAACACGACCTTCACAGGTCATATCTTTCCAGTGGCTCTGTACTTATGTTACGCCTAAAACGCGTCATCCACTCTACACACATGGACCCTCGTGACTTAGGCTTCTCCCTTACTGATAACTGGTGTGTGGTTTGGGATCCTCCTCTCGTGGCCCAGCTCTACTGTTCGGGTCCGATGTCCGACCTCTCCACACTGTCTAGTGGCACGTCGATACATCCTAGTGACCGATGTCTGACCACTCTTTGATTTCTTGGCGCACGTGCTTCGCGAGATACTGACCCACACCGCTCGTGGAACCCTGCTTACGTGACACCAATAGTACCAGATGGTCAACGACGCCCGTGGACTAGTCGGTACAATAAAAATAGTATCCCTGTCACTAGTTGTAAACAGGTTAGCAAGTCATGAAAATTGAAAAGCACCGCGTCATATTGGGTAGCCACCTCGCAAGAATATACTTTCGTCGTATCCGTAACTCAGTTGCGATCTTTCATGGTGCATAGTGTTTTCATATTCCACGTGCCACAGCATGCCAACCCCAACCATGACGCGGACAAATCTAGCAAGTTAAAGTTTATTCCATTTCATCTAATAAAATTGTCCATAAATGGTAATTATTTACAAGTTAAATACAAATAGAATAGTAATTTGGTTCGTTTTATCATACGAAGCAATTTTATCAGAAAATCAATCACGAGCTTATTGGAAAAGTCACTCTTGCCATTTTTCTTTTTTATTCAATTTATTTTTAAGGGTATAAAACCATTTTAAAATGAATTTATTTTATATATAATTGTTTTAGGATAAAATAACTACTTACCAACTCATTTTTATTCTCTGTGATAATTAAAAACAATATTCTGTAAATATAAAAATAATTTGGTTTGAATAATCAAGTATTTAAAAGCATAAAATAAACATTTTATGAAATCTAAAAGTAATACACTCTTCCGTAAAGAGTGTTTTTATTCTAAGGTGTAAAGAAGTGATTTGTTTTGTAAACCAGCTTATGATTTTGAGACATGATCGTGAAGATTGTTGAAAGTTGTTGAAGACAATAAGGGAATCCATTTGTAAAATATTTTTTTGAGACTCAATTTAGTAAGAATATAAAAAATTATAAGTATATAAATGAGTATAAGAATTGAATAAATACCCATGGTGAGATTGATTAATATTTATAGACTTATTTGGATTTAGGTTAAGGTATTCAAAAGATATTTAAAATAAATAAGAGATATGATTGATAATTGAATATTTTCATTCAATTAATTATTACTAAGTTATATAGTTGTATCTGATTTGATTAGATTGTATCCATTTTGATTGGATTGCACCCGATTTGATTGGATTTTATACCATCATGTGTATATATGTATATCTTGGATATGGATAGGTATATAAGGCCTCCAATCTCAAAATTTATAAATGAGGTGCATGTGGATCGATTTTATGGATGAACTGGTTTTAGTGTTTTATGAATGTTCATCGGATTATTGTGATTTGATGATATTTTTTTTGTTATGAATTGGATTACTCTGATATGGTCGTTTATTTTCAAATGACTTGTCGAATTATGATGGTAGCTTATGTTCAAGAGATTATGTATAACTTTTTCTTCTGATGATCCTTTACTCTCGGATAATAATTATGTATAACTTTGATTCGATGATCATTTGATCCCAAACAATGATTGTGTATAACTTGGATTCGATTATCATTTGTTCTAGGATAACAATTATGCATAGCTTTAATCTGAAGATTGTTTCAAATAGTGATTATGTATAACATTTTTCTAATGAGTTTGATTTCGGATATACAATGTTATTCCAATGATCTTTTGATCTTGGTGAGTGTTTTCTCTATGACCTTTTGGCTTTAGATAGCAATTATTCTAATGATCATTTGATCTCAGATAGACACTATTGTTCTAATAGATGTTTCACCTAGACGAGTGTTTTTTCTAAGACCGTTTGGTCTTTGATTGCAATTAATCCGATATTGTTTGATCTCGATGAATGTTTTTCTAAGACTATTTGGCCTTTAATAACAATTGTTTTGATGATCTTTGATCTCAAATGAACACTAATGTTTGGACCTCAAATCTGTTGAAGTAACATTGTTAGGGTCAATCACCGCATCTGATGGATAGTCTGCTTTGGAATTTAGAGCTCCATCACATTTTTGTACCTAGAAGGCACTTTGGAGGGCTAAAGGAGGAAAATGTATTTAAATTGCCCATGGTCTCGACTCCTAAGCGATGTGAGACTATTGGACATACCGGAACAAACCCTCAACTGAGGGCTATGGGAACACAAGTTCATCTTTGGAACCATTTTTCCATTCCCACAAACGATGTCAATGTGTTGACCTCAAGTTCGTTGAGATAAGATTGTTAGGGTCAATCACCGCATCAGAAGTATTGTCCGATTTAGAGCATCGAGTTTAATCATGGATTTGTCCTTACAAGGCTCCTCAGAGGGTTAAGGGAAAAAATGTGTATTTAAATTATCCTTGACTTCACACTAAGCAATGTGAGATTGTTGGACATATAAGAACAATTCCCTAGTCAAAGGCTAATGGGAACACAAATTAGTCTCTAGAACCACTTTTTCATTCCTATAGACGATACCAATTTTTAGTCTTAAGTTTGTTGAGATAACATCATTAAGACTAATCACTTTATTCAAGATATTGTCCACTTTGAAATTTGGAGTTTCATTAAGTTTTGTCCTTAAAAGATGTCTTGAAGAATCAAAAGAAGAAAATGTATTTACGTTATTCTTGAACTTGACTCCTTAGCAATATGTGATTATTGGATCTACCAAAAAAAAAAAAATATATATATATATAACAATATTAATAATATATTTTCCATTACACTAACATATTTTATCTAGTAAAATTAATGACTTTTATTAAATATGAATAAAAACAATATATATTATACTTTATTTAAAATAAAAATATGGAAACATTAATTGAAAGAATAGATAATTGGATATTGCAATAATGTAAAAAAAATCCATCCCCATTCTTAGAACCCATTGAGTTACATTGCTTAATGAATTTTGTTTAAAGTTTTGAAATTTACCGTTTTCACCTTTTGGATCGTTATGATGAAGGTAAGATTTTGCTGGTTTGAATGCTGCAAAATGGATATCCTCATCTGCGATTTTTCTAGAGAGAAGTAACAGAACTCTAGTGCTTTACAAGGATGTTTCGAGCTCGTAAAAGATGAACATTTTCGTTAGCATGTGTTGCATGACGTTCGATTTCACAGACCCTGGTAAGAATATGGTGGAGAAAGAGATGAAGAGAAAAAACTTTGTGGAACTCGTTGATTTTGTTTCCTCTTGTAGTCCTCAAAGTTTGATGAACCTATTATTCTAGTTGTGAGACAAATCTCATCTCTGTTCCAAATTAATTGTCATATATACTATTATAATATCAATTTATCATTTACTTAACATCATAAAAATCATAAAAAAACAGAGTCATTTTAAAAATAGTTGAAATCAATTTAACATTTTTAAAACTGGAAAATAATTTATATTTTGAGCTTATAACTAATTAAGTCAAAATATAATTATCAACCGATCAATCACAATAAAATAAAGCCTGTTAATTTATTTATTTCTCTAAAGAGAATCGTTCCATCAGCAATAAAATCATTCAGGCTTTCCGAAACCACAACTCACCGCTTCCCACATTTCTTCATTGTCCACATTCCTCTTCTCCTTACTGTCTCCTCGTACGTTTCTAAACTTCAATAATCCTCTGTTCACTTTTTTTCTCTCTTCTTCGTTTGGCCCTTCATTTTGCTTGCACAGCTATTATATCCAATTTTCTTTTTCGCAGCTGTTTTCGGAAAATTGTTACATTTTAACGTCCATGCATTCAAATTTCTATCACTCTTTTTCCTTTTTACATGCTTCAATCTGTCTGTTTTGTTTTTTCTACAGTGCTTTGTTTATGGAAATATGTGTTATTGCTGTATTACGGGAAATTAGCCTCACAGTTGGAGAAATAGTTGCGCTATTTGCTAAGCGATATTGTAGCATTGTTGTGTTTATACATACCAGTAGGCTAAAGATATTGAAAGACACGGATGGGTTCAAATTTAACTAGCTATACGATGTGTTATTGTTTGTATTGGGGTCACATAATCTTGGCCCAGTTATTGAAATCAAATTTTGGATTATAGTTAGTTAATTGAGAGTTTTCATTTTGACCTGCACTCTTATGACGATTTTATCAAGAAGTGATTCTTGATCAGGGGATTGGATTGTAAATTGTAATCGTTCTATAATATTCATTCACTACAAGCGTAGAAGCATGATAATCCCTGTAATCTCTTGATGTAGCAGTATCTATCTGGGATCCATATACTAACAGTTACCAACAATTGTTTTATATATGAAGTTAAGCGAATAAAAAAAATATTTGTTAGTTAAATTGAAATGACAGTTGTCTCATATAACTGTAACATTAGTACGTGATTGCATTTTCAACCATAGAGAACTAAAAAATCACAATATTGTGACTGTAGTTGTTGTGGAGCACAATTTTATATGCCTGCTAGTATTAGCCGTACGTACTTGCACAAACTTATTATGTTTTGGTTGACACTGTTAGTGATTTATGAATAGATTGCTCTTAAGCTGTAAAAACACTTAAATAGTTTGAGAGTATCGTTGAAACTAGCTAATATTAAAGTGCAGCAAAAGGAATATTTTGAAACAAAAGTGTGTAACTTAATTATTAGCGTCATTGTTTATCTATCAGGATGCTGCAGCAGGATGGCCCTGATACAACCACCCTCAGCTATTGGTTAAATTGGAGGTTCTTTTTGTCTGCAGTTTGTGTTTTGCCGTCTACGGTCCTTGCATTTGTTGTAATATGGAAGGATATACATTCAAGGAAATTCACATCTGGCAAAGGAGAACATCAGCGAGAGGGAACTTTGCCTGGCGATGAAGCATGGAAACCATGCCTTAAAGAAATTCGCCCTGTTTATTTGATGGCTTTTCGTGTTATTGCATTCTTTTCTCTTTTGACATCGCTAGCGGCCAAATTTCGTATTAATGGTGGCTCCATATTTTATTATTACACTCAGTAAGTATTCCTTTCTCTTTACGTAAGTCTTGTAGCTCAAGTATAGATATGCCTTAAAGTTATACTACAAAACGAATTTGAAGCCATTTGTGGTTTTTGGCTATCTTAGTTTAATCAGTTTCATTTCCTTTTATTCCATTTCCTTCCCGGTAGCTCCAAACACTTCTGATGATGGTTATTTTGAATTTCTTGCAGGTGGACCTACACTTTGGTTACAATTTATTTTGGGGTATAGCTTCTAATTTTTCTTAGAGGCCTTTAATAAAATCATTCCTTTTCAATACGTATTATGTCAGTTTATGATGCTTTATATTCTAAAGATATAGTACTTTGGCATACGCTTTGCCAGAAACTGTAATCTCTGAAGTCTTGGCATATTTGTATCTCACAAGATGAAATTTCATTTTGTAGTATGGATCTGTGCTATCAGTTTATGGGTGTTATCAGCGCAACAGATCAAGCACCACCCTTAATGCAGGTATTGTTAGACTAGATGCAGAGCAAGGGCCATACATGCCTCTCTTGCACCAGGATACTACAAATCCGTCTAGAATCGACCACCTTGCTGATCCTCATGCTGAAATACACAAGAATCAAATTACACCCATTTGGAGTTATATTTTTCAAATTTTGTTCCAGGTATGAGCAAGAAATTAACAGGTTTATAGAGGACCAGATAGGCATGTTTGTTGTCAAAATGAAAATCAAACTCAACCTTTACTTCTTGCTTTCGTTATGTGTTTGTTTATGTTCAAAATCTGATTTTGAAGAAGATAAAACAAAGAAAAAATCACATATTATCTTATTATAAACCAAATTTAGTTTTTGGAAAAATTATGTCATTTTTTCTTCCTGTTTCCTTTCTCTATAAGTGTTATGAAGAAGTTCATCTAAACAAACTCAATTTACGTGCACAATGTCAAGGATTTAACTGCTATCCTTGTTGACTTCAATGTTGCATTAGTATCCTCCTGATTTTAATATGCCTATTTAATGTCTTTAAATAGATGAGTGCAGGGGCGGTGATGCTTACAGACTGTGTTTATTGGATCATTATATTTCCATTCCTTACTCTGAAGGACTACGATTTTACCTTTGTGAGTAGAAAACTTCTGGATATTCTTAGCTGTTCTTTCTTCTTGTTTGTGCTTAAATTGATTGCTTCTTAACTTTACTTTTTGCTAACCTAGTTGATGTGACATCTACCTATTATAAAGCTTTGAGCTTGGGGCACAATAGTTGTATGCTTTTTCTCTCCTTTTTCGAATGTCTATCCTTTTTCAAGCATAATTAGGCCAAGAAATAGGAGACTCAAATGCATCCATACATCAATTTGTGTCATTTATCTCTATGTGATACTTTTGGATACTTTATCCATACTTACAGATGAAGTATCAATTCTATGAAATACTAATACTTTTATGATGACAATAATTTAAAATTTTTATTTTGACAATATCTAAAAAATGTGATTTTAATTTGGATTCATACAATTGCAATTACATATTTATTATGTTTTAAGAATTTTTTGTATATCTATAAACAAATATTTCTCACGTATCTTATTGTGTTGTTTTCAAAATAAACATATACGCAAATTGGATACACATCGTATCCGATACACTCGATACACCTATCAGATACACATTGAATCTAATTATTATGTACTCCTATAAGATTTTGGGTTCTGGGAATGTAATAAGATTTTAATATCATATGGTTTCTAGTCAAAGAGTTCACCTTCATTGGCTCTTCAAAATGACGACTCACAGTGCTATGTATATTTTGATCAAAACATTCTTGTTTGTGATATGCATATGCTTGTAATTTTGCACATTTTGACATTTTTGAATTCTAATTCGTTATATTGTGTTTTGTGTGGTCATATATGATCCGATCCACGTTGAATTTGAAATCTTGTGTCATAGAACAAATAAATTGAAGGTGGAGAATATAATGTTGGCTTGCTGGTAAAATTAAAAGGGATGAAGGGATAGGTTGCTGATTTGAGTCCCCCTAACAAAAAAAATACTAATATACTAACCATTGACATTTTCCATTAAAAACCAAATACCCTGAGGATGTCAATAATTTGAAACAATTGAAGATCATAATTCTATATTACAGAAATAAGTAATAACCACATATGAAGTAGATTTTTACAAAATTAATACTACGCTATATCATTGATTATGATAAGACTTATTTTTTCATTCTCTTCCTCCTAATGATTTAATCTGATAGTTCTGCATCTTATGTAGATGACAGTGAACATGCATACACTAAATGTTGTTTTTCTCCTTGGAGACGCAGCTCTAAATTGTCTGGTGAATATTTTCATAATATTTTGAGATTCTTATTCGGGGTTACTGCAGTAGACATTTTGAATTAGTTTAATCTACGTTTCAGCCAGTACACTGGTTCGGAATGGCTTTCTTCGTGTTATGGACAAGTTTGTATGTCATTTTCCAGTGGACAATTCATGCCATTTCCTGGATTTGGTAAGCTACGGAATGCTTTGGATGTCAAACTTTCCACACCAGTGGCTTTACTAACAATAGTGATAATTATCATTGCTACAGGTGGCCATACCCGTTCCTTAATTTGTCTTCACCCTATTCTCCAATGTGGTATGACATTTTTCTCTACAATATTCATTTGGATATTTTCAAATTAGTTGACAAAAAACTTATTTGAATTTTTTCCTGCAAAACTTGCGGATTTGTGGGAACAGCGTATTCCCTCTTTATGTAAGGTTTTATTATGGAGTTTTCTTTCTTCTGTAAAATGTACTTAAGAATTGTGAAAGGAAGTGACAGTTTTGGAAAAAATGAAATTTGAGGTCATCGCCTTTGCATTCTATTAAGAAGTATCAAATTCTATTTCGGCACATTACTTGAATGATCTCCAAAACAATGTGAAAGACTTAAGAACATCATTAGCGAGCATCACACAGGAAACATTCTCAAATTATGATTAAGGGACATTGAGCTTGATTGGACCCGATTTAGTCATTCTTATAAAGGCCCAACACAACCACTATAAATAGGTGAACACTCTAAGGTCAAAGGTAATGGAACTCTGATCCCACAGTTACACCCTTTACTTAGACTCAAACTAACTAGAGCGTCAGAGTATAATCCCAGGTACTCCTACTAAGAAGACCGAAGACCCGAGAAGACTAAAGACCTGAGAGATTGGGGATCAACATAGGAGAGGTGTGGTTATGCTCTCTCAAATATAGTTTTTGTTATTTATCTCAAGTTGGTATTAGAGTGGATTAATCTTGCTCTGTTGGTCTCAATCTTCGGCAAAATATCCTTTGTCCGCCTCCATCGTAGTTCTCTCCCTGGTAACCACCGGATCTGGAGTGTATCTCCAAGCGACAACCAGCCCCATCAGTCTCACAAGCAAAATTTGCTCCATGCGAACAATTATGTTTCATAGTTGCTAGGAGCGTGACATCCACACGTCGCCTTTCTCTCACCAGAGTGATGTTGTGTCGTTGCGCCTCTTCGACAGGGTTCGTTTAACCACCTTTTTGTTCTAACTACTGTTTTTTCATTTCCAGTATGGTTATAGGTCAAACCTAGGGTTTGGTTTTTCTTCTTTTGGACTTGTTGTGTACTTCTTTGAAACTCCTACTATTAACTCCGAAAAGTTGAATGAGAAAAATGATCTCTCTTGTTCTTCCTCGGTTGAACTTTGGTTCCTTAGCCAAGGTTTTCAGGATGACCTTGAACAAGATAGGAGTAATGTGCCATCTGATCAAGTTGAGTAGTGGAAGAGAACAAATGATATTTTGGGTACTCTTAGATTGTTTAAAAGGTTCAACTAATTTTGGAAAAAGCTCAAAATATATTTGCAAATGATATTAAGTGCTTTTATGACTCTACCAATAGGCTTGCCTTTCTTACATAAACATACCACAACATGATGTCTTTTATGAGTGAAGTTCAATCTTCTCTTGAAGAGTTAAAGATGTTCTTGGAGGTTAAGTGATTTGACGAGATAAAAAAAGGTTGGACTAATTCTATATGGTGATGATCCTATGTGCCATACATCCATACTTAAACATGTTAGAGTTCGACTCTTAACAGGACATGAAGTCCCTTCCATGGAAAGTTTGACAACACGATTCTTTCAGTTCGAACACTTCAAAGTAGGAATGTTCAAGAACCTACGAAATCTTCTGTCATGGTTTCCACACGTGAAAGAGGAGGAGAAAATGGTAGAGGATGACGTGGTGGTAGAGGATGTTTTCAATGCACATACTGTAAGATAATGGGTCAAATTCAAGAGAATTGCTTCCTTTTGCACGAATTTCCTAAAAAGAAAACCAAGTAATGTGTTTGAAAGTGATGTATCAAGTAAGGGAGTGAGGGAATTGTTGTTTGAAGGAGGAAGACCAATTATTTTTTCCAGACAACCAGGCATGTTCATGTTGTGGCCATAACCCTTTCCCAATTTCTCCTTAAAAAGGATGGTTATTTCATAAGAATAGATTGATGTTGCCAAAGTAGTTTTCCAAGCTTCCTACCATTTTATCAATTTCATTCATAACCTAAGTTGGTCATTTGAGTTTTTTATAACCCGCAAGCACATTTCATCTCTTTTTTATTAGGAAGGTTGAACATTGACATCAATCACTTTATAGTTAAGTGTGATACTTGCTTACAAAAAAAATGAGAAATGTGAGACACTGCCTCATGCAAGAATTCTACAAATTTTAATAGTGGGCCACTTACGGTATAAAACAAGGGTACAATCATGGTGTTAGTAGATAGACTCACTAAATATACCCACCCATATGAGACATTGCCTCATGCAAGATTTCTACGGATTTTAATAGTGGGCCACTTAGGGTATAAAACAAGGGTACAATCATGGTGTTAGTAGATAGACTCACTAAATATGCCCATTCATTGGTGTTAACCCTTTATTGATACGGAGATGGTTGAAGCATTATTATAGAAATTATAAAATTGCATGGATTTCCTACTTCATATTCATCTATTAAAGATACAATTTTCCTTGTCCAGTTTTGGATAGAATTGTTCAAGATGGTGGGTACTAAATTCAAGTATAATTAAGCTTTCCATGGACAAACCGAGGTTCTTGGCATAAGTGGTTGAGTTTAATTTTAAGTCCCACATTTAGAAGCCTTTCCAAATAACATGACAACTTCTTTAGTGGATGACTCATTCATTCTGACCATTTGACGAATCTCCTACTTTAGACAATGTAGACGACTTTAGAAAGAGAAAAAAGTTCATTCCCAAGAATTTGTGTTCTAATATGATCATATTCAAGAATTAATCCTAATAAGAACTTAAATATATGAGATTATTCAACAAATTGAGCAAGAGTGACAACATCTCCACTATTTTCAAGCTTCAAATTTTGATACAGGCCCAAAGGTCCAACTCAATCTATAGACCCTTTAGCATTTCATAGTATTCTGCAACAGAAAGAGGCCCTACTTGGCATGAAAGATCTTGCTTTGTAACTCATAACATGTAGAGATGAACTTATAACATGTAGAGATGTTTTGTTGCATGGAATAAGTATCTACAAGGTCTGCCCGAATTTCACTCGCACTAGAATAGAACATATATTTTCTATTGACTTTTGTAGTTATGGATCCTGGTAGCCTTGTAATGATTTGTAAGTCATCATTGTCCCAAATTTAAAAATTGGGGTTATCCTGTGAAATGACCTTTCCTTATGGTTGATTATACCCGTACCCTTTAACATTCGTTTGATAAATATGAGATAATTTTGACCATTAAGACAATTGTCATTAGGCAAGTGTGGAAGATCGACATTGCTTAGTGGAATTGTGTTACGAACCAAGAAAAATACACCCAAAGATAAACCAAGAACACAAATTCTACTGAATAATCTCTGTATTATTTCTTTTGCACTTTACACTCTAAACATCCACAAAGGAAACGATTATTCCTTTTACACCGGACTTTCCTTGTCTACCAAACTGAATTCAAAAAACGTAACCAGCTTCACTGAACCGGTGGTCTTTATTTAAAGACCACTAAATGCACTAATCGCTACAAACCACTTTATTTAAAGACCACTAACCGCACTAACCACTACCTTACAAACCACTAACCGCTACTTTACAAACCACTAACTGCTACCTTACACTTTTTTCCTTACATTTTTTCTATAATATACCTTCCAAGTCCTATCCTGATTTTGTGTCCTAACATTACTCTCCTCAGACAAAGCAACCTTGTCCTTAAGGTTAAATTCTGGAAACTGTTCCTGAATGGTCTTCACATCTTCCCATGTCACCGTGTCCCTATCCCCCTCATTCCACTTTATTAAGATCTGTGGGATGGATGTTCCTTCTCCTCTTCTTCCTCATTTACATTGTCCTCCATCTGCCTCAACAACCGTTGATTCTCATCCGTTGGGCCTCCTTATCCTCTGCACAAATAATTACCCTCAAATTCTTCTCTGGACAGTGATGTCCTGGACTGTACGACCGTTCACAATGGAAGCATCTTCCTTCTTCCCTTTGTCTCACATACTTCGGATAAGGGAGTGTTTTGAAACCCTTGCTCCTTGATCCTTCTGCTGGCCAAAATTCTCTACTGGAGGAAACAGTCTCCTTTTTCTCGCATTGCTAGCCACACTAGACGTCATTGGCCCACTGTTTTCCCCTATACACTTCGGTACGACTTGTAATTCTCGAATGTCCAAATGAAGCCATACTCCTGAACCCATTGTTGCCCCCCTTTTCTTCCTTGAAAGTCTCTTCTACATCAATGACAATCTCCATTGCTCTCATCACCACTTTTGGATCATGAGGTCTGATCTGGTTCCAAATCTTGGGTTGTAATCCCGCAAAGAAATACCCCAGCAATTGCTCCTCCCCTATCGGCGGCGCCTGTGACACTAACTGATGTGATTCCACTAGCACAATTAGAATGATTCTTGACATTCTTAGGAATCAACTTGAGTTGGACAATAGTTAGGCACTTTTTCTTAGAATTGGATCAATGTTCTAAGTCAAGAACTCACCAAAACTAGCACCAAATCCAAACTCATATGGAAGTTCCACATATTGTCAAATTGAACCAACAAAAAGAGAGGAAAAAGCAAATACACCGAATAGAAATGAATAAGAACAGAATTGAACCGATTAAAATGAATTAAAAGGCAAGAAAACTGAAAAGGAGTGCTGGAATTATAAAAGCACCGAACCAAAACATGGAAAAGAAGAAGAACAGCTGCTGGAAACAGAAATAGCCGAACCAAAACAAGAACAAAAGCTCAAAACATGAATATCAAAAGAGAAGGAAGGAAGGAGAGGAGAAAGCTCATGAAGATGGATGTATGGTTGGATGATCACGCCACTAGAAGGATGGAGACTCCTAGATGAGTGTGCAAGCCGCCACTTGAGGTAACCATGGAACCATCAAGATAAGACTAGAGAAGAAGACACAAAGCTCTCCAATGCTCTATCAAAATTTGAGTATAGTTTCTCTAATTAAAATTCCAATCTGAAATGTACAAGGGCAGCACCTATATTTATAGCCTAAGGGTGCTGAAAATCAAACTAAGAGAATTCAAAATTCCCTCCTAAAAGCAACAACAACCGGCGCCTAAAACAAGACATGAGGAAGGTGTGATCCCTTCTCTCACTTTGGCACCTCCTTATTTACTTTTACACCTATCTACTAATACATCCCCCCTCCTAAAGCTCCTAACTAAAGACTAAAAGATGCTTTAATAATAGAGGTTTCTAATGTTTCCCTCTAAGCACCTTCAACCAAAGAAATTACAAAAAGAGTAAATAAACGTCCCCTAGCTCCTAAAGCTTTGAACATGCTTCTTGTAAGCCTTTGAGGTGGGCTTTGACCTCCATGGGCGTCCTCCATTTGAGCCTCTACCTCTTCTTGATCTTGTTGATTGGCCTCCATGTCCTCTTGAGCTTGATCTCCATCACTAACCCCTCAAATTCTTGAATGTATTCCTCCACTCTCCCCTGTTGTTTGAGTTTGGCCAGCTTCTCAAACACGAAACACCTCTCTTTTCCTCCAAACCTCCGGTTCAATGCCATGGAGAATTCCTGTCAAGAATGGTTGTTGGCGTTCTTTCTCCAAAAAGTGAATCATGAATTGGCACTACCCTCCATGCTGATGAAAGCCAATTGCAACCCTTCTCGGCATGAGACACTCTGTACCTCGAAGAACTTCTCGGCTCTGGCTAACCATCCTGAAGGATCCGCACCCTCAAAACTAGGTAACTCCACCCTTCTGGTCCATGGTTTCAATTGCCCTTCCTCTTCCATATCCAATTTGTTCCCGTGTCTGGACCGATCTTCTCTTCTTTCTTCCCCGTTCATCGAGCTTTCCCCTCCGTCGGACATTCTATCTCCCTTCTTGAATTCCCGCAAGAATTCCTTTATGTCAAGAAGGCTCTCCTTTAGCCCGCTAATGTTTGTCTTTAAGCCATTAATGTCTATCTTTATCTTCGTCATTAACCTCCCCTGTTCGCTGGTTACTTTCTCTAAAGCCACGGCTCTCTGTTCCATCCTCACTTCCTTTTTTTTTATCCGGCAGGTTGGACCAATTTGTTACGAACCAAGAAAAACACACCCAAAGATAAACCAAGAACACAAATTCTACTGAATAATCTCTGTATTATTGCTTATGCACTTTACACTCAGAACATCCACAAAGGAAACAATTATTCCATTTACACATGACTTTCCCTGTCTACCAAACTGAATTCAAAAAACGTAACCACCTTCACTAAACCGGTTGATCTTTATTTAAAGACCACTAAATGCACTAACCGCTACAAACCACTTTATTTAAAGACCACTAACCGCACTAACCGCTACATTACAAACCACTAACCACTACCTTGCCTTTAATTTCTTGCATTTTTTTCTATAATATACCTTCAAAGTCCTATCTTGATTTTGTGTCCTAACAAAATTGCCATGCTAAAATAAATAATAGGAATTCCTTAGGCCCATCCTAAACAAAACAGAACATTAAGACAGAAAGCTTTGGCAACAGCGATGGTGGAAACAACCACAAGTTGGGTGCACTTTAAGCAACCCAATAATTAAAGAAAATTGGTGAACTTAAGGCAACCTAAAAAGAATCGTAACTAAGATGGTAAAATAAAATGCGGAAGCAGAACTCTCAAGATTGGGTGCTCAAATAACAACTTGAAGATTAATATATTAATATGAAAAAAAGAAGATTTTTATTCAATTGATTGATTTTGAAATAGTACATCAGTTTTTATATATGATGAATTCTAACCCTAAAGTAATAGTTACAAATAGATTTATAGAATCGTAGTAGTAGCTTTTAATACTACACTTAGTATCATAAACTAACAAGAGATAGGACCCCTTCAGAAATAAATAAATAAATAAGGGGTGTATAGAAGGGCGATGCACAAAATTAGAATTAAGAGAGAGAAATGGCAAACTAGTTTCCTGCATGCCAGTAGGAAATTAGGGTGTGCACAAGTTATTTGGAGAGGGAAATATAAGTAGGAAATTAGGGTGTGCACAAGTTCTTTGGAGAGAGAGGGAAATAGAAGTAGAAGGTTGAGATGAGAGAAGGTAGGCAGGAATTAATTCAGGCTTGGAAAGAATTGGGCATTCTCCGATTTGTTTTTAACGTAAGTTCTCCTTCCCATTTTAAATCACTTCGGTTCAGATAGTAGATTATTACTAATACAATTGGAACTGCTTGTATTGTTCTAATGTCCTTGTTCTTATTAGCAAACATAGCATCAGTACCACGAAATCCATCCAGGATTATTTCCGACTCATTTTATTTCCTATTTCCCCATGAATGTCTTATCCAATGTGTTTTTTATTACCTTATTACCTGTAGGTACTTGTTGATTGCAGTGCTACATATTCCATGTTATGGCCTGTTTAAGCTCATTGTAGGAATCAAGCAGCATTTCTTGTCAAAATGGTTCCCTTCCTCCATTCAGTTCTAAAGATAGAGTGCTATCAGACTTGGGCCCTCAAGAGACAGAAATGGCACAGACTGCATTTAGCTCCCCCAGCTGCACTATGGATGGTTGAGGTTTGTTACTTGCTCATGGCTCAAACAAATTAGTGATATTCAACCAACATGTGGTAATTTGAAACTTCCAAAACAGTTTAATTCTGCTACCACCACCATACAACTGCCTTCCAGAGCAAAGTATAAGTAGGATTTATGTAGGAACTAAAAGAGTAAGGAGCTATTAATTTTATAGTTCAGTTCTATTCCTCAATAGTTGAAACTTGGAATCATGTTATGAGATTATCACAGTACCACTCATCAACCCATGGTCACAGATGAGTCCGCAGAGATGATTTTTCGTTTATATACTCATTTAATATTTGTAGTGGTATATAGTTTAGGTTTTGGTTTCTATGCATCAAAAAATATTTATTCCACTCCCTACAAATACCATATTAATCTAATACCCTCTTCAGTATAATATAAGATATTAATAGAGTAGTTTTTACTATTATTTTAAAAAAATAACTGTTAATGTGTAGCATAAAACATTGTTTATTAATAAATACTTTAAATCAATAACATGATAATCTCAACAATTTTCTAACTACTCAATATTAAAGATGTTTAGTTGTCTAATACTATCATGCAAATAATGATAAGTTAGAACTCATAAATTACTCCTAAGTTAGAACCCTGAGTCAGGATGACACTACTATTCAAAGATTTTTTAACAACAGTTAAAAGAGATTTTTAAAAATGATTTTGGACGCAACATTAATGAAGATATCATTGTTATTATAAATCAATGATTCTTTTCACTCCTTGGACCGTTATAAATAACGTTTTAACGATGATTTTATAGAAAAATCATTTTTGTAAATGGATGGAACAATGATGACACACTTAAGACTCCTTGTCAAAAATAACATTTTTTTTAAAGAAACAGAGACAAGCTTTATATGAACATTAAAAGTCTCTCAAACATAAAAGATTTATACATGAATCATTGTTAAAAATCATTAATGATGACAATTTGTACCGTTATTAAAAGTATTTTTTTAATTTTTTTTTCATAAAATATAAACTTGTAAATAGCATTTCAACATATATATTGGCACAATCAATTATGAATTTGACCATTGTCAACAAATAAATTAATCCATAATTATAAATATACATTAAACATAATTAATAAATTTAAATAAAATTTCAAAATTACATTTTTTTTATAGAAACATGATTGTACAAAACTTTATACTACTAAGTTATCTACTCTAAAGTGTTTGGTGCACATTTTATTGACATGTTTTATTGTTTCTTAGTCTAATAGTTGTATGTGTTGAAAAATGATAAGATCTGAAATTAAGTGAACATGTAACTAATAATACAATTTTTTAATGCATTGGTTGATAATAGCATATTACTTTATCACAACTTTTATCCATATAAGCTCACACAATCGTCATCCACTGCATCACGTAGTAGTTATACACTCATAATCTTTAGTTTGTTTATTACACCAGAATTCAAAATAAATTTTATTAGATAAATTAGTAACAATACTAAAGTGAATAGACATATTTAATTTAAATACCATAAGATGCATCCAGATGAGTTTTTGTGATCTTGCACTTCTATCAGTTAATATGTTATATCCAAAATAAATACGAAAATATAATTTTTTTTATATTAGAAATACATAACATTATGTAAAGTTTATGTAATAATAGTTGTTAAATAAAATTGACTTACTAATTTATTATTTATTTAATATAGTTAGACACTTCTTATGCAAGGAGAAGAACCATGCAATAGTATAATTTTGGATTAATAGAAATAGGAATTGTCAATGACATCTGCATTGAAAATTAGTTATTACAAAGTATTTAAATAATTTATTATACATTATTCAATAAAGATTGACTTACTATATGAAAGTCAGAAGGATTTACACAAATGCAAGAAAAGGTTGAGCCAACTTGTGGTTTCTAAACCTAACTTTTACGAAACTTAAGTAATGAGAAGTTTGAGACAAAAGAGAAGAGAAATATGATTTGTGTAGAGTTTCTTTTCTCTAATTCAAAGTCTGCTTTTTACAAGGAATGTGATGTGAGTTGAATCAAGCATAGACACTTTTCAGAATATGAACACAACATTATATGTGAAGAATGACAACAATTAAGAGTTGAAAACAAGGACAAACAATTAGGAACAAGTGGAGGAACTTAAGGAATCATCTTTGAAGTAGAGTCTTTAGAAGGATACTTTGAAAAAGATTTATTTTCGATTTTCCAAGAAGAGTGGTAATAGCCATCCTTATGAGAATTTTTAAAATAATTTTTCCTTGCAATTTGAGATTCTACCTTGATGGCAAGGTGAACCAAAGTTTCTAAAGAAGAATACTCATGAAGCTCTACCACATCTTGGATTTCCCTTCTAATACCACTAACAAATCTAGCCATTTTAGCATCATCACTTTCATGCATATCAACTTTGATTAAAAGCGTGTCAAGTTCTTTAAAATAATCATCCATACTAAGCATGCCTTGATGAAGCCACATATCAGCCACATGCTGATCTTTCACCTCTGAGGTCACCACCATGTCTTCCACATAGGCTTGCCCATTTCGCCCTATCATGTGAGCGAGCACTTTGTCCATCAGCCTCTGGTAGGTGGCGCCTGCATTCTTCAGCCCGAAGGGTATCACTATATAATAGTAGCAAGACAGCTCAGTCATGAATGTCGTCTTGCATTCGTCCCTGGGATGCATTTTGATCTGGTTGTGATGGAGATCAAGAAGAAGAAGAGAATGAGGTTGAAGTTCAAGATGCTCAAAGACACATTAGCTCATCATCCTTTTTACCTCAAAGGATTACAAGGAGCAAAGCTAAAGAATTAGGTAGTAGGCTTCAAATGTTTTCTCTTTTTATAGTTTCTTTTGTATAAAATTAAAAATACATAGACTAGTGTTTAGGAAGGTGCTAAAGAGGGAAACCTAAGACACCTCCTTTGTATGGCACCTTTAGGCGTTAGTTTTTAGGAAAAATCTAGAAGGTTCCTCTTCTCTCTCCTTTAGGAGCTATAATAGGAAGAGTTAGAAGGCTACCTTGCAAAGCTTCTCTTGTAAGCTTCCTTTGTAATTGTGACCAGTCCTCCTCTCTATAAAAGGAAGACTTAGGTCTCTGAAATAATAAGATTGATTTTGTGAGTATTGAACCTTTCCCAAATTGGTGAGTGAACTGAGAGAGACTTGTGTCTTTTTCTCTTCTAGTCTTATCTTGAGTGAACTCTTGGTCTCTCAAGTGGCGGCAACTACACTCATCTTGAAGCCTATCATCCTTCAAGTGGCGTGCACATTTCCAAGAGCTCCAACCACATAAGTTTCCTTATTCTTGTCATCTCCTTCTTCCATTTCCATTCCAAAACAAACTCTAAAACATGTCTTCGTTGTTTCTTGATATTTCAATCAGTAGAACTTGTTTGTCTTGTTTTTATATTCGGTAGTTTCATTTGGTTTGCTGTTCTTGTGGTTTTAATTGTGTTTCCTTGAGTTTTAATCGGTGCATTTGTGTTGTTTCTTGTTTTAATCGGTTCATATGTCCAAAAATTGGTTTCTATGTGAGTTTGGCTTGGTTACTTGTGTTTTGGTGAGTTCTTGAATGATAAGAACATTGATCCAATTCTTAAAAAGTGCCTAATCATATTCCAACTCTTGTTGAATCCATAACATGTTCATATCATATCTCTATCATGTTATTTGAATCATATCAGGTTGTACCCAGAAAAAGCATCCAGGAAACTAAGCATCATGCAGCCCGAGGCACTGTCCACCAAGGCGTCAATGCTCGGTAGAGGATAGGAGTCCTTCGGGCAAGCTTTGTTGAGGTTGATGAAGTCAACAAACATCCTCCACTTTCCGTTGGCTTTCTTCACCAGGACCACGTTGGCCAACCACTCAGGCTACTGGATCTCCCTTATCTGGCCAGCGCTCAGCAGCTTCTTCGTCTCTTCTTTTATTACCTGCCGCCTCTCCTCGTTGAACTTCCTTCTTCTCTGGCGGACAGGCCTGACCTTGGGGTCCATGGTGAGGCGGTGGCATAGGAAGTCAGGGTCTATGCCTGGCATGTCCGAGGCGGACCATGTGAAGGCATCCAGATGTTGTGCTATGACCTCGACAATCTGGTCCTATGCTGCTTGGCCTAGTGATTTGCCAAGTTTGAACGTCTTGCCTCCAATCTCCCTCTCCAGGACTTCTCTGCTGGTTCGGATCGCCTCTCCCGGGCCATCTCTACACAGGCGATCTCTGCAGGAGCGACCCCTTCTTCACTTGGTGCCCTGGTGGTGACCATGAACACCCCTTTCTTCTTCTTGAGGCTATTCTCGTAGCATTTCTTAGCCTCCTTCTGATATGACTTGATGGTTATCACCTTTCCTCCCAAGTCAGGCAGCTTCATCTTCATGTCCCTCGTTGACGCCACCACCCTCAGCCTGTTCAGCGTAGGTCTACCCAACAATATGTTATAAGCGGAGGGGGCATTGATGACGAGGTACCTGATGTTTTATGTGCGGGACGCGACACCATCCGTGAAGGTGGTCCTCAACTCTAAGTGCCCACACACCTCCACCAGGTCTCCCGCAAAGCCGTATAAACAGTTAGTATAAGGCCTCAATTGATCAGGGGACAACTATAACTTGTTGAAGGTCGTCCAGAACATCACGTCTGCAGACCTGGTGCTCGTGGTCGCGTAGGAACAACGCACGTGCGCTTCTCGTTGACTTCTCCCTCCGCGGCAATATGATCCATCGCTCGGCGCCTTATTTCGCCGAAAGTCCTAGGGCGATTCCTGATGAGCGATTCGCTGAAGGGTCTCGGCACGATCCCCTTCCTGAACGCGTGTACCATCATAGTTTCATCCTTGGTGTTCAACCTCACCACTTATGCCCCAAAGCGATTGAGGAACTCCTTCAGGGACTCTCCCTGATACTGTCTTACATCGAAAAGATCATAAGAAATGGGTGGGGGAGCCCGATTTGCGATGTACTGCTCTCTGAACAGCTTAGAGAGTTGCACAAACGACGTCACGTGGCTATCAGGGAGGCTCATGTACCAATCCATCGTTGTGCCTACCAGCGTTCTCATGAACAACTTGCACCACACCGCATCAGAGCCCCTAACCAACATCATCTGCGTATGGAAGGTCGTGAGATGAGCTTCTGGGTCCTCTACACATGTGAAGGTGGCTTTGGGCCCTACGAACGTGGTTGGTATTACGACGTCCATGATCGCTTGCGAGAATGGCATTGGGAAATCCCTGGGTGGCGTCGCAGGTTCTTGATCTTCCCCCTTATGTTCCCCAACCTGATTTCGCAACCCCCTGCGCAATTCTTCATTGGTTCTTTGCAATTTTTCATTTCTTGCTAGCGACGCAGCCAGATCAATCTGGATGCGTTCTTGATCTGCTCTAGATGCAGCCACCGTTTCTTGGAGAGCCTGCATCGTTTCCATGATCTGTTGTAGAGGCTTTCGCCTCCATTCAGTGCAACGGATCCTTGCCTCGTATTTCTCATCTTGATGGATCTTTCTCAATTCTTGTGAATGGGACAGTATTTTAAATCGTGCCCCACGGTGGGCGCCAAATGTTCCTGCCAGTTGACTCGATTGCCTTTGTACGTCTACGACAATCACACGCCCAATTATCTTTTCCTTCGTTTGTGCCTTTCTTCAATCAAACACCTGAAAATGCAAAGACAAAGGGCGCCCTAGAGGTCATTTTCACTCCGACGCTCAAGTCAGTATAGGGCTAGGAAACACCGAAACTTAGCTGTAAAAAGCTATTTGTGTAAACTGTGTGTGTATCCGCGTAAAAATTGCATACTTTATTAGGTTTAATACTACCCTTTATATACTCTAGGGTTTCCGTTGTTTCTGCTAACCGCAATTAAGGTTACTGAGGATGTGCCTTAGCGCCGCTATCACTCATTCTTAGGGCAATCTAGCGCGTAAGACTCCCTTACTGAAGTGTAACCTCTAACGGGATGACCACCTAGGTACCAACTTGTGCACCTAATCTCTAGGGCCATCCGTCCTGAGAGTGCCCTAGCTGTTCACGTGCCATGCATGCAGTTTACCCCTGGAACGTGACCCTCACGGGTCGTATCTCTTCCTGTGGCTCTTTACTTGTGTTACGCCTGAACGTGTCATCCACACCACACGTATGGACCCCTCGTGATCTAGGCTTCTCCCTTACTGATAACTGGTGTGTGGTCTGGGATCCACCTCTCGTGACCCAGCTCTGCTATTCGAGTCACCGATGTTCGATGTCACATCGCTCTCACTATGTTGTCGAGGACACATCAGCACATCCTGGTGATTGACGCCTGACCACTCTTCGACACCTTGGGTCACGTGCCTTGCGAGACAATGGCCCACGCCGCTCGTGGGACCCAGCTTACGTGATGATGGAGATCAAGTAGAAGAGGATTTCACTAATGGAGGAAGAGGCCATCGACCTAAACATTTAAAGTTCTTCCTTCTAGTCTTCTTAAAAATAAAGAAGAATTAAATAAAGAGAGGACCAAGCCCAAAGCCAACAAGAAGACTACAAGCATTCAAGAATGGTTTCCAATTAATATCTCTCTTTGTAATTTCTTTTGTATAAATTTGTAAATAATATAGAAATAGCTTTAGGATTTGCTAAGAGGGAAACCTAAACGACACCTCCTTTGTATAGCACCTTAGGCGCTAGTTTTGGTAGGAAGGGACTACAAGAATGCCTTTTCACATTCCTTCTCTCTTTAGGCGCTAGAGTATCTTAGAAGGCATTAGAAGGTGACCTTTCAAGCTTCCTTCTCTTGTACATTGTGATCGGTTTTCCCCATTATAAAAGGGAGGCTTAGGTCTTTGAAATAATAAGATTAATTTTTGAGAGTAAAGAACCTCTACCAAATTGGTGAGTGAGTGAGAGAGACTTGTGTCATCTTCTCTTCTAGTCTTATCTTGAGTGAATTCTTGGGCTCTCAAGTGGCTACAACAACACCCATCTTGAAGCCAACCATCCTTCAAGTGGCGTGCACATTTTCAAGAGCTCCAACCACATAAGTTTCCTATTCCTATTCATCTTCTTCTTCCATTTCCATTCCATAACAAACTCTAAAACATGTCTTTGTAGTTTCTTGTTGTTTCAATCGGTAGAACTAGTGTAGTTTCTATTTTTGTTCGGTAGTTTACCTTGGGTTGTTGTTCTTTTGGTTCTAATTGTGTTTCTTGAACTTTTAATCAGTGCATTTGTGTTGTTCTTTGTTTCATTCGGTTCATATGTCCAAAAATGGGTTTCTATGTGAGTTTGGTTTGGTTCTTGTGTTTTGGTGATTTCTTGAATGATTAAGAGCATTGATCCAATTCTTAAAAAGTGCCTAATCATATTCCAACTCTTATTGAATCCATAACATGTTCATATCATATCCCTATCATGCTATTGGGTTCATATCACGTGGCCTCATCATTACTAGCGGTCAACGACGCCCGAGGACTGGTCGGTATAACACCTATCTTCATAATGTTGCCTTCTCCATTCGGTTTCTTCATCATATCCATGATAATTTGGAGAACTTCTTCATTCATATCTATGAGTGTGTCTCCTTTGTCTTTGTGGTCGTTCATTAAGCATCTCCAATCTTTGGAGTCTTTCCTCCATTTGTCTCATTTCTTAGTCTTTCTGTGCAATGGTTCTTTTAGCTTCCTTCAATTCTCCAATTAGAAAAGCTTTTTGAGGAGAACGAAGTTTAGATGATTCACCACTTGAAAGATGATCCATAACAACAAACAAATACAAAACACAAAGAACAAACAATTAGAGAAAAAACTAGGTAAAAGCACAATTTGCTTGCAGTAGTAAAATGAATAAAAGTAAGCAACCACTCAAAGAAAAAATTTCTTTCCTTAGCCAAAGTCTCTCTTGTGGATTGGATAACTCTCAAGTGAAAAAGGCCAAAGCAAACAACACTTGCTCAAAGTAATATCACCACAAAACTTTAGGAAGGAAGAAAAGACAAACAAGAAAAGTTTAAAATCAAGAAAGGCTAAACCAAGGTTAGAAAAGGAATATGAAAAAACTTGGAATAGAAGACAATCAAGAAAAGCACAAAAGAAGACTCAAAGAACCTTACTAAACTTTTAACTATGAAACTTTTTTGAACTAGAAATTTGCTAAAGCAAAAGGATACAAAATTCCACAAAGTAGAAAACAATTTGTCAATCAAGTTGAATCCATAGATGTAAAAGTGAAATTCTAAACCAAGTGATAAGCAAGACGCTCTTTAAAACAAATACTTTGCTGTTTTTAATGTAACTTATGTGAAACCGTGACAGTTTTTGGAACCAAACACCCTTGCTGTTTTGAATTAACGTCAATTGTTCACTGTTTATTGTAAAATATGGTACTGTTTTGGAATTATAAAATAGCTTGCTGTTTTGGCTTTTTTTTTTTATCAAAATTGCATCATGCAAAGTGTCAAGAACATTCAATTTTCCACACAAAAAAATTGGTGGATTCAAAATAATTGAACACTTGCAATCATATGTTTGGAACTTAGCATCAACTTTTACTCAAACAAGCTTCTAATTAAAGTGTAAATTTCACAATTAAAAGCAAGTAAGAACACCTAGAACACTAATGAACAAATTACTCAAAGTAAAACACAAGATCAAAGAAAGGCATAACAAGGAACATATTCAAAACGAAAAAAATGCAATGAATATAACAAAGGCTTAAAAAAATTCTGCAATGAATTAAGGTGCTGGAAAATTAAAAAACAAGAATGTAATGACAAGAAAGTAAAGGTACTTGAATTTAAAGAACAAGAATGTAAAGGTACTTGAAAGTAAATGTACTTGAATTTAAATTGCTTGAATTAAAAGTGTCAAATCAACTCAAAAAGATGAACACAACCGTAGCTCAAGATACCACATAATGTGATTTGATTTTAGGTTGATTCATTAGGTGACACTTTTTAGAATTAGGATCGGTAATTCTTAAGCAATTAAGGTGAGAAGTGTAAGAATTGATGGCTTAAACAAGAGGGGGGGTGAATTGTTTTACCAAAGATTTTCGCAAATACTTGCTTTAGAATGAATCCTTAACAAACAACTCAGATAAGCACTTAAGGAAGGCAATAAAACAATCCAATAAAATAGTTATCAGAATTTCAACTAGTTATAGACACGATTTAATCGGTTGTTTAAAGCAACGAAAATATCAAATAGTTTGAGAGTTTGAGAGAAAGAGAGATTTACACACAAAGATTATATTGGTTCACTCAATCCCTGAGCTACATCCAATTCTCAATCAATCACAGATTACAAGTACACACCACAAAGAGGTGACTTTGAATCCCACAAAGCTTACTCATCCCCTTTGCACACACAACACCTCAAGATAGAACACCCTCTGTCTTTACAGGATTTCAAACACAAACAGTATGTAAAAGATGTACAATTACAAGATACTAAACAGGATAGAAAGCACCTGGATTTATAGAACTAGAGATCTTATGGTCAGCATTTGTCACCACAGCAAAGCTTAAAAGCAATCTTGCTCGTTTTGAAAAACACTTTCAAAACCAAATTTCTTTCTCAAATCTGAATCAATACTTGTTGTATTTCTCGTTGTTATTCGATATGAAAACGAAGCTATATTTATAGCCTTTGAAAAGCTACCGTTGTAGGCAGCTTTGATTCACTAAATCAGTTAAAACAGGTTTTCAAAATACTGTTATGAAAACACACATTTAACCGGTTGAAACCACGATTTAACCGGTTGAATGAGTCAAGCAGTTACGCAACTGATTCAAAATCAGTTTCAAAACTTCCAGCCAGCTAAGTGACAAACAACCGGTTATTTCGATAAATCAATCGGTTTTTTTCCCTTTGCTTGGAAAAAAACACTTAGTTGTTTAAAACAAATTTAATCAAGCTTTGTGTAGGATTCAAGGACTGATCTTACCAAGATTCTAAACACCCTAATCTAAACCCAAACCTAGAAAGTAACACAGCTTCAGGCTTCATGTGGATTTGATGCATCAAAGCTCCAATCTTCAACAATCTCCCCCTATTTGATGGAGACAAATCCTTGGGATGCTTTTAGGAATGTTCTTTGTTTAAAATCTGTTGAATCATGCATTCATTGAACAAACACAGAGTAATCTAATCCAAAACAGATATGCACCAGAAACTAGTTCTCACAAGGTGACTTCCAAAAGGAACATCAACAAAATCAGATGAGAAGCCAACACACTTACACAGGTGCAAAACAGATAAACAATCGGTTATTTCGCAGGAATAACCGGTTAAAATTTTGTAAAACAGAGTTTTCAACAGTTTTAAAAACATCAAATTTAAACCAGTTAAACAGATCATCACAACAATGTTCAAAGCAATAAAGAAAGCAGTTATTAAGAATATTACAGAACCCAACCAACTTCTCCCCCTATTTGTCTCATCAAATGGACAAAAGGTAGTATTAAAAACAACATAAAACAAAACCAAATGCTTAAAAACATAAACCAGAAATTTAAAATGAAGGATTGTCCTCCCTTTCAAATTGTAGTTCCAAAATCTGTCTCTGGACTTCTTCAATTTGCTCATCCAGTGAGGAAAAACGTGTGTCCATGTTGCTGAACCTTGACTCACACATGTTGTAGAGGCTCCTTTGATTGTCAGCAAAAGTGTTCATGCGATTAATCAGCAGCCTTTCAAAAGGTGACATTGTAGTCATCCTTTCTCTCATGTTGGTGTCATTTTGATTATCTTCTTGAGTTGCAACAGTTGCTTCATCTTGCATTGTTGTCTCCTCAGGTGCATCACCTTCATTTGTTCCACTTGGGCCAGCTTGGTCACCATCCTTGGTCACCCCTCTTCCACCAATCTTAGTAAATCCCATCTTACTAAGTGTACCGACCAGTCCTCGGGCATTGACCAAAGTCATGGTGGGGCCCGAAGGCTGGGTCCACTAGGAGGTTGGCAGGATGGACCAGAGTCTGAGCAGGTTCACGGATAAGGGGAGCCGAGAAGGGGGCGGCATCAAGGCAGGGCGTGGAGGCCTCGGGCCTCGGTAACCCAACGTGGCTGTCGTCGGGTTGGTTACTGCACGACCCAACTATGGTCTGGTGATAAACTAATGCAGAGAGGATTAGGTAGGACATACTGATTTTGTTGTGTTGTAGGTACCTAAAGGGGAGCAGTTGAACAAAGGCACGTTGGGGATGATCTTCGCACTGGCTGTCATGGTATGTCTAGAGGTTGGGTTGCTGTCAAAACGTGTAGGGTCACGTACCGCCCAGCGTTCATACATCTAGCATTGGCCTCAAACAATAGGAAGCTAATGTCCGTTGCGGCAATCATATACAAAGTCCCTTATACGTCACATTTGATGTTGGAACGTATATGGGTGACTTGCCACAAAGTGCTTGTGCTCGTTTTTGTGCCTCTCAAGATGCTATAGCAGAACTGACTATAGGCTTGTGGAAGTATTTTGGTTGTGAGTAAAAAGGTGCAGAGTTGGAAGCTGGCAGTATAAAGGGTAGTATTGTGGCAGGCAAATCATGGATGCAGAATCTAGCTTGAAGGATGGTGTGGTTGCTGCCATTTCTTTAACTTCCTTGTCATGATGGTGCACCTGTTAAATTATACCCTTAGTGGTCTAGATATGCTCTATATTCAATCCCACATGCTTTGAGATTTTTTGGGGTAGGTGCTACTATGATTCTGATAGTCCTGGGTATCTTTTTTGGGTGTGTTTTTTTGTAGTGTAACTCTCTTTATGATTATTCTGCTCCAACTATAAGGAGGAGTACACATGTGGCAGATGTATATGGGTTGGGATACCCCTGAAGTATCCCTCTTAATTTAATTAATTCATTGCTGATAAAAAAAAAGTAAAGATGGACCGAAAAAGTTGGTTTCCAAGCAACACTCCAGTTATCAGTAAGGGAGAGGCCTAGATCACCAAGCGCCATGCATGGGGTGTGGACGATGCGGTGGGGTGTGCCATAGTTAAAGAGCCACTGGGAAAGAGACGACTCGTAAGGGTCACGTCCCAGGGATGATCTGCATGCATGGTACGTGAACGGCTAAGGGACTACCAGGGCGGATGATCCCAGAGATTGGGCGCATGAGTTGGCACCCAAGCGATCATCCCGCGCCAGTTGCACTTTGAAAGGGGAGTCTTACGCACTAAAGGCCCTGAGTGCAGGGTTAGTGATGCTAAGGCATACCTCTAGTAAGTCTAGCTACAGCGGGCAAAGGAAGCAGAAACACTAAAGGGTATATAAAAGGTAACAAATAACAGAATAAGGTACACATTTCTAATGCAAGTAACACACAAAGAGAACACACACACAGTGATCTCAGAGTTAGGAGTTTTTGGTGTTTCTTTGCCCGAGAGTTTGACTTGAGCGTCGGAGTGCAAATGGCCGCGAGGGCGCCCTTTGTCCCATTCTTGCAGGTGTTTGTCTCATCAAGGGAAGGGAACGTAGAGATGGGAGTTCTTGGATGCGAAGTTATCAGAGGTGCACAAAGACGTTTAGGTCACCGGCGGGAACATTTGACGCCCACCATGGGACCCGATCTAAAACGATTGTCCCAACCGCAAGAAGTGAGAAAGATTCATCAAGAATCGATTAAGAATGAGGAATACAATGCAAAGCTCTACTGCACCCGGCGGAAGTGAAGGTTTGACCCTACAACATGTTATAGAGATGATGCTGGGCCTCCAAGAAGCAATGGCAGCGTCAAGAGCTAACCAATAACGCATCCAGATGGATTTGGCTGCGTCGCAAGCAAGAAACGAAGAACTACATCGAACCAATGAAGAGTTGCGTTGTGATTTGCGAAACCAGGCAGGGGATCGTGAAACAGAGGAACGAAAATGTGTTACTCCTCCCAGGGAATTTCCCATACCTTTTTCGCAGGCGATTATGGATGTTGTGATACCAGCTACGTTCGTGGGGCCGAAAGCCACGTTCACAGGGGCGGAGGATCTAGAGGCCCATCTCAAAGCTTTCCATACACAGATGATGCTGGTTGGTGGTTCTGATGCAGTAAGGTGTAAGTTGTTCATGAGCACGCTGGTAGGGACGGCGATGGATTGGTTCATCAGCCTCCCTGACGACCATGTGACATCGTTCACGCAGTTGTCGAAGTTGTTCAGAAAGCAGTATATTGTGAATCGCGCCCCTCCGCCCAATTCTTACAATCTCTTCGACGTAAGGCAGTACCACGGAGAGTCGCTGAAAGAGTTTGTTAACCATTTTGGGGCACAGGTGGTGAAGGTCAACACCATGGACGAGACAATGATGGTTCACGCGTTCAGGAAGGGGATTTGTCCAAGGCCTTTCAATGAAAAATTGGCCTATGCCTACTACTATGAATAAAGTCCGAAGTTTTCATGGACTTGCTTCTTTTTATAGAAGATTTGTACCTAACTTTGGTACAATAGCCGCACCTCTCAATGATATAGTGAAAAAGGATGTGGTTTTTCAATGGGGAGAAGCACAACAAAAAGCTTTTGATGTTTTAAAGGAAAAATTGACTAATGCTCCCATCTTAGCCCTTCCTATTTTTGCTAAAACATTTGAGATTGAGTGTGATGCTTCAAGTATAGGCATTGGGGCTGTTCTCCTTCAAGAGGGCCACCCCATAGCTTATTTTAGTGAGAAGTTGAAGGGGAGTCATCTCAACTATTCCACTTATGATAAAGAATTATATGCACTTGTTAGAGCTTTGTTTACTTGGCAACATTATCTTTTTCCTAAAGAATTTGTGATTCATAGTGATCATGAATCTTTTAAATATTTGAAAAGTCAAAACAAACTTAACAAGAGGCATGCTAAGTGGGTGGAATTCCTTGAGCAATTTCCTTATGTGATCAAACATAAGCAAGGCAAAATAAATATTGTGGCCGATGCACTTTCTAGAAGATATGCCTTGCTAAATCTTTTGGGTTCTCAATATCTTGGCTTTGATCACATTAAGGATCTTTATCATGATGACCTTGATTTTTCTCTTATCTATCAAGAGTGTCTCAAAGGAGGACACAAAGATTTTTTTATACAAGATGGCTTTCTTTTTAAAGGAAAACGTCTTTGTGTTCCTCTAAGCTTAATTAGATTATCTCTTGTTAGAGAAGCACATGAGGGAGGTTTAATGGGTCACTTTGGGGTTGCAAAAACTTTGGATGTGTTGCATGAACATTTCTATTGGCCTCATATGCATAAACATGTTCATAGTTTGTGTGATAAATGCATAGCTTGCCGCAAAGCTAAATCTAGGATGCATCCCCATGGTTTATATACTCCTCTCCCTATCCTTTCAATGCCTTGGGTTGACATATCTATGGATTTCATCTTAGGATTACCCAAGACATCAAAGGGAAAGGATTCCATTTTTGTGGTAGTGGATCGTTTTTCAAAGATGGCTCACTTTATTCCTTGCCACAAAGTGGATGATGCATGTCATATTGCAAATCTCTTCTTTCAAAAGGTGGTTCGTTTGCATGGGATTCCTAGAACTATTGTGTCCGATAGAGATTCCAAGTTCTTGAGTCACTTTTGCAAGACCTTGTGGGGTCTCCAGAATTCGTGGTCGAATTCTCTCCAACTCGGGGAGTATGATGGAGATCAAGATCAAGAAGAAATAGAGGCCAATAATCAAGGACAAGAAGAGGTAGAGGCCCAAGTGGTAGACGCTCAAAGAGTCATTAGCCCACCTCATAGGCTTACAAGGAGCAAGTTCAAGGAATTAGGAAATAGTGGAAGGTTGTTTTCTCTTTTTATAATATCTTTTGTTTCAAAAGGTGCTTAGAGGGAAACATTAGACACCTCTTTTGTAAAAGCATCTTTAGGCTTTAGTTTGGGGAGTGAGCTTAGTAGGGGGCGTGAGGTAGGAGTATTTTCGGTAGCTTATAGAATAAGCTTTGTAAATGACTGGCCCTTGCTCCTATAAAAGGAGGGCTTAGGTTCTTCATAATTCAGATTTGAGAATTCATATAGCAAAACTCTCCCAAATTGGTGATTGAGTGTGTGAGAACTTGTCTTCTCCTCTTCCTAGTCTCATCTTGAGTGCCTTGGTTCTCTCAAGTGGCGGCATTGCTCACTTATCTTGAAGCCTTCACAATTCAAGTGGCATGACCATCAACCAAGCTCTTCATTCTCATAAGTTCCTCTCTTCTCCATCTTTTCATTTCATCTCCATGTTCTTAAGAATTCTTAAACATGTCTTAGCTTCTTTCCATTCGGTCTTTTAGCTTAATTACTTGTTATGTTCGGTTCTTTTACTTTCTTATTCAATTTAATCGGTTCAATTGGCAAGAAATGGGTCTTCCATGTGAGTTTGGTGTTTGGTGCAAGTTTTGGTGAGTTCTTGAAACATAGAACATTGATCCATTTCTATTAGAAGTGCCTATTCATTCTCCAACTCAAGTTGATTCCATAAAATGTCAAAGAATCATCTATACCTTGCTAGTGGAATCATATCAGCCCGTGGCCCAGATCACGGCCCACAAGATTACGCACTTTTTGTGGAAGAACATAGTGTGCCGCTTCGGGGTACCAAAGCGCTTAGTGTCTGATAACGACACACAGTTTGCAAGCCAACAGCTGGGTAAGCTATGCTCAGAGGTTGGAATAAAGCAGGTGTTCACATCAATCGAGCACCCCCAGACGAATGGGCAGGTCGAGTCTGCCAACAGAGTCCTGCTCAAAGGTCTGAAGAGAAGACTTGATAAGACCAAAGGAACCTGGGCAGAGGAGGTTCCTAGAATAGTGTGGGCTTACCACACCACTCCCTAGTCCACCACTGGAGAGACACCCTTCAGCTTGGTGTATGGGTCGGACGCGATGATTCCAGTAGAGATCCAGGAGAGCTCGCCACGCTTCTTGAACTTCGTGGCTGAAGAGTCCAACGAAGAAAGAAAGGTGAATCTGGACCTACTGGATGAAGTCTGGGAGGAAGCAAGAATCAAAGTTGAAGCGCTGAAGAGAAGGGTGGAGTACAAGTACAGCTTGAAGCTGAAGCCCCGCTAGTTCCAGGTTGCCAACCTGGTGATGCGAAAGGCCCACCCATATCAGCTAGAGAACAAGTTGTCCCCCAAGTGAACTGGTCCTTTCAGAGTGACAGAGGCCCTTGGGAATGGAGCATACAGGCTTGAGACGCTGGAAGGAGGTGTGATTCCTCGTACATGGAATGCGGCCAACCTCAAGTTTTACTTCAGTTGAACAGTAACATTGTACGTATTTCTTAAGGGACACTCTTTTTCCCTTATGAGGGCTTTTTAATGAGGTCACCCAATAAATTTTGATTGAAATATTTTCTCGAATTTTTGTACAACACGAACTGTTCAACCTTGCGTTAGAGGTCTCGAATGTGGGAAAGGTAGGTTCGTAGAGAACACCTCCCCCCTCGAGTGAGAACGCCAAGGTCGAACGAAATAGTTCACTAGAAAAATCCTCCTCGCCTTTGAGCGAAGTCGAGGTCAGTTACGAACTGTTCAACCTTGCGTTAGAGGTCTCGAATGTGGGAAAGGTAGGTTCGTAGAAAACACCTCCCCCCTTGAGTGAGAACGCCAAGGTCGAACGAAATAGTTCACCAGAGAAATCCTCCTCGCCTTTGAGTGAAAACGAGGTCAGTTACGAACCGTTCGCTTGGGTTAGAGGTCTCGAGAGTGGGAAAGGTAGGCTCGTATAGAACACCTCCCCCCTCGAGTGAGAACACCAAGAGTGAACAAGTATGGTTTACCAGACAAATCCTCCCTCGCCTTTGAGTGAGGATGAGGTCAGATATGAACCATTCCCTGGTGTTAGAGGTCTCGAGTGCGGGAGAGGTAGGTTCGCAGAGAACACCTCCCCCTCGAATGAGAACGCTAAGGTTGAGAGAAATGGTTCATCAGAGAAATCCTCTTTTAAGAGGTCAGTCACAGGCTTTCCCTTGGGTTAGAAGTCTCGGGAGCGAGAAGGGCAAGTTCGCAGAGAACACCCCCCCCCTCGAGTGAGAATGCCAAGGTTGAACAGCGCAATTTATAGTTAAATCCTCCCCTGATTCTAAGCAAGGGCGAGGTCAGTACAGGTTAGTATGCATACCCTCACTACCTAGCAGAATATGCGGTAAGATGAGACAGGCAAGCGTGCTACCTTAAGTTTAAATGTTTGTCAAAGACGTGTTAGAAGCATCAGAACAACGTACAACAGTTAATAATCAAGACGAAATAGAATAGCAACGTTCAAACAGATCAAGATCGATAAGGTTAAAGCGGTTAAAAGCTTAAAACAGTTAAAGGACGCAAACAGTTGTAAGTAAATAAAGCATTCATAAGAGATAAAATTGTTTGCTAGAAGATTGAATACAGCTTATGATGGAGGTGCCTTAGGCACGATCTGCCCGTCCACGACACATTCGATGTCGCAAAGGGTGAGGTGTCCATCTCAGGGTGCGCACAGGCAACCTGAGCAAGGGTGTCCTCGAACCCCGCGGCATACGCGTCGGCAGTGTCCTCAATCATCTCAGCTTTCTTGAAGTTTCCGGCATGTTGGGTGAGCTCTACCTCCACATGGCCAAGTTGTACCTCCCGGTTAGTGGCCCTTTCTTCAAGCTTGGTCATTTTGGCCTTGGTTTGCTCAGCCTCGTCCTCCTGCTCGATTACCCTAGCTCGCAAGGGCAGGATTTTCGCCTCCAGTTGGACAGCTTCTTGACCCTTGTCGTGTAATCGCTTGGCGAGGTCCTTCTCCAACTAGCGGAGGCAGCTTAGTTCCTGGCTCAAGGCGGTTTCCCGGCGAGCAAAGGTTTGGGCCTAGCGAGCGAGTTCTTCCTTAGTCTTGGCATCCATCTCTTCACGCACCTTGGCCTCCAGTTCCTCTTGGGCCTCTAGTCTTGCCCAGCTTGCGAAGGCAAAGGAGTCGGCGAGGAAGTCCCCAAGACTATGCCCCATGCGCTCTTCTATGGGTTTTCATCCAAAGTCTCCTTCCTCTCTTGAAACCTCTTAAGGACGTGTTGGAGGACCGAGGGGAGCTCAGAAGCAGAGGGTGCACGGGCACCCTCGGGAGCGCTCTCCCCACCACCTTCAATGACAAGTGGTTCTTGGGGAGATGAAGAGCTGGGGGGTTGATCCCGGTACGATGAAGGAGGGGCTTCAATGGATGAGTGTGAGGTCGCCACAGCAGCAACCCTTTGCCTCTTGAAGACGATGCCTTCCCCGGTGTCCTCGTCCTAGTCGATTACTACCACGCCCTTGTCCTTCTCGAGAGGGGTCGGTAGAGGTGAGGCTTGGGCGGTGGCGAGGGGGATCGCAGCGATAGGAGCAGAAGAGGTTGACGCCTCAACACCACTCGTTGCCTCTTGGCGGCGAGCCAGGGCATCGACCAACCTAGCCCTCTTTTCCTCGTTCATCACCATACCTGTGCCAAGGTCAGAATTCAAGAGGTCAGCAAAGCAATACAAAATGCAAGAGTATGCAAGTATAGCAGTATGCTAATAGGCATGGCAAGAAGTAAAGACAAAAAACTTAAGATGTGCAAGTTGACCAAAGACACGCAAAGTGGGGTGATAAAGGTGTAGAGACAAGTACCGATATATCCTTTGAGATCAGAAGGGCTGAACTCGTGCTTAATCAGTTGGGCAATGTTGAACACCGCCCCCAAGCTTGCGAGGACTTGGCAGAGCTCGCGATCATGAGGGGTCAGCTCTTCCAGAGTCCTCGGCTTCTTGAACTCTAGTTTCTTCACCCAGTAGAGAGGGAAGCCATCCAGAAGGGTGCGATCGTAGTCGATACAACACACCCTGAAGAACTTCCCTTTGAAGCCCTTATACGATTGTTGAAACAGGGAGAGGAGAACTCTCCCTGCCACCCCGTTAAAGCTTACCCAAAGCTTTTTCCCGAGACTCTTAGCCTCGAAGAAATAGAGGAAGACGTCCACAGTGGGGGTGTGCCCGAAGTGGTTGCAGAGAATAGCAAACGCCCTCACGAAGGCCCAACTGTTGGGATGCAGCTGTGCAAGGGCCACATTAACCTCCGTTAATAGAGCCCGCTCGAACCCAGTGAGCGGCAAACGAAGTTTGATTCACTTGAAGATGGTGGCGTAAAGAAAGAAGAAGGGTTCCCCGTCGTTCGCGCATTCGTCAGCGCACACGAGTTCGCCCACAATACAGGGTTGGACGGACACATATGCATCGCACTCCCACCCAAACACACGGAGCATATGAGCGACCTCATCCTCCCTATGTTTCATCACATCCTTACTGGAGGTGAGAGCGGAGGTCTCAACGAGGAGGTCCGCGGAGGCCCAGGGGTAGAGGGCTTTGTAATCTACTTTGGGAGGAGGGTTGGATGTTGTTTTCGTTCGAGGCATCTCGAAGAAAGCTAAAAAGAAAGAAAAAGAAAGGAGAAAACAAAGGTTTAGAAGAGGGTGACGGCGTAACCCAGCAAAAACCAGAAAACCCCACACATGAAGAAAACCCAGAAAAACAAAGGAATGGAGAAAAACATAGGAAACCTAAAATGCGAGGAATTTAAACAGACCTAGGTAGTTATCATGCAGCGAAATCAAAGAACAAGGGAGATCAATGGACAAAAATCATACCTTTTATCGACGAGAGTTGAAAGTTCTGGTTTTTCGCGAAGGGAAGTGAGAGTGCTTGGAGAAGAAGAAGATGAAGCGTGCAAGAGGTTTCTGAGAATAATAGAACAGTGATTGGAAGAGCGCGTTTTCGAAAACCTAACGTAAACTAAGAAATGCAAGCGGCGTTAAGTCCTGGTCGTTGATCAAGACACATGTGCGCAGATTAAAACAGGCACAAAGAAGCATCACTTCGGTGCATTGTTCACGTCCTGTCACACAGAGCCACGTAGGTCGCCAGGGCGAGGACTTAGTCTCTTCGCTGAACAAGTTGCAGCTCGAGACTGGGGGTTTGTGTACCGACCAGTCCTCGGGCGTCGTTGACCACTAGTAATGATGAGGCCACGTAAGCTAGGTCCCACGAGCGGCGTGGGCCAGTGCCTCGCAAGGCGCGTAAGTCAAGGTGTCGAAGAGTGGTCAGAGATCGATCACCAGAATGTGTTGATGTGTCCTCGACAACATAGTGAGGGTGATGAGAGATCGGGCATCGGTGACTCGAACAACAGAACTGGGCCACGAGAGGTGGATCCCAGACCACACACCAATTATAGTTAGGGAAAAGCCTAGATCACGAGGGGCCACTGAAAGAAATACGACCTGAGAGGGTCACGTTCCAGGGGTGAGCTGCATGCATGGCACGTGAACAGCTAGGGCATTCCCAGGACGGATGGCCCCAGAGATTAGGTGCACAAGTCGGCACCCAGGTGGTCACCCCGTCAGAGGTTGCACTCCAGTAAGGGAGCCTTACGCACTAGATTACCCTAAGAGTGGGGGATAGCGGCGCTAAGGCACACCCTCAGTAAACCTAGTTATGGTTACCGGAATCAGTGGAAACCCTAGAGTATATAAAGGGTAGCATTAAACCTAATAAGGTACGCACACTTTACGCGATAAATACGCAGCTTTTACGCTAACACACACAAATGCACAGAGAGTGATGTGATTCCACTAGCCACATAGAGAATGATTCTTGACATTCTTAGGAATCACCTTGAGCTGGACATTATAGAGGCACTTTTCTTAGAGTTGGATCATTGTTCTAAGACAAGAACTCACCAAAAACTAGTACCAAATCCCAAACTCATTTGAATGAACCAAATATTGTCAAATTGAATCAACAAAGAGATTAAAACTGGAATGACCGAACAGAATTGAACAATTAATCATATGAACCGAACAGAATTAAAAACAAAACAGAACATAGGTGCTGGAAAAACAGAAAAACTGAACCAAAAAAACTCAAGAACACAAGACAACATGAACAATTAAAAGAGAAGAAAGGAAGGAGAAGAGAGTGCTCATGAAGATGGAAGGATGTTGGATGATCTCGCCACTAGAAGTGTGGAATGCTCCTAGATAAGAGTGATGCCGCCACTTGAGGACTCCATTGATCCATCAAGATAAGACTAGAGAAGAAGGCTCCAAAAGCTCTCCAAAGTTCACTCAAAATTTGAGTAGAGTTTTCTTAGATTAATTCCAATCTGAATTTTACAAAGGAAGCACCTCTATTTATAGCCTAAGGTGCTGAAAAATAGGTGGGAAATTTCAAATAAACTCATTTGAAATTCCCACCAAAAACAAGTCACATGGGAGGTGTGACCTTTTTCTACTATGACACCTCCCAAAAACTACACCTACACCACTCTCCTAAGTCACATGGGTAATGTGACTTTATTTTACATTTTCACACTCCTTTATTTAATAACCACACCTCCTAAAACTATACAAGAGTATTTCAAAGCTTGGCCTTGCCCCTCATGGGATGGACTTGGGCTCTTTGGGCTTTGGCCTTCTTGGGCTTGGGCTTGGGCTTTGGGCTTGGGCCTCATCTTTATTTTATGTCTTCTTTTAATTTTGAGAAGACTAGAAGGAAGAACTTCAAATGTGACAGTGGATGTCCTCTTCCTCCATTAATAAAAGCCTCCTTTATTTGATTCTCATCAGAGAGGTTTTTACAACTTACTTTGGTGTTTCCTAGCCCTACACTAACTTGAGTGTCGGAGTGCAAACAGCCTCTAGGGCGCCCTTTGTCTTTGTGATTTCAGGTGTTTGGTCGAAGGAAGACACGAACGAAGACATAGACAATTGGGCGTGCGATCTTCGTAAACGTACAAGGGCAATCGAGTCAACCAGCAGGAACAAAATCTGTTATCATATTATTATGAAGATAAAGAGATACTCTTGTGATAATATGCAAGTTAGTTATATATATTTTATCTGTTGTGATATTTTTCTGAAGATGAAAGATATAATTGTTATTGTTTAAATTTGTTATCATATTATTATGAAGATAAAGAGATATTTTATCTCTTGTGATAATATGAAAGTTAGTTATATATATTTTATTTGTTATGATGTTATTCTGAAGATGAAAGATATAATTGTTATTGTTTAAATTTGTCATCATATTATTCTGAAGATAAATTGATATTTTATCTCTTGTGATAATGTGCAAGTTAGTTATATATTAATTAATACATATTAGTTACATATTAATTAAGTTGTTGAGAATAAAAGAGGAGCACCCGAGAATAATGGTGTACATGTTAAACAGAATATTCTCCGATTGTTAGCACCTGAAGATAAGTGGTGTCCGTGAGAAGGTGATTTTCTGTTATTATTTTATGATAGAGATTATATTTTTGTGAGTGAAAGTTAGTTGTTAAACGAGTAAGTTATAAAAGGGATTTGAGACCACAGGGAAAGGTACATACTTATTTTATTTTAGTAAGCTCTCACTGACTTAATCATCAGAGTGTAATCAACTGGTAAAGCCCCTGTTTAACATCTGAAAATACATCAAAGTTATTAAGAGAATTCGTTTTACTCCTGTTATTGTAATTTCTTATCATTTTTTAAAATAATTTCCTTTGTTATTGATCCGGTCGGTCATCGGTAGTCGATGACGTCAACAGAAGACAACCACGTGGACCACTCGCAGGGTGACACGTGGACCAGGTGACAGATAGATCAGGGTGAACGTGATCGGTTGTCAGTAACCAAGTGACCACCGACAGATCAGGCGGCAGAGAGGTCAGGGGACAGATCACCCAGAACGGTGATCGGTGATCAGTAACCAAGTGGCCACCAACAGACCAGTTCCCAGATGAACGCCTGGGGGCAGAACGTGAGAAGCAATAGAGCACTAATCAGTCATCGGGTGTATGGTCATCGGGGTCTCGTGTTATACGCAGTTAAACTGGGACTGAGGTTCCCAGCGAGAGCGTTACGCACGGACCTCGCATGAGCACATCTCAGGGAATCGTGCACGAGAGTGGCCTGAAGGAGCTAGTAAACCGGTCAGTGATTGGTTATTCCCTCAACCCATTACGTGCGTGACACTGTGAAAGGTAAGCCGTTTACGCAGAGAGCAACGCTTGGTGAGTGTGCCTAGACCAGCCACACCTGGCGTTCTCCTGAGAGTATGCGATTTACCCAGATGGAAGAAATATGCTAAGTTACTCCGCAAGGGAATAACTTAGCACACAAAGAGAAGCGATAGAGCCCTTCAAGTAGTGACACGTGTATGGTTAGATGTGAGTCGCATGCCTCCACGTGTCATCATCTGAGAAGGGCGCGGTCAGATAAAGGTGCACTCCGTACCGCTAAAGGTACAGACAAGCGCAGAGACGCGCAGACATGCACAAACACTCACACTCTACTGATTCTGGAGGTACGTTGTCTCAGAAAAGCATAACAGGGTTCTGACACATGCCAGAGGGGCATAACAGAATTCTGTTAGGCCCAGATACAGGGAGAGGCATAAAAGAGAATCAGGGTGAGATTCAGGAACGAGAGAAAAAAAACCAGAGAGCAAGAGTTTTCACACACACTACTAGTTTTTCTCATTGGTGGTTCTGTGATCTAACTTGATCGTCGGAGTGCAAACGGTCGCTAGAGGCGCCGTCTGTGTGTTTTGCAGGTCACGATTGGAGATCCTAGAGAAGGTCCTGAGGGTGATTTTGCAAATAACACAGTCGCGTAGACGGGGCAGAGAGAGCTGCGAAGCGATTCCTCCACGCTCGAGTTGTCGGCAGGATCAATTATTTTATATCATATTGTAGTGGTGTTTAAGAGCTTTCCAAATTTCGTCATTTTAAGTGAGAAAACGATAAATAGTAATTGAAAACAAGTTTAGGGTTAATATATTATACGAGCTACTTAATATATTATACTAATCACACTTCAAATGTCGTTTATAATGAAATCTTTTAATTACAAAGATTGTTAAAACAAATTTAATTTATTATAATTTTAATTTGCCACTATTTTATATTATTATTAATAAAAAATTAATTACTTTTAATTTCACATTTACATTTTGACTATGATATTTTCTGAATATCCATACCGTACATTATACAAGTTCATTATCCTTTCATATATAAACATATACATAAATACATACATATTATATATAAACTATTATAATTTACCATTTCCATAAAACCGCCTGCATCATAGTCACATAAACACTGCACAAAATTATTACTACTAGTTTCTGCAGAATAAGTCTTGCACTGTGCATAAGTAGATTTATTTATATGGTGCAACTTAAGTTCTCCATTTTTGGCATAGCAACTAAACACAATAACCAAAGGGACTAGAATTATATCGAACCCATACATGTGGGTGGAAATTTATTATGCTAGTTAACTACATAAACAGGAATCTAGCTCCTTTAAGCAGTTGATTTGGTAATAGCTCCGGCTGAAGTCAGCAGAGGCACCAGCTTCCCCTGATTCTGCAGGTCAGTTGTGTCTGCGGAGAAGCAGAAACAATTTAACTAACTGTATGAAATCAAAACTAAGGATTAAGAAACTTGCGGGGATCTATAAAAGTATCTAAATCTTACTGTCACAGCCACCAATGTGTTTTCCGCCAATGAACACATTTGGCACAGTTCGCTGACCAGTCCACTCAAGCAATGCTGCTTGGATATCCGCACCATCAGCTGCACAATGTCCAACCACTTCGATTAACACACAAAATCACATATCTGAATCCTCTTCACTCACTGCACCATGCAGCAAGTAACCAACACAAGATTCTTTCTTAAAGGTGGCAGTGTAGCTGTGGGAGAGAGCAGGGTGCAAACTCACATATAAAAGAAAATCCAAATACTGAATGTGAAAAGCTATTAGCTTCCACACGACTAAAGCAAAACAATGAGATTTATTATCAGAAAAATAACTCGGAACCGTAAAACAATCCCAGCTGTTAACTAATTTTTAAAAACAATTCATGCATTCTATGATTCTATATAAACAACTAGAAATATATATATATATATAAAAAAAAAAAAGTATGTTTGAGCGGAGGATAAAAGAGAAAAGAGTTTATTACATCCATATACAATACAAGTCATCAAATCCCCTATAAGTGTCGGTATCTTATAGCTGAATTACAGAAAAAATAGTTCTGTTAAACATAAGGCATAGGCACAAGTGTATATCTAACTCAAAGCACAAACCAAAACCTTGTTATTGAGAGGACCAAACAATGCTAAAATTAACCCTTACCAATACCAAATACCTACCTAAACCGTTAAATATCATTATTCATTTCAAATAGTGACGCTTTAAAAGTAAAGTTTCAACCCCAATTCATTAACAACCTAGGAGTAGCCTAAGTATAACCCGGTACAAGAGAAAAGTCAGTATCAAATTCTCTATCCCCCTCTTCTGCATATATGCTAAATTTGAAACCAATAAAAATGTATATTAGAAGGAAAATGTTACAGAGAGAATTTATTCATAGCCCTTGTGGACAAGAAAATATGGCATCTAGTAAAACGAAGACAAGGCCTATTTGGATACAAGCTAGAAGAGTTTTTCTACTGAAAATAGAGCTTTAGAAGCAAGCGTTCATGTTAATTCAGAGCTTTTTCCTGTAGAAAAATTCCCAAAAGCTCTTCTAGCTTGCATCGAGACAGGCTCACAGTACAAAATCATTATTCTGTAGCTGTGATAGGGATTGACAGATGTCAAACGTTTTTCCGCATTCCTCAACAACTATTTTGAGAACAGAAAATCAAATACGTGAAAGCCAAGTTGGATCTAGCAAAATTTCTCCCAAGCAATGAGGATTACGAAAACATAAAAAATAAGAAAAAAGAAAATACAGATAGCGACAAACTTCGTGTTCAAAATCGAAAAAATCATGCGGCCTTAAATAATCGAAAACCGGCTGAATCTCGTGTCCTTATTGAACAAGGATTCATTAAAAAAAAAACTCGGTAGTTCACGCTGTAAGAATATTTTTTTTTTTTATCACAGGAACAGGTATAAATGGGTTTAGCGAAAAGGAAAAGAAACGAAAAGGTACACACGTTCAACGTCCATCTCGATAAGCTTGAAAGTGACGCCAAGGCTAGCGAAGAGCTGCTTCACTTGGACGCAGAAAGGGCAATAGGTTTTGCTGCAAATGCAAACAGAAACCACGGTTACGAAAACGATCGATCGATCCAGCATCGTTCAAATTCACATAACAGAAATGAAAGGCAGAACAAGAGAGACCTGAAAACGACAACGGGATTGGACGACACGATCTCCTTAGCTTTGGCCAGAGCCATCTTGATGTCTCAGTTTTTATGTGATCTTTGATATCCTTTCAGTCCCAATAATTTTTTATGCGCTGCTGCGTGGATAGATATAAGGTACAAAGAAAGAGAAACAAAGTCAGCAACTGTGAACCGACTCATGGGTGATTTTTCCTGCAGCTCAACATTTTTCTTTCTGCACCCCTACATTCTTTAAAAATACTGAAATTATTCTTTATAATTTTAGATGTTAATAGTAGTTGCATAAACAAAGGGTATTTCCGGAATAAAAAATTTGAAAGATAAAAATATCATTCCAAAATATTTTTTTCATATATTTCTTTTTATTTATGAATTGATAAATCCAGAATTCATAAAACATGAACAATCTGAAAGTTATTTTTTAAAGGGGACAAAACAGTCTTTTCAGAAAAAGATGGGGTGCAGGAAGAACTTTATAGACGAGCAGGAAGAAGTTGCCCCGACTCAGTCTCCGTGAAGATCCAAGCCCGCGCCATTCAATGGGCCATTAGGATGTTGCTACTCCCATACCCTGCTTTGCTAAGTTGACTTCCACCTTTTGAAAGATATTCATAAATTTTTTTACTTTTTTATCATAGATTTAATTGTTGGTTTATGAACCATATATTATATATTATTGAGACTTATTATGTGGGAAAATAAAATAAAAAATAGTTTCTTATTATTAGATTGATAATGTATCAGACTCATTTATAAGAAAGGTAAAACAGTTAGAGAAAAAATTATCTTTTTCATTATGCAAATACTTAAAAATAACATATGAATTTATGCAGGACTTTAATATAAGAACATCTTTAAGAAAATATAAATGTGCCACACACTATTAGTTGTCTTACATAGCAGTTAGCATTGTCATTCTTATTTCTGGTTGTGACACAATAAAGAGCCTATTCTTCTTATATCTAAATGTGCCACACACTATTAGTTGTCTTACATAGCAGTTAGCATTGTGATTTTTATTTCTGGTTGTGAAAGAATAAAGAGCCTATTCACATGGACTTAATAGAAGTCTTTGTATCAATTGTTGGACTAGGTGATTAAAAATACATCATAGTAAAAAAGTTTCGTTCCATAATAAATTTATACTTTCTTACATGAATTCTTCTGTCATGATTATTTTTGGCCTTATGGTATCAAAGTCACTTTTAGTTAATAAATGAGATTTCTTATAACTATTAATAGTGTAGTCTGATAAAGTAACTTATTATTGGGGTTAAGGAGTCTCTTATATATTAAACTTTTAACTCGTGTTATGCAGGGAAAGGAATGAAAAATATTAATTATTTATGAAGTATTTTTAATTTATTAATAAATAAATAAATTATATAGTAAATATTAATATATAAAAAATAAAAATTAATATATATGAATAAATAAAAAAATTAAATATACTAAAATAATTTAGGTATTTTATTTATTGTATGACATTCAATAATTAAGGATTTGTATTTATTTATAATTTTAAATAATTTAGGTATTTTATTTATTGTAAATTTTTATTTAAGTACTACATTTAGGAATTTGAATAATTTTCGAATTTAATTTATTTTGGATTTTTATTTAAGTAGAATATTAAATAATTTATATTTTGTATTTATTTAGGATTTTTAAAATTTTATTTTTTTTACATTACTATTTAAGTAAGAAATAAAATAATTTATGATTTGTATTTGTTTAGGATTTTGGAAAAAATAAAAATTTTATTAATTTTAGATTTTAATCCAAGAGACATATAATAATTTAGAATATGGATATATTTAGAATGTCGAATAATTTAAGAATTTTATTGATTTTCTATTTTTATTTACAAATTTTTGGATTTTTATGTATTTAGGATTTTGAAAATCTTATAAATTTTATATTTTTATTTCGGTAGGAAATAAAATAATTTCAGATTTTTTATTTACTTAGGATATTTAAAAACTTTGAAATTTTATTTATTTAAGATTTTTATTTATTATGTCATAAAATAAGTTAGGATTTGTGTTTATTTAGGATTTTGGATATTCTAGAAAAAACATTTATTTCAAATTTTTATTTATGTAAAACATTAAATACTTTAGAATTATTATTTATTATTATTTTAAATAATTTAAGAAATTTATTTATTTCAAATATTTAATTTAAGTATGACATTAAATAATTTAGTATTTGTTTAAAATTTTGAATAACTTAGGAATTTTATTTATTGTAAATTTTTATTTAAGTATTACATTTAATAATTTAAGATTTGTATTTAATTATAATTATAATTTTAAATGATTTAGGTATTTTATTTATTAAATTTTTTTATTTAAGGATGATATTTAATAATTTAGGATTTGTATTTGTTTAGAAGTTTAAATAATTTAGGAGGTTTTTATTGCAATAGGAGTTAATGATGACAATTTATTCAGATTATTAAGCCTGAAGATGTTCGCACACTTTATTTATTTGTATTGTTTACAAACTTCGGTAGATTAACTTTTGTCTCACAAATAATCTTATCGTCTTTTTTAAAGTCATTTAATTTATAGAAATTCTTCTATTTCGGTCGAAGTTTTGTTGATTTATTTAATGTGTTTTCTTTCACTATTTTGTATAAAAATATAATTTATATAATTATATATATATATATATAATTAAATAAGAAAATAAATACAAAAATTACTAAGTAAATATTAATATATAAGAAATAAAAATCAATATGTACGAATAAATAAAAAGACTAAACATACTAAAATTAATATAAATAATGCATAAAGATAAATAATATACGTAAATAAATAAATTGTTTAAGTATCAACAAATTTTGAGGAAATTAGGTAACAATAAACAGTTATGGAAAAACATTATTTGGTATGTTGACCTCTGTTTTAAAAACTATCTTATCATCTTCTTTGAAGTCATTTAACATACATAAATTCTTCTATCCCCGATCCAAGTTTTGTTTATTTATTTGACTCATTTTCTTACACTATTTTGTATAAAAATATAATTTATAATTTATATAATTAAATATATATATATATATAAATGTAAATAAATAAACTAAAAAGCAACTATTAGTTATAAAGAAATAAACATCAACATATAGAAATAAATAAATAAAAACTAAAAATACTAAAATTAATCTAAACAATGCATAAAGATAAACGATAGATGTAAATAAATAAATTTCTCAAGTATAAAAAAAAACTAACACAAATTTTGAGAAAAGTAAATAACAATAAACAATTATGTAAAAAAAATATTCATCCTAAAAGGTGAATAACTCGAATTTCATTATTTGCTACGTTAACTTCTGCTTCAAAAACAATTTTCTCACCTTCTTTGAAGTCATTTACCATAAAAACAAATCTCCAATCCCACTTTTGTTGATTTATTTATTTGAGATTTTATCTATGTAGGACACTAAATATTTTAGATTTATATTTATTTCACATTTTTGAATAATTTCACTATTTTATTTATTTTGTATTTTTATTTACGTATGACATTAAATATTTAGAGTTTCTATATTTTAGGAATTTTGAATAATTTAGGAATTTGATTTATTTTGAATTTTTATTTAACTAGAACATTAAATAATTTAGGTTTTATATTTATTGAGGATTTTGATAATTTTATAAAATGTATTTCTCTTCTATTATTATTTAAGTAGGAAATACAATAATTTAGGATTTTGAAAAACTTAAAATTTTTATTAATTTTAGATTTTTATTTAAAAATGAAATCTCAAAATTTAAGATTTTTTGTAATTTTTAATTTTTTATTTAAGAATGACATTAAATATTTTTGGATTTATACTAATTTAGGATTTTGGAAAACTTATAAATTCTACTTATTTTTTATTTTTATTTAAGTAGGACGTAAAATAATTTTTAATTTTGTATTTATTTAGGATTTTGGGTATTTCCTTCAGTTTATTTATTTCAAATTTTATTTAATGTAAGAAATTAAATAATTTAGAATTATTATTTATTAATATTTTTAAGAATTTTATTTAATTCAGATATTTTATTTAAGTGCGACATTAAATAATTTAGAATTTGTATTTGTTTAAAATTTTGAATAATTTTAAAATTTTATTTATTTTAAATTTTTAATTAAGTATGACCTTCAATAATTTAGGATTTGTATTTATTTATATTTTTAAATGATTTGGAATTTTTATTTATTGTAAATTTTTATTTAACTATCACATTCAATAATTTAGGATTTATATTTATTTATAATTTTAAATAATTTATGTATTTTATTTATTGCAAATTTTTATTTATAATTAAATATATATATATATATATATATATATATATATATATATATAAATTTGAGGGAGCGTTCACGACAAGGTACTTGATTTTCTCCGTTCTTGAGCCTGCCTCATCCGTGAAGGTAGTTCTCAACTCTATATACCCCCTGACCTCCACCTGATCGCCAGCGAAACCATACAAACACCCTCCATAGGGCCTCAGCTGGTCAAGGGGCAACTGCAACTGTGTGAAAGTCGGCCAGAACATCACATCTGCCGAGCTTCCTTGGTCCACCAGTACTCTGTGGACCTTCCTTCCCGCCGTAACAAGCGAGATGACTATCGGATCGTTGTCATGAGGCACAACGTCCCTGAGATCTTCCCTTGTGAACGTGATGTCCACGTCTGGTGAGTGGTCCTCAAACATGTCCACCGTCATCACAGACCTCGCATACTTCTTCCTCTGTGACGCGGTGCATCCCCCACCCGAGAAACCTCCTGCAATAGTGTGGATCTCTCCGTGAGTAGGCATCTCGTGCTGCTGAGCCTCACCACCTGCGGGCTGGGAGCTCGACGCGCCCCCAGTCCTTCTATCCAGCAAGTAATCGTTTAGGAACCCGCTCTTGACCAGGTCGTCGAGCTGGTATCCTAAAGCCAAACATGAGTCCACGGTGTGGCCAAAGCCCTGGTGGAATTCGCACCAGGCGTCTGGCTTTGGTCCCAACACCTTGTCGCCCACCTTCTCGGGCGCTTTCAGCCTGGCTGCTATATTGGGAATGGCGATCAGGTCCGCCAATCCCATCACAAACTTATGCTTTGGTGGGCGATTGTACTCTCGACGTGCTAGTTGAGGGCGCCCCGGGTCCCTGCCCTTGTTCTTCCTTATATCATAAGGATGGCGAGTCCTCTGATCCCTCTTGGCCGCCGCTGTCTCCAGCACCCTCTGTGGCTGGATCCTGGTCTGGGCGCGTGGCCTAGCGAGGGCCACGCTTCCCCTCTTCTCGGCGACCTCACTTTCATCGGCGATGTGGGCCACCGCAAGTCGCCTAACCTCAGCGAACGTGGCGGGGTGAGCCCTGATCAACGCCTCGCAAAAGGGTCCCGGCAGCACGCCCTTCTTGAATGCGTAGACCAACACTTCTTCGTCCTTGGCCGGCGAGCGGACCATCTGCGCCCCAAAACGATTCAGGTAGTCCCTGAGGGACTCTCCCTGGTACTGCCTTATGTCGAACAGATCATAAGACACCCTAGGCGGCGCCTTGTTCACTATGTACTGCTCGACGAAGATCTTCGAAAACTGTTGGAAATTGGTTATGTGACCTGTAGGCAGGCTCACAAACCATTCCAGCGCCGTCCCCTGGAGTGTGCTCACAAACATCTTGCAATACACAGCATCCGATCCTCCTGACAGCATCATCTGCGTGTGGAATGTGGTGAGATGTCCCTCAGGATCCTCCACGCCGGTAAAAACAGCTTTCACGGGTACTACACTCGCAGGGATAGGCGTGTCTGTAATCGCCTGAGCGAAAGGCATGGGGAAAACGCGAGGCGGCGTTGATGGCGCAACCTCTTCAGCGACTGGGCGCCCTCGCTGCTCCTGAAGAGCTTGGCGCAATTCTTCAGTAACTCTGCTAAGCTCTTCATTCCTGGCCTGAGAGGCGACCAGGTCCTCGTGCATTTTTGCCTGCTCTATGCGCGAGACTTCCACATTCGCCTGCAGCGAACGCATGATTTCCACCATTTGCGCCATAGTCATGGCGCCTTCAGCAGCAACGGGCGCAACTGGACTTGAACGGTTGCTTCTCATCTTTCTCATGAAAACTTGACAGATCACAAAGAGCGATGAACAACACCTTCTTCAGTGACGATCGATTCAGCGATCAATCGGTCAGAGCTTCGCAAAACTCTGAAGAACTTTAAGAACACAACCTCAACAGCAAACCTTCGCAGAAACTCACGACTCCACCACAAACCACCGTTTCTTCCACGAAAATCCAAACGAGCGGCGAAACTTAGATCTCACCGATTAAAACTCGCGTAAGCAGCGAAAAACCTCACCTCACCGAACAAGAACTCAAACGAACGGTGGAAAACACGAAACTACTGAACAAAGCTTAGATGAACGGCGGAAAATGGTTGCACCAGCACACAACCACACAGAAACCGCAGAAACTTCCAAGACCTCACGTTGTGGATGGGAACAGGTTTTACACGGCCCCGCGGTGGGCGCCTGATGATCCTGCCTGTTGACCGGGACGCAAGAACCTTGCCTCGTCAAACCTGGATCGACTTCTGCGCCGTGTTAGCCTCCGTCCTTCACCGTGATTCACCACAAGAACCTGCAAAAGACAGAACGGCGCCGCTGCGGCCGATCACGCTCCGACGCCCAAGTCAGCGACTGAACCACCAAATACTAAGAGAAAACTCAAGAACTCTAAGGAACTGTGCAAAATTCTCTCTCAGCGTACTCAAAACTCGCAAGCGTAAAGAAGTAATCTAAACGTCCGTACCTCAGAAGTTCGTTAGAATCTCTTATATACCTGCGCACTTTCTCTCTCCAGACAGTTACACATCTGGACACGTGGCTCGCATCCAGCTGTACGCGTGTCACCATCTGGAGCATCCTTGACTTGGGTGCCACTTCTTACTCTTCAGGTTTTTTGGCTAAGTTACTTATGCATGACACAACTCAGTGCATAGCTGCCTTGGAGCGTGATCTCTTCTGAGTGGCGAGATCGGGTACCTTCGTATACACCTTCCCTGTGGTCTCGCCGGCCGCCTTCACGATCTACTTTACTTGCTTCACCGTGTATGTTCAGGTAAGCTGTCTCCCGAGCTCGTCCTCTGGCCAGCTAGGAAATGACTATCTGACTTCATCTTCGGCGATGTGCTTGTTTCAGCGATCTCTAATCACTTGGTCGCCTGGGTTCACATCTGGCGACTTCATCTCAAACCCGGTGACCGCCGGTTTAGGTATGCTAGAGATCGGAGCACGCCAACTTAATAACCGACGACTACACGAGCCCCCCGACTTCCTTCCCTTCTGCCAGCCAGGTGTCCCGTTCAACACGCCTATATAATAGCTCGATGCCACGTCATCACTTCCGACTACCAGGGCGGTACACAAGCCCCCCAATCTTAAGCGAAGACTTGTCCAGCGAAAAGACTAAAGAAGTCACGTCACTACCGATCTACGTGGCGCTGGCGCAGAATTCCAAACGTTCGTACTTTCTGCTTTCCTGACGCTCCACCAAACACCTTTCCAATCGCTCGACACGTGGCTTCATCAACGGTCATCTTTAGTTGTCGTTTACGCTTCCAAAAATCATTTGAAAAACCCTTAAACCCATCTCATTTCTACTGTTCCATCATCTCTTTGCCTCCCCAAACGCTCTGAGTTTCCTCTGCGAACCCACGACGCTCTTCAACTCCCTCAATCCCCAACTTCCTTCAACGTTTGTCTGATCATCGAAAGGTACCTCCTTTACTTCCTCTGTTGATATTTGCTGCATTTTAACCGATTCGCATCATCCATTAACTGCCTGGTGCATACGCTGTGGGTTGTTTCTTCTTCTTCTCCCTTTTCGCAACTTAGGGCTGCGTCTTCCATTTCTCCCATCATAACGAACTTTCGTTCGTTCGTCTTTTTCATCCTTCGTTCACAATCAAGTCGACCCCTGCAACCTTCGCTCACCTTTTCTTTCCTTTTTCCTTTGCAGTTCCCGCGATGGCTCGAACAAAGACCACCGTGAATCCTCCTCCTTCGTCACGAAACCCTTCATCCCAAGTGCCTAACCCATCGCGAGCACCTGGTGCTTCCTCTTCCCAGGCTGAGAGGCCTGCAACCTCTCACCCCAACCTTGCTCAGGCAACTCCACCCATCGCCGGAGGTGCCTCCATTCCTTCCCCAGACTATAAGAAGTTATACCCATGGGCCACTTCAACTTTACTGAAGGAGACTTCTTCAGTAAACTCCGCTCTGGCGGTGCTTCGATTGAAGAAAGGGGACGAGCCCAACCTTTCGTTCCACAAGGAGCACGATGACAAACTGACGATGTTGCCTTGCCCCCCCAACGTGCCAGTCTGCGCGGATGACAAAGGGAACAACGGCGAGTTGTTCTGCTTAGTGTATACCACCCTCTTCAAGAAGGTGAAACTTAGGTTCCCCCTTACCCGTTTCGAGCGGGAACTACTAACCGAGCTCGACATCGTCGCCGCCCAGCTCCATCCCAACAGCTGGGCATTCGTGCGGGCGTTTCAAATTGTGTGTGCGCATTTGGGACTACCGGCCTCGGTAGATGTGTTCCTTTTCCTGTTCGAGGCCAAGAACCCTGGAGATCGCCTTTGGGTGAGCCTGAATGGAATTGCTGGGAGGTCGATCCTCTCTATCTTCCAGCAATCTTACAAGGATTGGAAAGGTAAATTCGTCCAAGTGCGCCAGAATGATCAGGACACTTCGCTGCTCGACGGCTTTCCCTTGTACTGGGTAAACAAGGGAAATAAAGACTCCAAGGGAAGCTTTAGGAAGCCAAGAAGCCCCGACAACATGGGCACTTTGGACAAGGACCTGTGCCTCTTCTGGAAGAGCGTGGCAGTCGCTAACATCACCTTTCTCACTTCTGCGATCATCTCCTTTGAGTTCTTCGAGGGCCAACTCGAGGCTCGCATAGGTTAGTGCTTACTTCAACATTCAAGTTTTTGCCCTGTGCTGCATCTCTGTTATCCATTACCGGGCGTCCTGTCTGTTGCGCACTAGACTTGGTCTTTATTTCCTGCTCCCTTTGTTTGTCTCATTTGCACACTTACTCATATGTTTTACTTTTGTCTTTGGGCTTACCTGTATACTTTGTACTTATGCAGATCTCATGCTGGGTAAAGGCAAGCTAGCTGAATTGAGGGCGCTCGCCCGAGCCCATGGGTTGGCGTCGGGCTCCCAGACTGTGCCCAACTCAGTGGTGGAGATCGCCGCTGCTCAGGGCAGATCGCCCCCTCAAGGCCCAGCTCCTTCAGAAGCCTTGCCCGCCCAACAACGCAAGAAACTCATCTTGAGGAAGCCAAAGAGGAAAACTCCTCAGGTGGTAAATGATGAAGAAGAGGACGATGAGGCAACTGAGGATGGCCTCATCACCAAAAGGAGAAGGGTGGCACCTTCTTCACCACCTGCTCCACCTCCTCTTCCAACACCAACATCGCCTTCTCCACCAGCTCCAACTCCAACACCACCTTCTCCCCCAGCTGCAACTCCGCCAGTTCAAGCGGTACCTTTGGCGGCTGCATTTCCCGCGGTTGAGGCTACTGAGCCCAACTTCATGGAGAACCCTCCGAGCGCCTCCACGCCATTCATATCCGCTGGAGAGGGTCCTCCTTCAACTGCCTCAATCGCCGAAGCCGCGCCAGGTGGGGATGAAGGTGCTCACAACTCGCCCATCATCATCACCGAGTCCCCCACGTCACCACCACGCCAAGAAGCTCCAATTCAACAACCAATCCAAGAGGGCGGTGGTGAGAGCTAGCAGCAGGCTCCTTCAGCGCCTCCACCAACAGCGGTTGCAAACCTTCCCCTTGCGGTTAAAGGGATCTGGGAACCCTTCACAGCCAAACTCAGAATGATGGCAGAGGACCTCCCCTCCATCATATCAAAAGCTGGGGAGAGCTCCAGCAAGAAACTTCAGGACAACATCTCCGTGCTCCAAGAGGAGAATCGCCTAATAAGGATCGAGGCGGAGAAGTTGTCTTGCAACCTTATGCTGGCAGAGATCGACCATTCGAGAGTGGAGGACGCCATGAGCACTGAGCTGAGGGTGGCGCGTAAGGAGGCCACCGATCTGCGCCATAGGGTGCACCTCCTAGCTCAAGAGAAAATTGAGCTGGAGAGCAAGCTGGTCCCCTATCGTCTCAAGGTAGCTGACCTGGAGGCATCGATCAAAGCAGATGCAGCCAAGGTAGAAAGCCTTGAGAAGAGGTCAGTAGATCGGGAGGTCCTCTTGGGAAAAGTCGAGCAAGAGAGGGATGACACCATGGCTAAGCTCGCCGAGGCCAGAAAGGAGAATGAGAAGATCGCCGCAGAGCTGGCCCAAGTGCAGGCGGAAAACAAGAAGGTTGCTGAAGATCTTCTTCAAGCTCGTGAGACAACTGAAAATCTAAAGAAACGAGCTGATGAGTTAGAACAGCAGACCGAGGGGCTCAAAAAGCAGACTGAAGAGCTCGAGCTAAGCTCCGCCCAGATCCTCGCTGCTGGGTTTGATGCCGCCTTGGAGCAATTTGCCTGCCAGTACCCTGATCTGGACCTCTCCATGGTGTCACTAAACAACGAAGTGGCGGATGGGAAGATTGTTCCTTCTGAAAACTAGCTGCTTCCCTCCATCACTTATTCATCTGTCTTTCTCTTGCACAACTTACTTGTAATAATTTTTCCCTTTTTGGTACCTGTATTTTGAACTGATGCCACTGTGTTATGAAGTTTTCTGCTTCTTTATATAATCTCCCTGTTAGCTTTATTTCTTCTTGTACAAATCGCTTAAACGAAATTGACTTAGCAACTCTGCGAGCGCAACTGTTTACTAACTGCTTCAAACTATCATCTTTCGAACGATAGCCTTCTAACAACTTGTGAACTTTAAGGTAATGAACCTCAGCGCGAAACCACTTTCCAAACAACGAGTTTCAACCCAACCGATAGTTTAAGGCATAGTTCACCTGACCTGCTCCATCGAAACGGGCCTTAACTCTTACCATCGCTTGAATTTCTTCTGATCATCAAAGAGCCTTGGTGACACCAGCTTCCTCTTGCCTTCATAACTTGGCCATTGTTCCCTCATCTGGGGGTAGAGGCGCCTTTCGGATCCTTCTCTACCTTCCCTGACTTTCAGAATAGTAGGCTGGATAGCTAAGTGTTCTCTTCGAACCTACCTTAGCTATCCTTTTAACTTCTTCCACCCTCCACACCGTACCTGAACTCGTTCGAGACGAGAAGGATTTTATCTTGCCTAAACTCGCTCATCGGCGAGAAGGTCTTTAACTCGCCTGAACTCGCTCATTGGCGAGAAGGTCTTTAACTCGCCTGAACTCGCTTATCGGCGAGAAGGTCTTTAACTCGTGCCTCTACATTGCCCCAGGGGCTACATCTTCTCTCCCCTGGAAACACTGAGGACTTTTTACTGGTGCCTCTACATTGCCCCAGAGGCTACATCTTCTCTCCCCTGGAAGCACTGAGGACTTTTTACTGGTGCCTCTACATTGCCCTAGAGGCTACATCTTCTCTCCCCTGGAAGCACTGAGGACTTTTTACTCTTTCTCGCCTGCACTCGCTCGACGGCGAGGAGGTCTTTATCTCTTTCTCGCCTCAGGACGCGCGAGGGCGTTGAGGTCTTTTACTTGGTGCCTCCGATCGCCGAAAGACGATGAGGACATTTAAAACTTTAACTGATGCCGCTAATCGCCGAAAGGCGACAGGGACTTAAAACCTTTTGGAAAGCATGCAACATAACTTCAACTCGCCTTAAATCACATATAAGCGACAAGGTCTTTCTTCAAAACTTTCGAAAAAACAACAAGCATGCAATCTAAAACACTTCAAACTTTGAAAACTCTTCTTTATTGGGTGGCCTCATTAAAAACCCTCCTTAGGGAAAAAAGAGTGCCCCCTTCAAACTATTTTAACAGAAAGCTTGCAAACTCTTCGTGTTTGTTTTTACTTACAAGGCTTTTAACTGTAATATAACTTGAGGTGCGTGGCGTTCCAGGTGCGAGGAATCGCCCCTCCTTCCAACGTTTCTAAGCGGTAGGCGCCGTTCCCGAGCGCCTCGGTTATCCTGAACGGTCCCGTCCACTTAGGCGACAGCTTGTTCTCCATCTCGTACTGGTGGGCCTTCCTCATCACCAGGTCGCCTTCTTTGAACTACCTTGGCATCACCTTCGAGTTATACCTTCGTTCAATCCTTCTTTTCACTGCCTCAGCCTTTACTCTCGCCTCCTCCCTGACCTCATCCAGCAAATCCAGATTCAGCCTTCTTTCCTCATTCGAGTCTTCCGCTACGAAGTTCTGGAATCTCGGCGAGCTCTCTTGGATTTCCACTGGAATCATTGCGTCGCACCCATAGACCAAGCTAAACGGGGTCTCATGTGTTCCTGACTGCTCGGTGGTGTGGTACGCCCTAACTATGCGGGGTACCTCCTCAGCCCAACTTCCTTTGGCTTTCTCTAGCCTTCTCTTCAAACCTCTCAACAATACCCGATTGGCTGACTCTACCTGGCCATTCGTCTGAGGGTGCTCGACGGATGCATATACTTGTTGAATTCCCACCCCTTTGCACAACTTCTTCAACAGGTGACTTGCAAACTGAGTCCCGTTATCTGACACCAGGCGCTTGGGCACACCAAATCGGCACACGATGTTCTTCCACACAAAGCTCTCGATCTTGTGCGCGATGATCTGGGCCACTGGTTCCGCTTCGATCCACTTGGTGAAATATTCAATTGTCACCACCAAGTAATTCATCTGCCTGATCGCCAACGGAAAAGGTCCCAGAATGTCGATCCCCCATGTATGAAACAGCCAAGGGCTGTAAATCGACTTCAACTCTTCGGGAGGCGCCTTGTGCCAATCGGCGTGTTGCTGACATTGCTTGCAACACTGTGCATACTTCTTGCAGTCTTCTCTCATTGTGGGCCAATAGTAACCTGCACGGAGGGTTCTTGCGGCCAGAGCTCGACCCCCGACGTGGCTTCCACATATCCCTTCGTGGAGCTCGGCCATGATTCTTGTACACTTCTCTCCGTGCACACATTCCAGGAGTGGGTGTGTGAACCCAAACCTATACAAATCGCCGTCAATCATTGTGAACTTGCTAGAATTCTTTTTTATCTTCCTAGCCTCCGTCGGATCTAATGGGAGAAGGCCATCTGCCAGGCATCGCTTGTACTGTGTTACCCAGGTGTCTGGCTCATGGGTAGTACAGACCTGCGTCATGTTCACCTTCTCTCCCCGACATGCTCTTATTCTTGGCGATCTCAAGGTCTCCTGAGTTAAAGACCTGTGACTCCTCGCCGCTTTCTCCGTCGATTTGCTTATCTGAAGAACCAGGTGATCTGCCACAAATGCTCTGGGTGTCTTCAGAGTTTCTTGGATCACCGTCCTCTGCCTACCCCCTTGCCTGAACTGGCGAGCTTGGCTAGCAAGTCAGCTCGGGCATTCCGCTCTCTGGGCACATGCACCACTTCAAAGGAGACAAAGGAACTCTTCAACTCCTGTACATACTCCAGGTAAGCCGCCATTTGTGGATCCTTGGCCTGGAACTCGCTCGTTACTTGGCCCGTGACTAACAGCGAGTCACTCTTAGCCATTAGCACCCTAGCTCCCATCTCCTTCGCCAGCAAGATTCCGGCGATCAGCGCTTCATACTCTGCTTGGTTGTTGCTGGCTTTGAAGGCAAACCTCAGGGACTGTTCAATCAGCACGCCGTTGGGCCCTTCCAAGATGACTCCAGCACCGCTGCCCTGCTGGTTTGACGATCCATCCACCGAAAGCACCCAACGAAAATCATCCCCCTCAACTCGTGTCGCTTCTGACGAGAGCTCGACCACGAAATCTGCGAAAATCAGCCCCTTGATCGGACCTCGGGGCTCATACTTGATATCGAACTTCGACAGTTCCACCGCCCACTTCACCATCCTCCCAGCTACATCGGGCTTCTTCAGAACCTTCTGGATGGGCAAGTCGGTCATCACCAGTATTGTGAAGCTGTGGAAATAGTGGCGTAACCTTCTCGCCGAGAAAACCATTGCCAGTGCAGCTTTCTCCAAGGCCTAGTATCTCACTTCGGGGCCCTGCAGCACCTTGCTGACAAAATAAATAGGCTTTTGGGTCTGATCTTGGTCTTGGGCGAGCACCGCACTCACCGTCCTCTCAGTCACAGCAAAATACAACCTGAGAGGGGTTCCCGCCAGCGGTTTGCACAAAATCGGCGGGCTCGCCAGGTATTCTTTAAGCTTGACGAAGGCCTCTTCACACTCCTTCGTCCAGGCAAACTTGTTGTTTCGCCTTAAACACTGGAAATACGGATGGCCCTTCTCCCCGCTGGCTGACACGAAACGAGACAGGGCGGCCATTCGACCTGTAAGTTGCTGCACTTCCTTCACGGTAGCCGGGCTCCTCATCGCCAAGATGGCAGCACACTTATCAGGATTGGCTTCTATTCCTCTTTCAGTCAAGAGAAATCCCAAGAACTTTCCCGCCTCCACGCCAAAGATGCACTTCTCGGGATTCAACTTTAACCTAAACTTGGCGATCGTAGTGAACAACTCTTCCAAGTCCGCGACGTGCTTTCTCTTCTCCGGCGAGGTCACGACCATGTCATCCACGTATGCTTGCACATTCCTTCCCAGCATTGGTGCAAGTACCCGATCCATCAACCTCTGGTACGTGGCCCCTGCGTTCTTCAGCCCAAAAGGCATCACCTTGTAGCAGTAGCACGATCTCTCGGTCATGAAGGCGGTCTTCTCTTCATCCATGGGATGCATCTTTATCTGGTTGTACCCCGAGAAGGCATCCAGGAAACTCAGCAACTTACACCCTGCAGCACTGTCAACCAGGGCGTCTATGCTTGGCAAAGGATACGAATCCTTTGGGCAAGCCTTGTTCAAATCAGTGAAATCGACGCACATGCGCCATTTGCCATTGCTCTTCTTCACCAGCACGACATTGGCTAACCACTCAGGGTACTGGACCTCCCTGATATGGCCTGCAGCGAGGAGCTTCTGGGTTTCATCCCTGATCGCCTGTCTTCTCTCCTCGTTGAATTTCCTTCTTCTCTGTCGCACTGGTCTGACCTGGTTGTCCATTGCTAGATGATGGCACAAGAAGTCGGGGTCAATTCCCGGCATGTCTGAAGCAGACCATGCGAAAGCATCCAGATGCCGCTCTATCACCTTGGCAATCTGGTCTTGGAGCTCAGCCTCCAAGGATCTTCCCAACTTGAAGACCTTTCCCCCGATCTCCCTTTCGAGCCATTCCTCGACGGGCTCGGGTCTAGCTTCCCTAGCGATCACCGCCCTGGCGATTCCCAACTCCCTCGCTTCCTCAGGGCGATTCCTCGCCTCTTCTTCCCGCTCGGTGTTCTCTCCCTCAGCCTCAGCATCCATCATGGCGACGTCTCCTCCGGCGGCCACCTCCATCGCCGCACCAACAACCCGCCACTCTGTTGGCTTGGGCTTCACACCGGGAGGCAGCGTCGTTGTGATGTAACTCACTGACCTCTTGTTCTTCAGGCTATTCTCATAGCACTTCTTCGCTTCTTTTTGGTCAGATTTGATGGTGATCACCACCCCTTCCATCGATGGCAACTTCACCTTCATGTGCCTGGTCGAAGGCACAACTCCTATTCTGTTGAGTGTTGGTCTTCCCAACAGAATGTTGTATGCTGAGGGAGCGTTCATGACAAGGTACTTGATTTTCTCCGTTCTTGAGCCCGCCTCATCCGTGAAGGTAGTTCTCAACTCTATATACCCCCTGACCTCCACCTGATCGCCAGCGAAACCATACAAACACCCTCCATAGGGCCTCAGCTGGTCAAGGGGCAACTGCAACTGTGTGAAAGTCGGCCAGAACATCACATCTGCCGAGCTTCCTTGGTCCACCAGTACTCTGTGGACCTTCCTTCCCGCCGTAACAAGCGAGATGACTATCGGATCGTTGTCATGAGGCACAACGTCCCTGAGATCTTCCCTTGTGAACGTGATGTCCACGTCTGGTGAGTGGTCCTCAAACATGTCCACCGTCATCACAGACCTCGCATACTTCTTCCTCTGTGACGCGGTGCATCCCCCACCCGAGAAACCTCCTGCAATAGTGTGGATCTCTCCGTGAGTAAGCATCTCATGCTGCTGAGCCTCACCACCTGCGGGCTGGGAGCTCGACGCGCCCCTAGTCCTTCTATCCAGCAAGTAATCGTTTAGGAACCCGCTCTTGACCAAGTCGTCGAGCTGGTATCCTAAAGCCAAACATGAGTCCACGGTGTGGCCAAAGCCCTGGTGGAATTCGCACCAGGCGTCTGGCTTTGGTCCCAACACCTTGTCGCCCACCTTCTCGGGCGCTTTCAGCCTGACTGCTATATTGGGAATGGCGATCAGGTCCGCCAATCCCATCACAAACTTATGCTTTGGTGGGCGATTGTACTCCCGACGTGCTAGTTGAGGGCGCCCCGGGCCCCTGCCCTTGTTCTTCCTTGGATCATAAGGATGGCGAGTCCTCTGATCCCTCTTGGCCGCCGCTGTCTCCAGCACCCTCTGTGGCTGGATCCTGGTCTGGGCGCGTGGCCTAGCGGGGGCCACGCTTCCCCTCTTCTCGGCGACCTCACTTTCATCGGCGATGTGGGCCACCGCAAGTCGCCTAACCTCAGCGAACGTGGCGGGGTGAGCCCTGATCAACGCCTCACAAAAGGGTCCCGGCAGCACGCCCTTCTTGAATGCGTAGACCAACACTTCTTCGTCCTTGGCCGGCGAGCGGACCATCTGCGCCCCAAAACGATTCAGGTAGTCCCTGAGGGACTCTCCCTGGTACTGCCTTATGTCGAACAGATCATAAGACACCCTAGGCGGCGCCTTGTTCACTATGTACTGCTCGACGAAGATCTTCGAAAACTGTTGGAAATTGGTTATGTGACCTGTAGGCAGGCTCACAAACCATTCCAGCGCCGTCCCCTGGAGTGTGCTCACAAACATCTTGCAATACACAGCATTCGATCCTCCTGACAGCATCATCTGCATGTGGAATGTGGTGAGATGTGCCTCAGGATCCTCCACGCCGGTAAAAACAGCTTTCACGGGTACTACACTCGCAGGGATAGGCGTGTCTGTAATCGCCTGAGCGAAAGGCATGGGGAAAACGCGAGGCGGCGTTGACGGCGCGACCTCTTCAGCGACTGGGCGCCCTCGCTGCTCCTGAAGAGCTTGGCGCAATTCTTCAGTAACTCTGCTAAGCTCTTCATTCCTGGCCTGAGAGGCGACCAGGTCCTCGTGCATTTTTGCCTGCTCTATGCGCGAGACTTCCACATTCGCCTGCAGCGAACGCATGATTTCCACCATTTGCGCCATAGTCATGGCGCCTTCAGCAGCAACGGGCGCAACTGGACTTGAACGGTTGCTTCTCATCTTTCTCATGAAAACTTGACAGATCACAAAGAGCGATGAACAACACCTTCTTCAGTGACGATCGATTCAGCGATCAATCGGTCAGAGCTTCGCAAAACTCTGAAGAACTTCAAGAACACAACCTCAACAGCAAACCTTCGTAGAAACTCACGACTCCACCACAAACCACCGTTTCTTCCACGAAAATCCAAACGAGCGGCGAAACTTAGATCTCACCGATTAAAACTTGCGTAAGCAGCGAAAAACCTCACCTCACCGAACAAGAACTCAAACGAACGGTGGAAAACACGAAACTACTGAACAAAGCTTAGATGAACGGCGGAAAATGGTTGCACCAGCACACAACCACACAGAAACCGCAGAAACTTCCAAGAACTCACGCTGTGGATGGGAACAGGTTTTACACGGCCCCACGGTGGGCGCCTGATGATCCTGCCTGTTGACCGGGACGCAAGAACCTTGCCTCGTCAAACCTGGATCGACTTTTGCATCGTGTTAGCGTCCGTCCTTCACCGTGATTCACCTCAAGAACCTGCAAAAGACAGAACGGCGCCGCTGCGGCCGATCACGCTCCGACGCCCAAGTCAGCGACTGAACCACCAAATACTAAGAGAAAACTCAAGAACTCTAAGGAACCGTGCAAAATTCTCTCTCAGCGTACTCAAAACTCGCAAGCGTAAAGAAGTAATCTAAACGTCCGTACCTCAGAAGTTCGTTAGAATCTCTTATATACCTGCACACTTTCTCTCTCCAGACAGTTACACATCTGGACACGTGGCTCGCATCCAGCTGTACGCGTGTCACCATCTGGAGCATCCTTGACTTGGGCGCCACTTCTTACTCTTCAGGTTTTTTGGCTAAGTTACTTATGCATGACACAACTCAGTGCATAGCTGCCTTAGAGCGTGATCTCTTCTGAGTGGCGAGATCGGGTACCTTCGTATACACCTTCCCTGTGGTCTCGCTGGCCGCCTTCACGATCTACTTTACTTGCTTCACCGTGTATGTTCAGGTAAGCTGTCTCCCGAGCTCGTCCTCTGGCCAGCTAGGAAATGACTATCTGACTTCATCTTCGGCGATGTGCTTGTTTCGGCGATCTCTAATCACTTGGTTGCCTGGGTTCATATCTGGCGTCTTCATCTCAAACCCGGTGACCGCCGTTTTAGGTATGCTAGAGATCGGAGCACGCCAACTTAATAACCGGCGACTACACGAGCCCCCCGACTTCCTTCCCTTCTGCCAGCCAGGTGTCCCGTTCAACACGCCTATATAATAGCTTGATGCCACGTCATCACTTCTGACTACCAGGGCGGTACATACTACATTTAATAATTTGAGATTTTGTATTTGTTTAGAATTTTTAATAATTTAGGATTTTTTTTATTATGATATTTTTATTTAAGTATGACATTAAATAATTTAAGATTTGTATTTATTTAGGATTTTGAATAATTTGAGAATTTAATTTATTTCAAATTTTTATTTGTGCAAAACATCAAACTATTTATTTTAGATTATTATTGAAGAGGAAATAAATAATTTAGTATTTTCATTTATTTAGAATTTGAAAAACATAAAAAATTAATTAATTCAGATTTTTATTTAAGAATAACATTAAATAATTTAGGAATTTTATTGATTTTCAAAATTTTATTTAAGAATGACATTAAATATTTTTGGACTTATAATAATTTAGGATTTTGAAAAACTTATAAATTTCATTTATTTTATATTTTTATTTAAATAGTAAATAAAATAATTTAAGATTTTGTATTTATTTAGATTTTTGACATTTGTGTTTATTTAGAATTTTGAATAATTTAAAAAATTTATTTATTTTATTTCTTAGTTTAAGTAAGATATTAAATAATTTATAATTTATATTTATCGAGATTGTGAATAATTTAGAAAATTTATATATTTCATGTACTTTATTCAAGTATAACATTAAGTAATTTAGGATTTGTATTTGTTTAGAATTTTAAATAATTTAAATTTTTTTTATTGCTAATTTTTATTTAAGTACGACATTAAATAATTTAGGATATGTATTTATTTAATATTTTGAATAATTTAAAATTTAATTTATTTCTGTTTTTTATTTAAGTAGAATATTAAGTAATTTAGGTTTTGTATTATAAATTTTAATAATTCAAGAATTTTATTTATTTTAGATTTTTATTTAAGTAGAACATTAAATAACTTAGAGTTTGTATTTATTTATAAATTTTAATAACTTAGAAGTTTTATTTATTGTCATTATGACATTCAATAATTTAGGATTTGTATATGTTTAAAATTTTGAATAATTTAGGTATTTTATTTATTTAATTTTTTATTTAAGTAGGACATTGAATAGTTTCGATTTGTATTTATTTATAATTTTGAATAATTTAAGAATTTTATTTTTTTGAGATTTTTTATTTAAGTATGACCTTAAATAATTTATGGTTTATATTTATTTAGGATTTTGATTAATTTAAGAATTTAATTTATTTTCGATTTTTATTTAAGTAGAACATTAATAATTTAAATTTTGTATTTATTTAGAATTTTGAAAATTTGCAAAATTTTATATTATTATTTAAGTAGGAATTAAAATAAATTAGGATTTGTATTTATTTAGGATTTTGAAAAACTTTAAAAAAAATTAATTTTAGATTTTTATTTAAGATGACAATAAATAATTTAGGATATGTATTTATTTAAAATTTTAATTATTTTGGAATTTTATTAATATTGGATGGTAATCCATTTTTTTTCTCCAGGTTGCAATATTCAATATGATTTTGATGCAACATATCAAGTTTCCTACAATAGTTGTGCTATACAAAAAAAATTCACAAAGTTCTTACCTTTTTGGTGTGGGTTTCTAAATTTTATACACTATTGCAGCAGACATTGTTTAGTTTGTATTGCTTTATTGTTTTTTTTGTTAGGTATAAAGGTTTTTTATTTTGCAGACACAATGTTGTGTTTCTCCAGTATTTGTTTATTGCATTTGTCCTTAGTCCATCACTCAGGCAGTCCAGTGAACGTGTAATGTGAAAACACAAATTACCTTTTCATCATTTTATTCTTATGTTCAATGTCTTCTTAACCTGATGTGTGATTTTTTTTGGCACATTAATGTCCACTATGCACTATTCTCATTTTGATTATACAAAGTTGCTAATACAAAATACTGCTTAATCCATTCATAATAAATATATCAATTCTTACTCCATTAACACTTGTAGTTAAATTTTGTTATGAGTAGATTCTAAAAATAAATTTATCTGAATTTTCAGACTAATTAAGCAAAACTTGTATTGCACATTCTGTATAGCAAAGCTTAAGAATGCATATTAAGTTTCCATGTCTCCAACCAATTTAAACATAGTTCAAGCAAGACTCACATGGACATGGGATGATAGTCTATTGTTTTTTCTCTAGGTCACAGTACCTCAGTGCATTGACAACTTTGGCACTTGTTTGACTTGTTCAAAATTATTTTAATGCACCACATCAGCTTGCCTACAACAGCTGTCATATATAGAAAAGGAAATTTGTAGAATATTCTCTACAGTTTTCATGATGTGATTCCAATAGCCACATAGAACAAGATTCTTGACATTCTTAGGAATCACCTTGAGCTGGAAAATATAGAGGCACTTTTCTTAGAGTTGGATCATTGTTCTAAGACAAGAACTCACCAAAAACTAGTACCAAATCCCAAACTCATTTGGATGAACCAAATATTGTCAAATTGAATCAACAAAGAGAATGAAAGCTGGAATGACCGAACAGAATTACACAACTAATCATATGAACCGAACAGAATTAAGAACAAAACAGAACATAGTGCTGGAAAATAGAAAAACCGAAACTGAAAAACTCAAGAACACAAAGCAACATGAACAATTGAAGAAGAAGAAAGGAAGGAGAAGAGAATGCTCATGAAGATGGAAGGAGGATGGATGATCTCGCCACTAGAAGTGTGGAATGCTCCTAGATGAGAGTGATGCCGCCACTTGAGGACTCCATTGATCCATCAAGATAAGACTAGAGAAGAAGGCTCCAAAAGCTCTCCAAAGGTCACTCAAAATTTGAGTAGAGTTTTCTTAGATTAATTCCAATCTGAATTTTACAAAGAGAGCACCTCTATATATAGCCTAAGGTGCTGAAAAACTAAGCTAAAACATTTCAAAATTCCCTCCTAAACTATTCTAGAAACCGGCGCCTAAAACAAACATCCTATGGCACCTCCTATTCTACTCCTACACCTATCTACTAATACACCCCCCTAAAGCTCCTAATTAAAACCTACAAGATGCTAAAACAAAAGAGGTTTCTAATGTTTCCCTCTAAGCACCTTCAACTAAAGAAATTACAAAAAGAGAAAATAAATGTCCTCTAGCTCCCAAAGCTTTGAACATGCTTCTTGTAATCCTTTGAGGTGGACTTTGACCTCCATGGGCATCCTCCATTTGTGCCTCCACCTCTTCTTGAGCTTGATGATTGGCCTCCATGTCCTCTTGAGCTTGATCTCCATCATTTCGTATGCTTTTATGAAGTTTATACACTATTGTAACAAAGATTGAAAGTTTGTATTGCCTTTTTTTTTTGTTGGGTATAACATTTTCGTCTGACAGTCTCATTGATCTAACAACAACCATTTGAATCTCATATACCATTTTGATTCCTCTATACACAGTTTGATTTATTCTTATGTTGGATATATGATTAACTATTTAATGTGACTGTAGATTATACATGTACCGACCAGTCATCGGACGTCGTTGATTGCTAGTAGACGTGGGGCCACGTAAGTTGGGTCCCACGAGCGACATGGGCCAGTGCCTTGCATGCGGCACACCTAGGGTGTCGAGGAGTGGTCAGGCGTCGGTCACATGAGCTGGGTCCCACAAGCGGTATACCCAGAGCGCCTCGCAAACAGTACACCCAGAGGGTCGATGAGTGGTCAGGCATCGGTCATCAGGATGTGCTGACGTGACCTTGGACATCAGCGAGTCAAACAACAGACTTGGGCCATGATCCGATCGGTCATCGGTAGTCGATGACGTCAGCATCAGAGAACCACGTGGACCACTCGCAGGGTGACACGTGGACCAGGTGGCAGAGAGGTAAGGGGACGATCGCCAAGAGAGGTGATCGGTGGTCAGTAACCAAGTTACCACCGACAGATCAGGCGGCAGAGAGGTCGGGGGACAGATCACCCAGAATGGTGATCGGTGGTCAGTAGCCAAGTGACCACCAGCAGACCAGTTCCCAGACTCGCGCCTGGAGGCAGAGCGCGAGTAGCGAATAAACACTGATCAGTCATCGGGTGTATTGTCATCGGGGTCCCGTGTTACACGCAGTTAAACTGGGACTAAGGTTCCTAGCGAGAGCGTTACGCACGGACCTCGCATGAGCACACCTCAAGGAATCATGCACGAGAGTGGCCTGAGGGAACTAGTAAGCCAGTCGGTGATTGGTGATTCCCTCAACCCATTACGTGCGTGGCATCGTGAAGGGTAAGTCGCCTACGTAGAGAGTAACGTTTGGTGAGTGTGCCTAGACCAGCCACACCCGACGTTCTCCTAAGAGTATGCAATTTACCCAGATAAGAGAAGCATCCTAAGTTACTCCGCAAGGGCGTAACTTAGGCAGACAACGAAAGGCGCTAGAGCCCTCCCAGTAAGTGACACGTGTGTGGTTAGATGTGAGTTGCAGGCCTCCACGTGTCATCATCTGAGAGGGGTGCGGTCCAGACAAAAGAGCACTCCGTACCACTAAAGGTACAGACAGGCGCAGCCAAGCGCAGACATGCGCAGACTCTCACGCTCCCCATTGCTGATTCTGAAGGTACGCTTTCTCTGAAAAGCATAACAGGGTTCTGACACATGCCAGAAAAGCATAACAGAATTCTGTTATGCCCAGAAGCAGGGAAAGAGAGATAAAAGGGAGAATTAGAGTGGGAGTGAGGGGGAGACAAGAAAAAACAGAGCGCAAGTTTTACACACACATTTTTACTAAGTTTCCAGTTTCTGGTGGTTCTGTTGAACTAACTTGATCGTCGGAGTGCAAACGGCCGCTAGAGGCGCCGTCTGTGTATTTTGCAGGCCACACTTTGAAGACATCTGAGAGAGAGAGAGTTCAGAAGGTGATTCTTCAGGAGACGCAGTCGCGAAGACAGGGCAGAAAGTGTTACGAAGCGATTCACCCACGTTCAAGTTGCCGGCAGGATCATTTGGCGCCCACCGTGGGGCCCGAGTGAATCGTTGTCCCACATATACCATAGTTTTAAAGCTCACCAGAGTTTTATCAGTTTCTATGATAGAGAAGATGCCTAGAAACAGACAACCATCACCTGCGCCATCCGCTGACGAAGGAGCTGTGACAATGGCGCAGGTCCTGGAAATGGTGCGCACGCTGCAGGATAACGCTGCAGCGTCGAAAGTCGAACAAGAAAGGATGCAGATGGAGTTGGCTGCGTCGCAAAGCAGGAACGACGAACTGAATCGTGTCAACGAAGAGTTGAGAAGAACGCTGCAGGCGCAGAGGGAGCACGTCGTTGACGAAAGGGTGTCTAGGCAGCCTTCACCTCCAAGGGCATTTCCCATGCCATTCTCCCCCGAGATTATGGGAACCATGGTGCCTTCCAACCTGGTGGGGGTAAAAGCGTCGTTCAAAGGGGTAGAAGACCCGGAGGCGCATCTGACGGCATTCCACACCCAGATGATGTTGTCTGGGGGCTCAGACGCTGTATACTGCAAGATGTTCATGAGCACCCTGAGCGGAATCGCCATGGAGTGGTTCGTGAGTTTACCAGAAGGGCATATCACGTCGTTCTCTCAGTTCTCGAAGCTCTTCATCGAGCAATACATCGTCAACAAGGCACCTGCAGTGGTGTCCTACGACCTGTTCGACGTGCGCCAATACCAGGGGGAGTCGCTGAAAGACTACCTCAACCGTTTTGGAGCACAAGTGGTTAGACTACCCAGCAAAGATGAAGATATGCTTGTGCACGCGTTTAAGAAGGGAGTGCTGCCTGGCCCTTTCAGTGAGTCTCTCATCAGGAGCCATCCCAGCACTTTTGCAGAGATCCGACGGCGTGCGGTGGCGCACATAGTGGCAGAAACAGAAGTTTCTGAGAAGAGGGGAAGTGCTGCACCACCCAGACCGCGTGGAGGGCAAGGAAAACCACAGCAAGCGAGGGTGCATGAGGCCAAAGAGGGGAAGAAGGTGCGGGAAAAACCTCGTCCCTATGCACCAGGCAAAGACCAGAGTAAGGGGCGTGCAAGGGAGAATAACGCGCCCCCAAGATACAACTTCATGGTGGGGTTGGCGGATCTCATCGCCCTTCCTGCCGTAGCAGCAAGACTACGAGTACCAGAGAAGACAGATAAGGTACTCGGAAGGAAGAAGAATGAATGGTGTGAGTTTCATCAGGCCTTTGGACATACACTTCATTCCTGTTTGGCGCTGGGACACCAACTGGCAGAGTTGGTGAAGTCTGGTTTTCTAGCAGATTACCTGCGTGAGCCACAGGGTGATCGCGCGTCAGGATCCCAAACTGGAGAGCAACAGCATGAAGTCCCTGTGCATGGGGAAGTGCAGACGATCGCTGGAGGCTTCTCTGGTGGGGGATGCACAGCTTCACAAAGAAGGAGATACACTCGATCTGTGATGGCGGTAGATGCAGCGAATGAGAGTCATTACCCTGAGGTGGACATTGTCTTCAGGAAGGCTGACCTACGAGACGTTGTCCCGCACGACAACGACCCTGTGGTCATTTCTCTCATCACAGCAGGAAGACGAGTGCATAGAGTACTCGTAGATCAAGGAAGCTTGGCGGATGTCATGTTCTGGCCAACATTCAACAAGCTACAGTTGTCCCCTGATCAGTTGAGACCGTATACTGGTTGTCTCTACGGTTTTGCAGGGGACCAGGTAGAAGTGCGGGGATACATCGAGCTGAGGACAACGTTCACCGACGGAACGGCAGCCCGCACGGAAAGGATAAAGTACCTGGTGGTGAACGCCCCTTCTGCGTACAATGTCCTGTTGGGGAGGCCAACGCTCAATAGACTGGGCGCAATACCATCGACAAGGCATATGAAGTTGAAGCTGCCGTCGATGGAAGGGGCCGTGATAACCATCAAGTCGGATCAGGCTGAGGCAAGACGCTGTTATGAGAACAGTTTGAAGCAAAAAAGAAGTGTATGCCATGTCACCACAAAACCGCCACCAGGCGTGCGCAAAGAGCAATTGGCGGTCAGGGAGACACAAGGCGCTCAGAGGACGGAGAACGCTGCGGTGGGGGGCTCCCAGGTGGCCCAAGTCGAGGAAGAGGAGGAAGGCACGATCACTCCTCGCGAGTCAGGGATCGCGAGAGCGGTCATTGCCAGTGAGAGGAGGCCCCACCCAGCTGAAGGATGGGTCGAGGTGGACATCAGGGGAAGAAAATTCAAGCTGGGGGGATCCCTCATTGAAGAAGAGCGAAGGCTGATCATGGGTGTGATTGAGAAGCACATGAATGCCTTTGCATGGTCATCATCCGACATGCCAGGAATCGACCCCGATTTCCTCTGCCATCGTCTATCAATGGACCCCATGGTTCGACCGGTACGGCAGAGAAGAAGGAAATTTAACGAGGAGAAGAGGAAGGTGATCCACGACGAAGCGCAAAAGCTCATTGACGCAGGGCATATCAGAGAAATCCAGTACCCCGAGTGGCTAGCGAATGTGGTACTGGTGCGGAAGGCAAGCGGCAAGTGGAGAATGTGCGTGGACTTCACTGACCTCAATAAGGCGTGCCCCAAGGATTCTTACCCCCTACCCAGTATAGATGCTCTAGTCGATAGCGCCTCCGGGGGAAAACTACTCAGCTTCTTGGACGCTTTCTCAGGGTATAATCAGATCAGGATGCACCCAATGGACGAATGCAAGACCGCGTTCATGACGGAACGGTCTTGCTACTGCTACAAGGTCATGCCATTTGGGTTGAACAATGCGGGGGCTACCTACCAGCGGCTCATGGATAGGGTGCTCTCGCCCATGCTGGGAAGGAACGTACACGCCTATGTAGATGACATGGTGGTTACGTCCCAAGAGAAGAAGCATCATGCAGCTGATCTGGAAGAGCTATTCACCACCATTGCCAAGTATAGGCTGAAGCTCAACCCTGAGAAATGCATATTCGGTGTAGAGGCTGGGAAGTTTTTGGGCTTCCTCTTAACAGAGCGAGGGATCGAAGCTAACCCGGAGAAGTGTGCGGCGATCGTGGCGATGAGGAGCCCAACGACGGTGAAGGAGGTGCAGCAGCTCACCGGCCGCTTAGCAGCACTGTCCCGGTTTATGTCTGCTGGTGGGGAGAAAGGTCACCCATACTTCCAGTGCCTCAAGCGCAACAGCAGATTTCTCTGGACGCAGGAGTGCGAGGAGGCCTTCATTAAGTTGAAGGGATATCTGGCAAGCCCACCAGTCTTGCGAAAGCCCCAGGTAGGCATCCCTCTCCGTCTATACTTTGCTGTTACGGAGAGGGCAGTCAGTTCAGTCCTGGTGCAAGAGCTGGACCAGGCCCAGAGGCCTGTTTATTTCGTAAGCAAGGTGCTGCAAGGCCCCGAAACCAGGTACCAGGCACTCGAGAAGGCTGCTCTAGCGGTGGTATTCTCAGCCAGAAGACTCAGGCATTATTTCCACAGCTTCACAGTGGTGGTGATGACTGATCTGCCTATCCAGAGTGTATTGAAGAAACCTGATGTGGCAGGAAGGATGGTCAAGTGGGCAGTGGAATTGTCGGAATTCGATATTCAGTACGAGCCCCGAGGACCGATCAAGGGGCAGGTGTTCGCGGACTTTGTAGTCGAGCTATCATCCATCGCGACACCTCCAGAAGGGCTAGATTTCCGATGGGTGTTGTCGGTGGATGGCTCCTCTAATCAGCAGGGAAGCGGCGCCGGGGTCATCCTGGAAGGGCCAAACGGAGTACTGATCGAGCAGTCCCTCCGTTTCGCCTTCAAAGCTAGCAACAATCAGGCGGAGTACGAGGCCCTGATCGCGGGAATGTTGCTAGCAAGGGAAATGGGAGCAAGAAATCTGCTGGCCAAGAGCGATTCGTTACTGGTCACCGGGCAGGTTACCGGGGAGTTCCAAGCAAAGGACCCCCAGATGGCAGCCTACCTGGAGTATGTGCAGCTCCTGAAGACGTCTTTCGCCGAGTTTGAGTTAGTGCATGTACCAAGAGAGCAGAACGCCCGAGCAGACCTGCTTGCCAAGCTGGCCAGCTCAGGCAAAGGGGGGAAGCAGAGGACTGTCATTCAGGAGACCCTGAAGGTGCCACGCGCGTTTGTATCAGACAACCAGGTACTTCACGTATACAAGTCAATGGAGCGTCTAACGATCGGTCATCGGTCGTTGACTCAAGAGACGCTGAGAGCGCCGAGGGTGAGATCGCGACCCTCAAAGATCGGTGAGTCGATGGAGGTCCACGCGGAGAAGGAACCCCACACCTGGATGACGCCATACCGGCTATACTTAGAAGATGGTGTACTCCCGCTCGATCTGGCAGAGGCAAAATGAATAAAGAGGAGTTCAAGTAAGTTTACTCTCATAGATGGAAGCCTATTTAGATTTGGATTTTCTCACCCTGTGCAGATCTGTGTACACGGCGAACAATGCACCAGACTCATGTCTGAGCTGCACGAGGGGGTGTGCGGAAGCCACGTAGGTGGTCGCGCTTTGGCAAGTAGAGTACTCCGCGCGGGGTACTACTGGCCAAAGCTGAAGGAAGATTGCATAAGGTTTGCTCAGCGATGCAAACAATGTCAGCTGCATGCAGATTGGCACAAGGCACCCCCTGAGGAGTTGAGGTCCATCCATAGCCCGTGGCCATTCCATACATGGGGGATTGACATCCTAGGACCTTTTCCCCTGGCGACAAGGCAGATGAAGTTCCTCATTGTGGCCATCGAATATTTCACTAAGTGGGTGGAGGCAGAGCCAGTTGCACACATCACCGCACAGAAAGTCGAACGCTTCGTCTGGAAGAACATTGTCTGCCGCTTCGGAATACCCAAGAGGCTGGTTTTCGACAATGGCACCTAGTTCACCAGTCATCAGTTGAGGAAGATGTGTGAAGAGCTAAAGATACAACAGGTTTTCGCATCTGTGGAGCACCCACAAACAAATGGGCAGGTGGAGTCAGCAAATCGAGTGCTGCTCAGGGGGCTGAAGCGGAGGCTAGACAAGGCCAAAGGAGGCTGGGCAGAGGAGGTCCCCAGAATTGTGTGGTCTTACCACACCACCCCACAGTCCAGCACCCACGAGACACCCTTCAGCCTTGTCTATGGGACAGACGCCATGATTCCTGTGGAGATACAGGAGAGCTCCCCCAGATTCTTGAACTTCGTTGCTGAAGAGTCCAATGAAGAGCGTAAGGTGAATTTGGACCTGCTAGACGAAGTGCGAGAAGAGGCCAGAGTCAGTGCTGAAGCTGTGAAGAGAAGAGTAGAGCGGAGGCACAACTCTAAAGTGAGGCCCAGGCGCTTCCAGGAAGGTGATCTGGTGATGAGAAAGGCGCATCAGAATGACATGCAGAATAAGTTATCCCCGAAGTGGACAGGCCCGTACAGAGTGGTGGAGACATTAGAGAACGGAGCCTATCGCCTAGAGACTTTGGAGGGAGGAGCAATCCCCAGAACGTGGAACGCCACCCATTTAAAATTTTATTTCAGTTAAAATTGTACGGTAATGGCGTTCTCACGCTAAAAGGCACATGCTTTGTTTATGGTGGAAACAGTTGAACAGACCAGGGGGCACTCTTTTCCCTAAAGAGGGTTTTTAACGAGGCCACCCAATTAAAGAAAAATTTCCAGCATATAAAGTGTTCTCAAGTATTAAAGTTAAAATCCTCCTTGCCCCAGGTGCAAGTGCAGGTGATTGGTTAGGCCCTACTTGCCCTAGGCGCAAGTACTGGCACCGATCTAAGTCTTCCTCACCCCAGGTGTGAGCGCAAGCAGAAAGGTTTGAAAGGCCAGGGGTGCTAGTAAGACCAAGAGAAGGAAAGGAAAGGTTTTGACAAAACGTCCTTACCCACTTGGCATGCACCAATATTGGCCCAGTAAAACTCTCAGTCAGAAAACCTTTCTCACCCCAGGAGTGAGACAGGGAGTGATCGACTCAACCCGCCAAAGGGTGATGACCTCGGGGAAAGGGAAAGGGGTTAGCGAGAAACACTTCCTTTTCCCCAAGATGGGGCCTCACTTTGAGCAATCGATGTCAAGGTCCTTTATGCACTTAGCGCTAGAGCGACAGAGAAAGCTAAGTAAGGACTAAAGAGCGATCACCGATGAGTCGTCAGTAATTGGCTAGTAGTACAAAGCAGCGCACGAGGACTGTTAAGCTGAGGGAACAGCCAGTCGAGATCATGCAGATCGCGCTAAGCCTGAGTTGGTTAACACTTAGTCGCGCGCAAAGAGAAGAGAAGCAGATCGCGCTAAGCCTGAGTTGGTTAACACTTAGTCGCGCGCAAGGAGAAGAGAAACAGATCGCGCTAAGCCTGAGTTGGTTAACACTTAGTCGCGTGCAAAGAGTAAGAGAAGCAGATCGCGCTAAGCCTAAGCTGGTTGACACTTAGTCGTGTGCGAAAGGAAAGGCAAAGCCCAAGATCGCGCTGAGCCTAAACTAGCTAACAGTTAGTCGCGCACATAAAGGTAAGTGGAGTCCAAAGAAAATACAAAGAAAAATTGAGCAATTGAAACCAAGGTATATCACCAGAGATGTTCATACAATTGTCAGTTACAAAGAGTTGAATGGTGCAGAAACATAAGGTTACAAAATGAAACTTTGTACAGAAGAAGTCAAAATTACAGAAGGAAGAGATTCAGGGAGTAGGAGGCTTGAGTTTCCCATCTACCACCGAGTGATGAATGCTGAATTGCGCAAGGTCCAGTTCTGGAAGGACGCAGCGGACTTGCTCGAGCGCCAGCTCGAATCCATCAATGAGGGAATCGGCGCCCACGTTCATCAAGTCCTCTTTCTCCGCCTCCAGACTTCGCCTCGAAGCCTCTGCAGCATCCCTCTGCGTGGTAAGGGTAGCAAGGGAGGAGGCAGCCTCAGACAGCTTGCCCACTGCCTCCTCAAGCTTCTTTTCGGCGGCAGCAGTTGCCTCCTTGGCGGCCTTGAGCATCTCTACCCGCTGAGAATCCTGTTGGCGTAGGGAGGAGTTCTCAGCCTCTAACTCCTCCACCATCTGACTCCGTTCGAGCAAAGAGGAATTCTCAGCCTGTAACTCTGCCACCTTCCAGTCCAGAGGACCAACAGTCTGCCCCATCAAGATCTCCATCTTGATGATCTCCTGGACCTGCAGCAAGTACTCCCTCCTGGCCTTCTCCACCATGCCTCGCATCAGCTCGACAGACCCCTGAGCGGCTTCAAGGTCACTGTGCAGCGACTCGTTGTCGTGCTCGAGTTCCTTCACCCTTTTCTCCAGGACCTTCTGCTTGCGATGCTGGTTGGAGAACTCCAGCGAGAGCACCACCTGCTTGGCAAGGTGTGCGTCTATCTCCTCCCCGCTCCAGTCGACGAGCTCCCCATTGCTGATGTGCTGTCGCACCATGGAGATAACTCTGCTGAAGTTTTCATGGTTGGCTCCAGTGTTGCTTGGGCGCGAGCCAGACCCACCATGTTCAGCATTGGCGGTGGAGATTGTCATTGGAGGCGGGGCACACTCTTTTTGAGCAGAAACACCCCCAGCAGGGTGAGCGGATGGACCAGGTGATTGGCCTGCTGGGGGGGAAGTTGGTGGTTGAGAGGTTGGGGGCGATTTTTGGCCAGGAGAAGGAGGACATGCGGGCTCTGGAGCCGGTCGAGTAGAGGGAGAGGGAGGTGGTGAACCTTCTTCTACCTCTACCACCTCTATCCCTCCAGGCTGGAGAGACGAGACCCCCTCAGCCACTGCTTTCTTCCTCTGGCGGTGAATGAGGGGGGAGCCTGAGCTTTCCTCTTCCACTGAGGCAGCAGCAGCAGCAGGTACCAGCGAAGAAGCCTTCACCACTCTTTTCCTTTTCTTCCCTTGCTCGGGGCCTTCGGCTGGCGCGACCGAGAGCGGAGGGGCTTCGATTGGCTCGGTGGTGGAAGAGGAAGAGCCAGTCCCTTTGGCCGCTCGGCGTTTAGCGAGCTCCAACACCGCCAACCTCCTATCTTTCCCTGACATTGAATCTGCATAGGCAAGAAAGAGGAAAATTAGACAGCTAAGAGACGCAAGCAAGGTGGAAAGTATAAGAGCATGCATGAGGAAGTATAAATGTCCTAAGGGGCGGCAAAGAAGGAACTACCTATATATTTCTTCAGGGAAACCACATCAAACTCATCCTTGATGAGGCGAGCGGAGTCATACTTAGCCCCCAGGAGCAGCCCACACAGCTCGCGCTCGTAGGGGGCCATGGTCTCGAGATCCTTGGGTTTTTTAAATTGAACCTGGGGAACCCAGTAGAGGGGGTACCCCTCGAGCAGATGAGGGCTTTGTGGGGTGGCGGATATCATATAAAATCTGCCCTTCCAGTCTTTGAAGGACTGCTGGTACAGGCCCAGAAGCACCCGTCCAGCAACCCCGTTCAGGCTGACCCAAAACCTATCCCCTGGTTTCTTCGCCTCGAAGAAGTAGAGGAACACCTCCACCGAGGCGTTGTGCCCAAAGTAGTTGCACAGAATCTGAAACGCCCGGATGAAGGCCCAGGCATTGGGGTGGAGTTGGCAGGGCGCGACGTTCAACTCCATCATCAGCTCTTTCTCGAAGAAGGTGAAGGGGAGTCGCAGCCTCAACCTTTTGAAGATCGCTGAGTAAACAAAAACGAAGGGCACCCCATTGGTGGCCCTGTCGTCAGCGCAAATGGGCATCCCTCGGGGAGGGATGCGGACTCGGATGTGGAAGTCGCTTTCCCTGTCTATGGAACACGAGGGTTCATCCGGGTCGTGGCTCAGAAGCGAGTTAAGATGGTCTTCAGGTAGCAAGATGGACGTTTCGGATAGCAACGCCAGAGGGGCCCAGTCATAGACTTTGGCGTTGTCATGGAATGAGGTGACAACAGGCGGTGGCGAAGCTGGTGCACTCGCGGAGGGCTGTGCACCAGAAGAAGAGGCAAGGACGCGAGCGGTCTGCTTCAAGCGAGCCATCGTGAGATAGCTGCAATGGAGGAAAAACGAAGGGTCGGAAATAGAAAGGGAGAGAGTGATGGATGGTTCGGTGAAAAACAGAGAGGGGGAATGAGGAAGAAACGCCCAGGTAAAGGAGAAAGAAGGGGAGGCAGAAGCCAAAGCGGAAACATGGGAAAAACCCTAGCGCGGGTTGAGAAGAAGAAAAACAGGGAAGGTGAATGCATGATAACTAGAATGGTAAATGCAATCGGTAAAGATGACCAAAAAGGGGCCAGGGAAAAGAAAAACCATACCTTTGAATGATCGTAGGAGTATAGGATCACAGAGAATTCGAAGAAAGATGGGTGCGCAGAAGAAAGATTCGCAGAGAGTTTGGGAGTCAAATGAAGAAGATGAAGGAACAGTGGAAGGGCGCGCCATTTTGAATAAGAGAAGCGCTAGCGACGCACAACGCTGGCCGTTGATGGTGCCACGTGTCGCGAGATTAAGGAAGGAAGCCCAAACGTTAAAGAAGCAGCACGTGAGGTGGCACGTGAGGCGGCCCCACTTGCCACGTGGACTGAGGGTACGACCACTTAGTCTCTTCGCTGAGAACGAGTTCTCGACTCGAGACTGGGGGGCTTGTGATCCGATCGGTCATCGGTAGTCAATGACATCAGCATCAGAGAACCACGTGGACCACTCGCAGGGTGACACGTGGACCAGGTGGCAGAGAGGTAGGGGGACGATCGCCAAGAGAGGTGATCGGTGGTCAGTAACCAAGTTACCACCGACAGATCAGGCGGCAGAGAGGTCGGGGATAGATCACCCAGAATGGTGATCGGTTGTCGGTAGCCAAGTGACCACCAGCAGACCAGTTCCCAGACTCGCGCCTGGAGGCAGAGCGCGAGTAGCGAATAAACACTGATCAGTCATCGGGTGTATTGTCATCGGGGTCTCGTGTTACACGCAGTTAAACTGGGACTAAGGTTCCCAGCGAGAGCGTTACGCATGGACCTCGCATGGGCACACCTCAAGGAATCGTGCACGAGAGTGGCCTGAGGGAACTAGTAAGCCAGTCGGTGATTGGTGATTCCCTCAACCCATTACGTGCGTGTTATCCTGAAGGGTAAGTCGTCTACGCAGAGAGTAACGTTTGGTGAGTGCGCCTAGACCAGCCACACCCGACGTTCTCCTAAGAGTATGCAATTTGCCCAGATAAGAGAAGCATCCTAAGTTACTCCGCAAGGGTGTAGCTTAGGCAGACAAAGAGAGGCGCTAGAGCCCTTCCAGTAAGTGACACGTGTGTGGTTAGATGTGAGTTGCAGGCCTCCACGTGTCACCATCTGAGAGGGGTGCGGTCCAGACAAAAGAGCACTCCGTACCGCTAAAGGTACAGACAGGCGCAGCCAAGCGCAGACATGCGCAGACTCTCACGCTCCCCATTGTTGATTCTGAAGGTACGCTTTCCCTGAAAAGCACGACAGGGTTCTGACACATGCCAGAAAAGCATAACAGAATTCTGTTGTGCCCAGAAGCAGAAAAAAAGAGATAAAAGGCAGAATCAGGGGGAGAGTGGGGGAGGGAAAAAAAGAGATAGAGGGAAAAACAGAGTGCAAGTTTTTCTGATACACACGCATTTTTACTAAGTTTCCAGTTTTCTGGTGGTTCTGTTGAACTAACTTGATCGTCGGAGTGCAAACGGCCGCTAGAGGCGCCGTCTGTGTATTTTGCAGGTCACATTTTGAAGACATCTGAGAGAGAGTTCAGAAGGTGATTCTTCAGGAGACACAGTCGCGAAGACAGGGCAGAAAGTGTTACGAAGCGATTCACCCACGTTCAAGTTGCCGGCAGGATCAGTAGTATTTACATAGGAGTGAAGGGTGCAGGTGATAGCTATCGTTTTGCTGTCAAATTAATATGATTCTAGTGTAGACTTGTCTAACACTAGAGAGATGATAGTATAATTGTGGCCAGATGACCCCAAGTCGTCTCCCAACGATTCCAATAGTGATTCAGTTAATCAGGGTTTAGAATTTATCTGCAAGCAATAAAAGTTAGCAATAACAATAAAGATAAAAAGGGGGTTTGAAATAGTTGTGCAGAAAATATAAAAGAGATTAAAATAGAAAATAAAAAGCGGTTGATCCCAAGTTCTTCCACCATTGAATTCTTCACAGGTTCTCTTAAAGAATAATCTTTTCTCAATCCTCCAACAAAGCTAAACCAGATTGAACATGCGCCAATCTAATTCAACTGAAACTCACCAGTAAAACATGTGTCTACTGGTTTAATCAATACCCACTTTGTTCCATGCGTATACTCCATGGGAATGCTTACCTCCTCTCTCTTGAATCATGCGCCCAAGAAATTAATTAGAACGATGCAAACTAACTAAGAAACCAAAGTTTAAGACAAGGAAGACTCTCAATCATGCGTTCAAGTGCAACCTCTCACAAAAACTAGTTTTCCAGGAGATTAGACAATAAAAACAACTGCTATAGAGAATTAAAAATAAAAACTTTTATTGATCAAAACCTCAGAACTCAATGAGGAATCACAAAGGAATCAACCAAAAAGGTTTAGCCTTCCATGTGGCGGCAAAACAAAAGAATTGCAAAGAAGAAAATAAACTAAGAAAACCCTATGCAACTCTCTCTTTTTCTCCTTGATGCCTGTGTCCTTTTATAGGCTTTTCTGCTCCAAGGATCTTGGGAAAATATTGCAGTTTAGATTTTGTAAACAGTTTCCACTTTCCATAATTCTTTTTATTTTGCAGAAGATTTGCTTCCAATTCTGTTTCTGGAATCTTGTAGCTTTTATTTTCTCTTTCTTCTCCTCAGAATATTTTTTCTGTTTTGGTTCAAGAAGCAACTTGGACTTTTACATATTTGGCCCATTCACAAAGGTAGATGCTTCCTCCGGATAATTTACTCTAAAAACACAAAATTAACAATAATAATAGTTAAGGCCCAAATAAACCCAACTATAAAAATATTAATTAAAACAATGGATTTATTTATTATTATAGTCCAATAATCTATGAATAAGGCTAGTGAGTGTGAATAAATATATGCTCATCAGCAGGTTAAAATGTATTTTGAATTTTGTATTCTGGAATACATTTATGGATTTGGGTTTACAAAATATTTTTCAGATTTCATAATCCCTTTTCTAAAATATATTTTTGGATTTTATTTTATGGAATTTCATTTCTGAAACACAAAAAATCTATTACAGATCTCCTTTTCCAAAATGTATTTTTTAATTTCATATTTTCAATTATGGAATGAATGACAATTTTGAAATTTCAAAAGTTATTGGGTGAAAGTTCAAAAATATTAAGTGCAGAAAACAATTGTCTAAAAAAATTTTAGAAATCATTCTTCAATTGTTTGGGATTTGGGCTTAAAGTTTAGATTTTATGTTATGAAGTCATTTATTTTGTAGTTCATTCGCCATTATGGACCCTTTTGCGACAAAGGTTGTGTAAATCATTCAATTATTACTCTCCATCTCAATAGGGTTTGGAGTTTATGTTAAAATGTTATTTAGGTTATAGGATGTTAATAAAAGTCCAATTCTGAAAATCTTTTTAAGTCCTTATTGTCCTAAAACAAAACCATCTCTTAAAATCACATAAAACTAATTAAACAGTAATCACAATGGTGACACTACAAGAAAAAATGGTGGGTTGCGGTTTCCCTCGCTAAACCATCCCTGGGGAAATGGTTTTTTTAAACTCCAAGAAAAGGCTTTCATAACCTCCATTAAAAACCATAGGTTTCAAAAACCTCCGTAAAATAAAAACCCAAACAACCACAATTAATATTGCAAAGAAAGGACATCAACCAAGATTTGAACCCAAGTCCTTCCAATAAACAAGGAAGGGTTAACCACTAGACCAGAGAAGTTCTTTTGTCATATTATCATTTTTATTTTACTTATTATTATTAACATAATTTATACATATTAATATTATATTAACAAATTATTATTAATATTATTATTATAATTAATATTATATTCATATTATTAATATTATTCATATTATTAATATTTATTAATATTATTCATATTATTACTATTATTATTATTAATATTATTATAAATATTATTATTAATATTATTATTAATATTATTAATATTATTATTAATATTAGTATAAATATTATTATAAATATTATTATAAATATTATTATTAATATTATTATAAATATTATTATTAATATTATTATAAATATTATTATTAATATTATTATAAATATTATTATTAATATTATTATAAATATTATTATTAATATTATTATAAATATTATTATTAATATTATTATAAATATTATTATTAATATTATTATAAATATTATTATTAATATTATTATAAATATTATTATTAATATTATTATAAATATTATTATTAATATTATTATAAATATTATTATTAATATTATTATTAATATTATTATTAATATTATTATTAATATTATTATAAATATTATTATAAATATTATTATTAATATTATTATAATGAATAGTTTCCAGTGTATGATTCTTCAAAATTTGATACTGCAAATGTAACCAAAAAATAAATTATGATGATGTATATATGTGATAAGCTAATGTCACTTCACACACAACTTATTTTTACTTATTGAAATTCATAAAAACAATCTTTAAGAATTGAATAATAATTTCAATTAATGAATCAACCTCTAAGACCTAAGTTCAAAGCATATTTAAATATGTATACCAGTTTAGGCTAAACTCACTAAAAAATTTAATTATATCTATTTATTAAGAATTGAGAAAATATATTTTATTGATGTTTTACAATAAATTTTTGACACTTAAAAAAAATTAAAAAACTCTATTATTTTGATGAGATTTTAGAATAAATATTTAGAATTTAACGAAGGTTTTAAAATAAACCTTTGGAAATTAACGAAGGTTAAAAAAATCTTTGTTATTTTATGGAGGTTTTAAAATAAACCTTTGTAAATTAACAAAGGTTAAAAAAACCTTCGTTATTTTGTGGAGGTTTTAAAATAAACCTTTGAAAATTAACAAAGGTTAAAAAAACCTTCGTTATTTTGCAGAGGTTTTAAAATAAACCTTTGGAAATTAATAAAGGTTAAAAAAACCTCTGTTATTTTACTGAGGTTTTAGAATAAACCTTTGGAATTTAGCTAAGGTTAAAAAACCTCCATTATTTTGTTGAGGTTTTAGAAAAAACCTCCATTAATTAAATCAATTCCTAAGGTTATATTAACCTCCACTAAATAACCTCTATTAAAACCTTTTTTTCTTGTAGTGTGATTATTCTTTTATTTATTGTTGCTTTTTTGAAGATGGTGGACTTGTTATACCTACACAGTCTAGTGTTTACTCATGAAAATCAAGTCTTAAATGTCTAGCATAGTTATGATAAGACAACCTATATATTTTGATTATAATAAATAACAACAAATTTTGAAAATAATAAATATTAATTTTTGATGGACTAATAATTTCATTTCATTGTTTTAACATGATGATTTAATAGTCATCAAACTATCAAATATCAAAAATCAAAATGTCTATTCTTTACAATAGTCTCAAACCTTGCAAAGACAAGAAGACTAATGATTTTAAGTTACAACATACAAGATACACTATTATATACAAGATATGAATTCACTTTTGAATTCGTTAAACCGTCTAATGTGCTCAATAGTTGACTCACAAATACTGATGAATATTTTGATATAGTAGAACAAACTTTTAATGTATGTTAAATTTGGTATTATTAATAAAAGAAAATGATTTTAAGAATAAAAGATGTTTTATACATAAAAATTTGAGCAAAATAGAAAAAGGCATCATCTAAAAAGTTGTCACCTTTTAAAATAAAGCTTTAACACCTGAACAAAAAAATCTACATTCAACTATCAATAGTCTTATTCAAAAGAACTATAAATGGTAGCACCTTATCAATGTAAAATAACTAATAATCTTATGTAAAACACACAACATAACTTGCATGTTTATTTTCTCCCTTTCTAAATGTTAGATTACTAGATTGTCTTATAAACAAAAAAATAAAGATTGAGCCTTTCTACATATCCTTCACTTTTGTGAAGTTGTCTTACCCAAGGAGTCCTTAGATATCATATAATCTCTTAGATATTTTTCCTTGTACTTTAGAATAAATTTCTTTCTTATTATACTCATGTAAACTAAAAATGATTTAGTAAGAAAGAATACTCGTGTGATTTATCTAAAGGGGAGATAAAAGGGATAGTTAGAAGTGATTTTGTGTACTTTTGTCTAATCTTGTAATTATAGTGGAACCTTTTAAAGTGTTTTTTATTTAAATAGAACTCGATGACAAGTTGGAACAAGCTAGTACAAAAAGCAACTTTTCATTGCTTCTGCTACTACACGTGCAATTCGTTATCTTTGCACAAGCTTTGTTCGTTATCTTTGCACAAGCTTTGTGAAATCATTTCAAACCTTATTTTTCAAATAATAAATGATCTCATCAATTGTTTACCTATAATTGTCTGTTGAGAAAAATTCAAAAGTGTTTTAAAGTTCTACTTAACCCCGTTCTAGAGTAAATTTGTTCTTTCATAACTAGTTATAAACTTAGTCTTTTTGGGTTACTTAAATAAAACTTCTGTATTGTGCCTTAACTTTATAAATCTCTTTAGTATTTATCTTCTCATCTTACTCCCTCTATGTACAAAGGTTTCCTTTTATGTAAAGCAAGAGACTATACACATGAAGGATATTCTGAAAAAAGAAACCAGTGGGATATGCTTCTATTAGGAATATCACTCAATAGGTTTTAGTTTTGATTCTCTTTTGGTTTGGGAATCAACACATTGGGTGTTATAGGATGATGGAACCCCAAAAATGGTTGTGGAAGTGTGATCTTCTATTAAATAACATCTCCCTTACTATCCATTTAATCCATTGAATCAAAGGTAATTAAGATTGTGATCAATGGAATCAAGTCATTGTAAGTTTATAACCCAAGATTTAAAATATCCTCTTAGATTGGGATTTAATAATATAGTTCATGAATGGGTACGGAATTCATTTTCCATCGAGTTTGAGACATGGATTCAAATAAGAAAATATGAATAGAAAATGAAAGGCATTTTAAAGTAAAAGAAAATAAAGAGATGGAGTAAAACGTATGAAGAATCATGTCACTTGGGATTACTCAAGATAAAAGATAAGTTAGAATAAGAATCAATCCCCTTAAGAAAGAGGCCTTAACAACGAAATGAAAGGGTTTTGAGCAGCTCATTCGCTTACAGAGAACTCAGCTAAAGAAGAAACACTTGAACTCTTAAGAACTCAAGATAAGAATTCATAAGAGAGAGCATCACACACTTAAGAGGACTCACGAGTTTCTCACAATTCTCAAAAGAATTTCTAATTCCTTCAAAGTTCTACTTCAAAAGGGATGAGATCTCCTTGTATAGGAATCTTAGAAATCGAAATTGAGATGAAACTAGAAGGCCTAGAAGCTTTTACTATAAATAATTTAAAATTAAAAATAAAATTCTAGAATTTTATAACTAATTTGAATTTCTCTCTTTAACTCCATTATGAATTTTGAAAATTTTAAAAATAACAGAATTTAGAAGTTTGTTGTAAGTGACTCCTAAAGTTATGTTTTCCATGATCTTTTGTTTCCATGATAGACCAATTGGAGACTTCGTTAGGCATTTAATTGGTATGATCAGCTATGTAAGGTATCTATGTGATGGAATTAAAAACTAATTAAAATCCAAATATAGAATTACAAACAAAACATTCTATTTTATGGATTATAACTAACAAGGTATGAAAAGAAATAGGTTAGCTTTAGAAGGATTTGTTAGAGAAAAGTTCAGCAGACCCAAGTTCTTTTTATTAAGTGCTCTCATAATAAAAGGTTAAAACATGAATTTTTCTTAGCATCATATCATGATAGACACAATGCTCCATCCAATGATGATAAACACCATGTATCATTTGACAACAACATATACAAAGCACTTTACTACGTTTCTGATAAGCTTATACTTGAGAAAGATGATAAGATATGCTATTTTATACCTTACATAAATCAACTTTTAATTTATAAATGTTTATTTTACATTATAGAGAATAATCATATTCATCGATATTGAAAGAAGATCTCCCAAATACTTCTCTATTTATTGAAGAATGCGCTAATGTTATTCCACGCCAATAACCCTTTTGAAAGGATTGGATGTCAGTTATGCATATACCATTAGCCTTGTATAGTCTTGCCTTTTACTTCAGTTTGGATAAAAGTTATCTGACTTAGTCCTAATAAGTTTGTATTGGACCAGAGCACGTAAAGCTTAGGTGGTCGGACATCAACGTTTGTGTTAGATAGGTCAGCTCAAGCGTCGAGTCAAGACTAATGGGTCACGCGGGTGGACCCCAGGTATGTGTGTATTGACTCTCATTCATATACTTAATATAATTCCTTCGTGTATAAGGCCTGGTCAGTTAGCGAAGACTGTCATTTGGCCTAGGGGTGCGTTTAGTGCATTCGGGTCTAGTACAAGTAAAACATTCTCCATAGGCTCAAGTCCAAGAGCGCTAGGGTTTAGAGGAGCAGGTTGCATGCATGGTACGTGGAGGCTTGTATGCCTCCAAGGGACAGATTGGACCCCTGATGTTGGTACATGAGTTGGTACCCTGGTGGTTATTCTGTTAATATTTTATGCACTCCAAAGAGATAAGATTTTGTGTAGTTGCAGCGCTAAGATTGTGCGCATTGTAACAAATTCTTCTCCTATTAAACATACTTTCACTCGAGATAGGGTTCTCGTGAGAGAAGGTTGTTACCAGATGTAACCTAGAGGTAGTCTATAAAAAGGGACTTGAGATCCCCGGTAAAGGTACGCTGTTTCTAAGACTGAAACTACTTACTTACTTCTTGTTTCTTTAAGCCATGTACTGACTTGATCGTCGGAGTGCAATCAACTGGTAGGGCCCCCTCTGTTTCAACAGAGTCGCGTTCTAACATAAAAAGGGAAGCCCAGAATCTACCAGAGATAGACAGAGCCACCGCTTGTCTTTGAAGTCAACCGGTGACCAGGTCAACTGGCAAGAACATTTGGCGCTCACCGTGGGGCACGATAAAACCAGGTCCCATCCACAATTGTGAAAAGCTATCAGGCGATATGAGGAATACAAGACAAGGTCCATCTGGACAGGAGGGAGGTGACATCAACATACAACAACTCATAGAGACTGCCGACACTATCCATAAGACAATGCCATCGTCTAAGGCTGACCAGGAGAGACTTTTGGATGAGGTCCGAGCCGAGCAGGCCTTCAAACAAGACTAATTCTGGGTCGAACTGGACGCGTTGCGAACAAGCAACGAAGAGTTACGCAAGACCATTAAGGAATTGTGTAGAAATCTACAGTGTTTGGGGGAGCGCGTCACAGGAGAGCGGAGCTCGTCTATCCCAGCTAGGGCTCGCTCCATGTCGTTTTCACAGGCAATCATGGATGTTGTCATACCAACGAACTTCATGATTCCCAAAATTACTTTTATAGGTACCGAAGACCCGGAGGTCCACCTCACGGCTTTCCATACTCAGATGATGATTTCAGGAGAAACGGACGCCATGCATTGCAAACTGTTCATGGGTACGTTCGCAGGCACGACGCTGGATTGGTTCATTTGCCTTCCAGATGGCCACATAACATCGTTCGATCAGTTTTCTACATTTTTCAGGGAACAATTCATAGTTAACTGAGCTCCACCCCCCGTTCCTTTCGACCTCTTCGAGGTAAAGCAACATCAGGGAGAGCCCTTGAAGGATTTCCTAAACCGGTTTGAAGCGTTGGCAGTAAAGCTCCACACTAAGGACGAGGCTTTGATAAGGAATTCTGTGAGGTCGTTCAGTGATTCTTTGATAAGGAATCGGGCAAAGAGGTTGTTAATGCAGCTTCAGCTTACAACATCCTTCTAGACAGGCCTGCCCTGAACAGATTAGGCGCGGTGGCCTCGACCAGGCACATGAAGATGAAACTACCCTCCCTTGGGGGAGGAATAATCGTTATCAAGTCTAACCAGAAGGCGACAAAGAAATGCTATTAGAATAACTTAAAAACTAAAATAGGAGTATGTGTGGTCGCCGCCCAACCTCAAGAAGAAGCCACTCGTGTAGAGATCGCCAGGGAGAGGCGACCTGAGCCTGCATATGAGGTTCAAGAAAGATAAATCGAAGGAAAGAAGTTTAAGCTTGGCAAGTCTCTGAGCCAAGAGGTGCAGGACCAGATCATCGAGGTCATAACACAACATCTAAACGCCTTCGCATGGTAAACGCCTTCAGACATGCCTGACATCGACCCTGACTTTTTGTGTCATCGTCTCACGATGGACCCGAAGGTCAGGCCAGTGATATAGAGATGAAGGAAATTCAATGAAGAGAGATGCCTGGTCATCAAGCAAGAAACTCAGAAGCTGTTAAGCGCGGGCCACAAAAGGGAAATCCAGTACCCTGAGTGGCTAGCGAACGTGGTGTTGGTCAAGAAGGCCAACGGGAAGTGGAGAATGTGCGTCGACTTCACGGATTTGAACAAAGCTTGCCCTAAGGACTCATATCTGTTGTCCAGCATCGACGCCTTGGTGGATAGCACGTCAGGCTGCCGACTTCTCAGCTTTTTGGACGCCTTCTCGGGGTATAACCAAATCCATATACACCCCCGAGATGAGAGCAAGATTGCATTCATGATAGATTTCTCCAGTTATTTCTATAAGGTGATGACCTTTGGGCTTGAGAACGTTGGCACAACCTATCAGAGGTTGATGGATAGGATTCTCGCCCCCATGATCGGGCGAAATGTGCAGGCGTATGTGGACGACATGGTCGTCACCTCGAAGGAGAAGGACCATCACGTTGCTGATTTGGAAGAGCTATTCACCACAATAGCTAAATATAATTTGAAGTTGAACCTCGAAAAGTGCGTGTTCAGGGTGGAAGTAGGGAAATTCTTGGGGTTTCTCCTTACCGAACGAGGAATAGAAGCAAACCCCGAGAAGTGTGCGGCGATCATTCCTATGAGGAGCCCAACCAATGTAAAAGAGGTACAACAGTTAACTAGGCAATAGGCCACCCTGTCTCGGTTCTTATTAGATGGAGGAAATCGGGGGCATCCTTACTTTAAGTGCTTGAAGAGGAACAATCATTTCGTATGAACTAGCGAGTGCAAAGAGAAGTTCCTCGAACTGAAGGAGTACTTGGCCAAGCCGCTACCAGGCACTCCCCTTCGTTTCTTCTTCATAGTTACGGATCCAGCGATCAACTCAGTCATAGTATAGGAGCAGGATCATGCCCATAGGCCCGTGTATTTTTTTAGTAAGGTACTGCAAGGGCCCAAGGCACGCTATCAGACCATTGAGAAGGTGGCCTTAGTAGTTGTATTTGCAGCTCGAAGGCTCTACCACTACTTCCATAGCTTCATAGTGATCGTAATGACTGACCTGCCAATCCGTAAGGTCCTGCAGAAGTCCGACATGGCAGGTCGGATGGTGCGCTGGGCAGTTGAGCTATCCGAGTTTGATGTTCAGTATGAGTCCAAGGGACCTATTAAGGGTCAGGTCTACGCTGATTTTGTAGTAGAGCTCTTCTCGACGGCTAGACAACTAGACAACGGAGATTTCCAATGGGTCCTCTCCGTGGATGGGTCCTCTAACCAGCAAACTAGTGGAGTTGGTATCATCTTGGAAGGACCAAACGAATTGCTAATCGAGCAGACCCTGAGGTTCGCTTTCAAAGTCAATAATAACCAAGCTGAGTACGAAGCATTTGTGGCAGGAATGTTGTTGGCCAAAGAGATGGGCGTTCGAAGCCTATTAGTAAAAAGTAACTCATTACTGTTGACTGGACAAGTCACGGGCGGGTACCAGGCCAAAGATCCATAGATGGCCTCGTATTTAAAGTATGTTATGCTCTTGAAGGAAACTTTTTCTGTGTTCGAGTAAATGCATGTCCCTAAGGAACAAAATGCTCGAGCATATCTACTGGCCAAACTCGCCAGCTTAGGTAAGGGAGGTCGTCAGAGGTCAGTCATCCAAGAGACCCTAAAGGCACCCAGGACCACCGCAGGTTGCGTAGGAGAGGTACAACAGGTGAGTGTTCTGGAGGTCGGAGGAAGAGGGCACCGATCGTTGACCCAAGAAACGCTGAAGGTGCCCAAGGTGAGTGTCTAAGGCTTGTCAAAGGAGGAATCGTCAAACGTGTGCTTAATCAACGTGGGCGAAACCTGGATGACACCCTATAGGCGCTACCTTGTTGATGGCCTGCTCCCGGTGGAGCCAACAGAGGCCAAAATCGTTAAGAAGAATGCAGGCAAATATACCCTGGTAGATGGAAACCTATTCAGGCATGGCTACACTTATCCCATCTTGGCCTGCGTGAGCGAAGAGCAATGCACACACATCATGGCAGAGCTCCATGAAGGTATCTATGGGAGCCATGTCGGGGGACGAACTCTCTCATTGAAAGTTGTTCAAGCAGGGTACTATTGGCCGACCATGAGGGAAGACTACACGAAGTATGCACATCGTTGCAAACAATGCCAAAAGCATGTTGATTGGCATCATGCACCCCCGGACGAGTTGCAATCAATCCACAACCCATGACCTTTTCACACATGGGCAATTGATATCCTGGGCCCTTTCCCGTTAGCAGTTCGCCAGATGAAGTACCTGGTGGTGGCCATGAAGTACTTCACCAAGTGGATAGAGGTTGAGCCCGTTGTGCAGATAACTGCCCACAAGGTCCAACACTTTGTATGGAAAAACGTTGTTTGTCGTTTTGGGATCCCAAAATGTTTGGTGTCTAATAATGCCACCCAGTTTGCAAGCCAACAGCTAGGCAAGCTCTGCACAGAGCTCGACATCAAACAGGTGTTTGCCTCGGTAGAGCATCCTCAGACTAATGGGCAGGTCAAGTCTGCCAATAGTGTTTTGTTTAGAGGCCTGAAGAGGAGGTTGGAGAAAGCTAAGGGAAGCTAGGTAGACGAGGTCTCTCGAATCTTGTGGGCCTACCACACCACTCCACAATCCACCACAAAGGAAACGTCATTCAGTTTGGTGTACAGGTCGGACGCTATGATCCCTGTAGAGATTCAGAAGAGTTTTCCACGATTCCAAAATTTTGTGGTAGAGAAGTCTAACGAAGGAAGGAAGGTAAACTTAGACCTACTAGATGAAGTACGAGAGCAAGCGCGCGTCAAAGATGAAGCTTTGAAGAGTAGGGTGGAGCATAAGCAAAGGTCCAAGTTGAAACCTCGGCAGTTCCAGGTCACCAACCTAGTAATGCGAAAAGCTCTATCAGTTGGAGAATAAATTGTCTCCCAAATGGACTGGCCCATTCCGCATGGTAGAGGTACTCGGAAACGAAGCTTACAGGCTCGAGACTCTGAAGGGTGGGACTATTCCCCGAACATGGAATGGGGTCAACCTCAAGTTTTATTTCAGTTAATACATTATGTTATTTATGAACAATGTGAATGTTTAAGGGAACACTCTTTTTCCCTCACCAGGGTTTTTTTAATGAGGTCGCCCAATGAAAAACTATTCATGAAAGATGTTTGCATTATACTTTGCGAACACCCAGGGAAGGCACTTAACCGGTATGTTATCTGAGTAAGCGCACTGCGTATATTAATGAGACAAGGTCACATATCCCTCTAGTAAGACTCCAAGGATTAGGTGACCCTACAATTATATAATCCATATGTGAAGCCCTATTCTTAGTAAAACTCTGAGTCTAGGAACCCTGAACGAACTCGAACTAACCTCCCTTTGGGAGTGTAGAACCCAAAAGCGATTCAGGCGCGAGGACGTTTCGCTCAGTAAAACTATGGGCTCAGGTACCCTGAATTGTGGCGCGCCATCATTTGGCTTGAGCCTGGGAAAGATGACCTTCCCTTGGTAAGATTCCAAGGTTGGGAGTGTAGAACCCAAAAGTGATTCAGGCGCGATGACCTTTTGCTTAGTAAGACTCTTGGTTCAGGTACCCTGAATCGAGGCTCACCATCGTTTGGCTTGAGCCTGGGAAAGATGACTTCCCCTTGGTAAGATTCCAAGGTCGGGAGTTCAGAGACTTGTAGCGATTCAGGCAAGAGGACCTTTCGCTCTGTAAGACTCTAAGCTCAGGTACTTTGAATTATAGCTTGCCATCGTTTGGTTTAAGTAAAGAAAGACGATCTTCGTCTCAGCCAGCCTATGAGATCAGGTGTTGTGGAAGTTTTATCTGCCATAGCTAAGTTTGTTTGGCCTAAACCATGGAAGCCGCTCTGTCTTGGTAAGATTCCAAGTTCAAACGTCCTAAGTAGGTGTCGTAAGGTCGTACACGCTCCTCTCAGTAAGATTCTGAGTCCGGAAGGAACAGAGTCCGATTAAACAGCGAAATAAAGGATACAGTTAAAGGCATACAGAGTCACTCACCTCGGCATGGGAGAAACCCACCGAACTCGGGTGCTCGATTGTAAGGAGACAAAGCACCATGAAGGTGTCGAGGGTAGACTTGAGGGGAGAATCAACACCCAATTCAACCCCACACGACATCCCTAGCCTCAAGGAGGAATGTGTGAGAGGAAGGTGCATAAGTCACACACTATCAAAGTGAAGGTGGAGCGAGTCGACCCTTGCGACCAAGAGGTACATGTCGACCCGCAGACAGCCCTGCCAAGAGTGCCCAGAGCACCACAGTACACCGTGTTTAATTAGCGTGTTACCCTATCAAGATGGTTAGTTGCATCAATTATTTTGGTATTTATCATTAGTTGTTTAAGTCTTGGTAGCCGCATCACTTGAGCACAAAGTGATCAAAAGTATTGTTATTAGTTGATTAAGTTATGGTAATCGCATTTATTAAAGGCATGCATGGTCGCTATACTAGTCGAAGTATGGTCAAGAAGGGCACGATTGCATGAATAAAAATGTTCATACATGTACAAAGTAAAAATTGTTCACAGGGCTACAAAAGGGAGATGATGGCAAGGGAACACTACTCCACTACTCGCCATCTACTAATTGCCCAACTACTATAACCTTGCCCAAGCCAAGTTGGGAGAAGTCTAATTCAGGGTAGATGCAGGTGGCCTGAGCAACGACATCGTCAAACCCCATCATGTAGGAATTGGCAGCATCATTGGTCAAGTCTTCCTTGGTCTTCTCCAAAAGCTCGTCCTTCTGCACCAGTTCCTCCCCTCTCTTTGTCATTTCTTCCTTCAATCTCTCCACCTCAGCATGGAGTTTGACATTTCTTGCAGATAATTCCAATGCCTCCTTTGAGGGTTTCCTCAACTCACTCAGCAACTCTGAGGGCTTCCTCCTTAGCCGAGTCTTTCCATCGCCTAAACCTGAAGAAGATAAGGCAGTTTGCAGCTAAGGCCTGCCCCAACTGCCTCATGGTTTGACCCACTAGTTGGTCCTCCCCCAAGGTGTCTAATTCTTCTCTGGCCTCGGTAGGAAGCAGGGTCTTCTCGAGAAAGGAAGGGGCATCCAAGGAAGGATCCCACATTCCTCCCTTCCGCAAGTTCTCTCCCCTACTCTCCTGCAACCTAATATCACGAGTAGGGGAAGGGCTGGGTGGAGGGATTTGTTGGGAGGGAGCCCGACCATCTGAGGTTGAATGCTTAGTAGGCGCAGGGGCAGCCTTTCATCTTCTCTTGAAGACAGGCCCTGAGCACGTGTCCTCGTCATCTGAAGGGGCCACCTCCACCACCGCTTTCAGTTTCAAGTCCTTGGCAGGAAAGTCTTGGTAAGCAACTTTCATCTTCTTGGCCCTAACTGCCAAGTCCTTTTTACTAAGCCTGAGCATACTGTCTACACGAAGAACAAAAGAAAAGTTAGTAACACACACATGCAAGATATCACTAGCAAGAGTAAGGGAAATAAGGATACCAATATAGGCTTTGAGTCCCACAGGGGAGAAATCATGCTTTATCAAGGCAGCGATGTCAAAAACCACCTTGAGATTGGAGAGGAAAAGACACACCTCTTGTTCTCGCTTGGGCAAGCCTTCTAAGCGCCTAGGCTTTTGGAATCTGGGTTCCTCAGTCCAGTATAGAGGGAACCCATCCAGAAGGGTGGGGTCATTGTTGTTGCTGCGGATTTTGAAGAATTTGCCTTTGAAGCCTTTGTAGGATTGTTGGAAGAGGGTAAGCAAAACTCTCCCAGCAACCCCGTTAAAACTCACCATAACTGGCAACCTAGGTGTTTGGCTTCAAAGAAGTACAGGAAGACTTCCACGGATGGCAAATGCCCAAAATGGTTGCATAGAATGAAGAAACCCCGAACAAATGCCCAACTATTTGGATGTAGTTGGGCAGGGGCGGTGTTAATTTCGGTAAGGAGGGTTATCTTAAAGTGGTATAAGGGTAGGCGGAGGAGAACTTTCTTAAAAACGGTAGAGTAGATGAAACAGAAAGGACCTTCTGGGTTCAATGATTCATCATAACTAACTGATTCATCTACCCTACACGACACTACCTTGACATATTTATCATCCTCTATACCAAAATGACATTTTTTCTTAGGGTGCTCACTCTTCCTATACAACACTATTTTCTCATGTGTGGTGAACTCAGAGGTCTCTTCTAACAAATTGCTAGGGGCCTAGGGATATATGGTTTTGTAATCCATCATACAGAGATTCTAAAAACAAGAAAGCAAACAAACGGACACAATGCTCAAACAAAAGAAACGCATTTGATTTGAAGAAGAAAAGGAATGACGAAGGAAAAAATAGAGACAACAATCACAATCACATGAAATGTAAATAGTCCCAACGCAGTTGATATAAGCAAACTGAAAGCATTAAAATGATGTTATCGAGCGTTCTCGAGTCAAAGGACATACATTGATTTGATTGATGAGCTGAAGTGAGGAGGTTTGTCTGGGTTGAAGGAGCAGAGTGTTTGAAGAGAGGCGCGAAGTCTTTGATAGAGGAACGGAACAGTGAAGAAAGGCTTGAGTTTTTGAAAGTGTGAACGTATGAGTGAAGCGCAATCGACAACGTTTTACAACTATTGATGGTAGCCACGTGTGTGCTTGCGATGGAGTGTGGTGAGACGTCACCTCAGGACGCTGTGCACGTCGCGTTACTCACAGGACACGTAGGTCGTCGTGGGCGAGCAATTAGCCTCTTCACTGAAATAAGTTTAAATTCGAGCTTGGGGGGCTTGTGTATTGGACCAGAGCACGTAGAGCTCAGGTGGTCAGACATCAGCGTCTATGTTAGACAGGTCAACTCGGGCGTCGAGTCAAGACTGATGGGCCACGCGGGTGGACCCCAGGTATGTGTGTATTGACTCTCATTCATTTACTTAATATAATTCCTTCGTGTATAAGGCCTGGTCGGTTAGCAAAGAGTGTTATTGGGCCTAGGGGTGCGTTTAGTGCATTCGGGTCTAGTACAAGTAAAGCATTCTCCATAGGCTCGAGCCCAAGAGCGTTAGGGTTTAGGGGAGCAGGTTGGATGCATGGTACATGGAGGCTTGTATGCCTCCAAGGGACAGATTGGACCCCTGTGTTGGTACATGAGTTGGTACCCTGGTGGTTATTTTGTTAAGATTTTATGCACTCCAAGGAGAATAAGATTTTGTGCAGGCAGCACTAAGATTGTGTGTATTGTAACAGATTCTTCTCCCATTAAACATACTTTCACTCGAGATAGGGTTCTCGTGAGAGAAGGTTGTTACCAGAGGTAACCTAGAGGTAGTCTATAAAAAGGGACTTGAGATCCCTAGTAAAGGTACATTGTTTCTAAGACTGAAACTACTTACTTACTTCTTGTTTCTTTAAGCCATGTACTGACTTGATCGTCAGAGTGCAATCAACTAGTAGGGCCCCCTCTGTTTCAACGGAGTCGCGTTCCAACATAAAAAGGGAAGCGCAAAATCTACCAGAGATAGACGGAGCCACCGCTTGTCTTTGAAGTCAACCGGCAACCAAGTCAACTGGCAAGAACAAAGTTATACAAAGTATTAGGTTGTTTCTTGAAAAATAGATAAATAATTAATGTTGCATGAAGAGCCTTTAATGCATTTTTACTCTTAAAAGTGGAAAGACGCAACTTGGAGAAGACAATTTTCTCTAATGTCTCAACAAATAGAAAAGGATTTGCAGTGACTCTGTCATATATATATATATATATATATATATATATATAAGATGTCTTCAAAGAAGAAAATTTACAAATCTGCGATCATTCATGCGAACTTACAATTCATGTATAGAGAAAAATATTAAACTTGCAACCCTAGCTCATAAATAAAACATTATTTGTGTTCTCTAACTATCTAAAATAGTAAAATTCATTTTGTATACATTGTAAGATGAAACACCTCTTTTAGTGAGCGAACATGTAATGTTTTATATCCAGTTCTTTGTAATTTGTTGTTTTAACTAGAGTGGCTATGTTCAAAACAATATTCAATCTTAAATATAAGTGGTTGTGTTCCAAAGACTACACAATCTTAGCTAGGAATGACTGTGTTCCAAAGAATACATAGTCTTACCTACTAATCAATGATGTCCCTCAACAACCTTTGATATGAAGACTCTTGAAGAAATTTGATCAAGACATTCTCCCAACCTTGATAATTTGAGAATCTTTTTTGTGTTGTCTATGCTCACATATAACAACAAATTTGTTTTACAAGGAAAAAAACACTTGCTAAGGAGGATATCACAAAAGAACACTCCTTGGCTTTATAGTCTTAACTTCACAATAATGAAGGTTTTATAAATAAAGTTCACTTTTGACATTTATGAGACAGAACAATAAGGCTAAGCCTTAGGAAACTCTGAAACTTTCTTTACATGCAAGTTCACATAAGAGGTGTGTGTTCCATATTAGTTATATCTTCATGAAAAAGCTTTATTTTATAGACCTCATGATGGAGATCAAGCTCAAGAGGACATGGAGGCCAATCATCAAGCTCAAGAAGAGGTGGAGGCACAAATGGAGGACGCCCATGGAGGTCAAAGTCCACCTCAAAGGATTACAAGAAGCATGTTCAAAGCTTTGGGAGCTAGAGGACATTTATTTTCTCTTTTTGTAGTTTCTTTAGTTGAAGGTGCTTAGAGGGAAACTTTATAAACCTCTTTTGTTATAGCATCTTTTAGGCTTTAGTTAGGAGCTTTAGGGGTGTGTGTTAGTAGATAGGTGTAGAAGTAGAATAGGAGGTGCCAAAGTGAAGGAAGGAGTCACACCTTCCTCATGGCTTGAAATAGGCGCCGGTTTTAGCTAGCTTTGGGAGGGAAATTTGAATTGTTTTAGCTTGCATTTTCAGCACCTTAGGCTATAAATAGAGGTGCTCTCTTTGTAAAATTCAGATCGGAATTAATCTAAGAAAACTCTACTCAAATTTTGAGTGACCTTTGGAGAGCTTTTGGAGCCTTCTTCTCTAGTCTTATCTTGATGGATCAATGGAGTCCTCAAGTGGCGGCATCACTCTCATCTAGGAGCATTCCACACTTCTAGTGGCGAGATCATCCATCCTCCTTCCATCTTCATGAGCATTCTCTTCTCCTTCCTTTCTTCTTCTTCAATTGTTCATGTTGCTTTGTGTTCTTGAGTTTTTCAGTTTCGGTATTTCTATTTTCCAGCACTATGTTCTGTTTCTGTTTTTAATTTCTGTTTTGGTTCGGTTCATTTGATCATTTGTTCAATTCTGTTCGGTCAATTCAAGTTTTAATATCTTTGTTGATTCAATTTGACAATATTTGGTTCATCCAAATGAGTTTGGGATTTGGTACTAGTTATTGGTGAGTTCTTGTCTTAGAACCATGATCCAACTCTAAGAAAAGTGCCTCTATATTTTCCAGCTCAAGGTGATTCCTAAAAATGTCAAGAATCTTGTTCTATGTGGCTATTGGAATCACATCATGTGGTATCATGAGTCTTAGGTTCATTCTTGTTTAATTGTTGAGTTGTGTGCACTTTATTTCAAGAGCTCTTTAATTTCTTGCAATTTAAGTTTCTGTTTTAGAATTTTATTTGAGTATTCTTGCTGTTTTTTTCTTTTGCTCCAAGTGCTTGTGAAAAGGTTTATGGCACTCATAATTCTTATGAGTATGGTTGCTCTTTTGGAATGGCATTATCCTTCCTAGAGTTTACCTTAAGCTTCCTTTCACTTGTTGTTAAAATTTGTGTTGTGTCTTTTAATTTTGTAATCATGTCAAGTTTTGTCTTAGTCATGTTATTCCATATATGTCATTACTTCTAGTAGTACTTTTATTGTTTTGATTGTTTCTTGCTTTGGTGTCATATAATTTTTCTGAATTGATGTTGATCCTTTGTGCATTTTCTTTTTAGATTTGAGTTCATACTTGTATTCTAGACCTATACAAGTTCCAATACATCATTTTCTATTATGTCTTTGCTAGTTCATCATCCTGTTTTTTATTCCTATTAGGATTCCTCTGTTTCTGACAAAAGTGCTTACTGTTTTTCCTTATTGCAATTGATTTACGTACTATAAAATTCTGAAATTCTGGATTTGAGATATTCAAAGTGTTAGAAAAGAATAGAAAAAAGAATCATTCAAAAATATGAAGTACACAAAAAATGATAAATAAAATAAAAAAAGTGTACATTCCTGCCGAAAAAAATACGGTAATCTGGCAGCGATTTTAAAAAATTTATTTCTCTCAATTGGCTTACTTTTTTTAATTGATTCCAGTGCCACTTTTGAGTTAACATCTTGAAGTTTCTGTGGTATAAATTTCATAATCCAGTTCGCTCTACAACGTTCCAGTTAAATCAGTGAATATCAAGCACAGTTTGCATTTTTTTTAAAAAAATTTCCAGTAGCTAAATTTTTTTTGTTTTCTTCATCCACTCTAGTGCTTTTCCTTAGGTATTCTTTTGTGTGCCTACTTTTCTCATTGAGTTCTTTATTTTCTTGATTGTCTTTCATTCTTACTCTTTGAGTTTGTCTTACATATAGTATTCCTTTTGCAATTACCTTTCCTTGCTTATACCTTTTCTTGTTTGTCTTTATTGTTTCTTTGGTTTTGTGGTGGTTTGCTCTTAAGATTGGTGTGCTTGCTTTGACATATTTCATTTGAGGATTCCAAGGCCTCAAGATCAGATTGGTGCAAGAACATTATTTCTTTGAGAGTGATATCTTTTCAGCCTTAGTTCACTTCGGCAGTTTCATTGCCAAAAAGCTCACTGTTTTTGCTAATTTTTAACTTGTTTGCTGTTTTTGTGTGTTTGCTGTTTTTAATTACAAATGGCTGGATTTTCAAGTGATGCATCCTACAAGCAGAATTCTCCTTCCAAAGCTTCAATTCTTGGTGAATTACATGAAGCTCAAAGAACAATTAGACGGTTGGAGGAGAAAATGCTAAAGATGGAGGTACAACAAGCTAGACCATCTCCTTCTATCCATGATGGACATCATTCTCATAGACCATCTTCAAGAGCTTCTTCAAATGATGTTGGCCGTGAAGATGAGCATAGGAGAAGGAGACCTCCACCCCAAGTCCATGGACAAAGACATCATCACCAAGGGGAAAGAATTCACTACGGCAATGACTTCTACCATGATGCAAAGTCCAAGCTTCCTTCGGTCAAACTACCTTGTTTTAATGGTTCTAGTGATCCAAATGTGTATTTAGATTGGGAGGCTAAGTGTGAACAAATTTTTGAGATCCATGAGATCCAAGATGAGCATAAGCTCAAGCTAGCCACCCTAGAGTTTAGTGATTATGCCATGAAATGGTGGCATGGAATTGTAAAGGACATTATCTATCACAAGGGTCCTCCCGTGGACTCTTGGAACTCTTTAAAGGATCATATGCGCGCTAGGTTTGTGCCCCCACATTTTAGGAAAGACCTCATGTTGAGACTCTAACGGTTTCAACAAGGCACGCTAAATGTGGATGAATATTATAAGGAGCTTGAGACGCTTGTGCTTAAAATTGAATTAGAAGAAAGTGAAGAAGCCATGGTTGCTAGGTTTGTGAGTGGTCTTAGGAAGGATATTCAAGACATTGTTGAGTTACAAGAGTATTCATCATTGGGTTCTTTAGTTCATCTTGCAATGAAGGTGGAAGCCCAACTTGCTAAGAAAAACTCTTTTAAAAATGCTTCCAATGATGGATACTACTCCAAGTCTTGGAGGAACAAAACTTCTTTTTCTAAACATCCTTCCAAAGATTCTTCTTTCAAACCCAAGGAATCTAAGTCATCTACTTCTAGACCTAAGTCTCCCACTAGAACATCTAACACTAAATGCTTTAAATGTATGGGTTATGGTCATATTGCTGCAAATTGTCCTTCCAAACGAAGTATGTACATGCATGAGGGCATTGTAGTTAGTGAGCATGATTCGGATTCTCCAAAGCATTCATTGCATTCTCATGCATCTAGTGAGGAAGAGAGCGAATGTCCACTTGAAGGGGACTTGTTAGTTGTGAGAAGACTTCTTGGACAAGTTTCACAACCTTTTGATGAAAGTCAAAGGGAAAATATTTTCCATACAAGATGTCTTATTCAAAACAACATTTGTTCCTTGATAGTGGATGGGGGTAGTTGTGCAAATGTGGCTAGTACAAGAGTAGTAGATAAGCTTGGATTGCCTACTATCTCTCATACAAAGCCCTACAAGTTACAATGGCTTAGTGAAGTAGGAGAAATAATTGTTAATAAACAAGTCCTCATCCATTTCTCCATTGGAAAATACAAAGATGAGGTATTATGTGATGTTGTGCCCATGGAAGCCACTCATGTTCTTTTGGGAAGGCCTTGGCAATTTGATAGAAAAGTTTTACATGATGGCTTTACCAACAAATTATCTTTTGAATTCCACGGTCACAAGGTTACTTTAAAATCTCTCTCTCCAAGAGAAGTCCATGAGGACCAAGTTATCATGAAGAAAAAGAGGGAAAGTGAAAAAGATAAAAAAGATAAGAGTTCTAAGCCTACACTCCTTGTGTCTAGGCGTGACATTGAAAGGGAAATAGTGGCTCATCATCCTCTTTTCTTAGCCATCCCTAGAACTCTTAGAGTAGACTCACTTGTTGATAGTCCTCATTGCTTGGAAAATTTGGTAGAAGAGTTCAAAGATGTGTTTCAAGATCCTCCAAATGGACTTCCACCTTTGAGAGGGATTGAGCACCAAATTGATTTGATACCGGGCTCTTCTTTACCAAATCGTCCAGCATATAGGACCAATCCAAGTGAAACCAAGGAAATTCGCCAACAAGTTGAGGCTTTGATTGAGAAAGGGTGGGTGCAAGATAGCATGAGTCCTTGTGCTATGCCTATCATCTTAGTGCCAAAAAAGGATGGCACATGGCGAATGTGTTCGGATTGTAGGGCCATAAATAACATAACCATTAAGTATAGGCATCCCATACCTAGACTAGATGATTTGTTGGATGAATTACATGGTTCTAAAATCTTTTCAAAGATTGATCTTAAAAGCGGCTACAATCAAATCCGTATCAAACCGGGTGATGAATGGAAGACGGCTTTTAAGACCAACTTTGGTTTATATGAGTGGTTAGTTATGCCTTTTGGTTTAACTAATGCACCAAGTACCTTCATGCGCCTCATGCATCATGTTCTTAGACCTTTCATTGGTAAGTTTGTTGTGGTTTACTTTGATGACATTCTCATTTATAGCTTATCTTTGAATGACCATAGGTTGCATGTTAGGCAAGTTTTAGAAACCCTTAGGAAGGAACATTTGTATGCTAACCTTGCTAAATGTATGTTTGCTCTTGATCATATAGAATTCCTAGGGTTTGTTGTGAGTTGTAAAGGGGTCCATGTGGACAAAACAAAGGTGGTGGCCATTCAAAATTGGCCTACACCGAAATCTTTGAATGAGGTCCGAAGTTTTCATGGACTAGCTTCTTTCTATAGAAGATTTGTCCCAAACTTTGGTACCATTGCCGCACCACTCAATGACATAGTGAAAAAGGATGTGGTCTTTCATTGGGGAGAAGCACAACAAAATGCTTTTGATACTTTAAAAGAAAAATTGACTAATGCTCCCATTTTGGCCCTTCCTAATTTCACTAAGACATTTGAGATTGAGTGTGATGCTTCAAGTATAGGTATTGGGGTTGTTCTCCTTCAAGAGGGCCACCCCATAGCCTATTTTAGTGAGAAATTGAAGGGAAGTCATCTCAACTATTCCACCTATGATAAGGAATTGTATGCACTTGTTAGGGCTTTGTTTACTTGGCAACACTATCTTTTTCCCAAAGAGTTTGTGATACATAGTGATCATGAATCTCTTAAATATTTGAAAAGCCAAAACAAACTTAACAAGAGGCATGCTAAGTGGGTGGAATTCATTGAGCAATTTCCTTATGTGATCAAACACAAGCAAGGCAAAATAAATATTGTGGCGGATGCTCTTTCTAGAAGATACACCTTGCTAAATCTTTTAACCTCTCAATATCTTGATTTTGATCACATTAAGGAACTTTATCATGATGACCTTGATTTTTCTCCCATCTATCAAGAGTGTCTTAAAGGAGGACACAAAGACTTTTTTATTCAAGATGGCTTTCTTTTTAAAGGAAAACGTCTTTGTGTTCCCCAATGCTCTATTAGATTATCTCTTGTTAGAGAAGCTCATGAGGGGGGTTTAATGGGACATTTTGGGGTTGCTAAAACTTTGGATGTGTTGCATGAACATTTCTTTTGGCCTCATATGCATAAACATGTTCATAGTTTGTGTGATAAATGCATAGCTTGCCGCAAAGCTAAGTCTAAAATGCATCCCCATGGTCTTTATACTCCTCTTCCTATCCCTTCAATGCCTTGGGTAGATATATCTATGGATTTCATCTTAGGCTTACCCAAGACATCAAAGGGAAAGGACTCCATTTTTGTGGTAGTGGATCGTTTTTCAAAGATGGCTCACTTTATTCCTTGCCACAAAGTGGATGATGCATGCCACATTGCAAACCTCTTCTTCCAAGAAGTGGTTCGCTTGCATGGGATTCCTAGGTCTATAGTGTCCGATAGAGATCCTAAGTTCTTGAGTCACTTTTGGAAGACCTTGTGGGGCAAGCTTGGAACTAAGCTTTTATTTTCTACCACTTGCCACCCACAAACTGATGGTCAAACCGAGGTGGTGAATAGAACTTTGGGACAATTATTGAGATGCTTTATTTCGGGGAATCCTAGAGTGTGGGAGAATTTACTACCCCATGTTGAGTTTGCATATAACCGAGTAGTAAATTCTACCACCTCCCATTCTCCTTTTGAGGTGGTCTATGGGTTTAATCCCCTAACACCTCTTGATCTTCTTCCTATTCCCCTTCTTGAAGATGTCTTGTGCAAAGATGGGGATGAAAAGGCTTCTTTTGTGAAAACTTTGCATAAAGACATCAAGAAGAGAATTGAGAAGAAGGTTGGCAAGTATGCTGAACTTGCCAATAAAAGGAGAAAAGCATTGTTGTTTGATGAGGGCGATTGGGTTTGGCTTCACTTGAGGAAGGATCGTTTTCCTACTCAAAGGAAGTCCAAACTAATGCCTCGAGGGGATGGACCTTTCCAAGTCCTCAAGAGGATTAATGACAATGCTTATGAGTTAGATATGCCTGATACATTCTTAGGTAGTCATACTTTTAATGTCAGCGATCTAACTCCTTTTTCTGTAGGTCTCCAGAATTCGTGGTCGAATTTTCTCCAACTCGGGGAGTATGATGGAGATCAAGCTCAAGAGGACATGGAGGCCAATCATCAAGCTCAAGAAGAGGTGGAGGCACAAATGGAGGACGCCCATGGAGGTCAAAGTCCACCTCAAAGGATTACAAGAAGCATGTTCAAAGCTTTGGGAGCTAGAGGACATTTATTTTCTCTTTTTGTAGTTTCTTTAGTTGAAGGTGCTTAGAGGGAAACTTTAGAAACCTCTTTTGTTATAGCATCTTTTAGGCTTTAGTTAGGAGCTTTAGGGGGGGGTGTTAGTAGATAGGTGTAGAAGTAGAATAGGAGGTGCCAAAGTGAAGGAAGGAGTCACACCTTCCTCATGGCTTGAAATAGGCGCCGGTTTTAGCTAGCTTTGGGAGGGAAATTTGAATTGTTTTAGCTTGCATTTTCAGCACCTTAGGCTATAAATAGAGGTGCTCTCTTTGTAAAATTCAGATCGGAATTAATCTAAGAAAACTCTACTCAAATTTTGAGTGACCTTTGGAGAGCTTTTGGAGCCTTCTTCTCTAGTCTTATCTTGATGGATCAATGGAGTCCTCAAGTGGCGGCATCACTCTCATCTAGGAGCATTCCACACTTCTAGTGGCGAGATCATCCATCCTCCTTCCATCTTCATGAGCATTCTCTTCTCCTTCCTTTCTTCTTCTTCAATTGTTCATGTTGCTTTGTGTTCTTGAGTTTTTCAGTTTCGGTATTTCTATTTTCCAGCACTATGTTCTGTTTCTGTTTTTAATTTTTGTTTTGGTTCGGTTCATTTGATCATTTGTTCAATTCTGTTCGGTCAATTCCAGTTTTAATATCTTTGTTGATTCAATTTGACAATTTTTGGTTCATCCAAATGAGTTTGGGATTTGGTACTAGTTATTGGTGAGTTCTTGTCTTAGAACCATGATCCAACTCTAAGAAAAGTGCCTCTATATTTTCCAGCTCAAGGTGATTCCTAAAAATGTCAAGAATCTTGTTCTATGTGGCTATTGGAATCACATCACCTCATAAACTAGACTATTGAAGCTTACATGTTGTAGCTTGTCCTTGTTAATGCTTTTAAGAGCATGATTGACTTTATGTTGAAACCTTTAGTTGTTGCACTCAAAGAGTTGTAGAAAGGACAAGTTTTCTCTTACCCTTCTTTTCTCTTTTGACAACACAAATTTGAACAAAAAACTATTATGATTGTTGTGTCATGATAGAATCATCCTTAAGACGTGGTCTTTCTCAAATTATTTCTTTTAGACATTCATTTATCATTAGAATGTGTCTTGTGCTAAGCACTTGTAGTTTGTGTCTAAGGTGTGCCTGTCTTGTGTCTTTTTTTAATGATTTTAAGAAATATATTTTAAACTTTTATATATGTCTTACTTACCTAGAGATTTCATTTGGTTATGATATGCATCTACGTCTTATCCAATTTTCAAAATCTTCGTCTAAATTTTTCAAACAAGTATCTTGCATTGAACTAGACTTCCTCTAATATATGTTTCACACTTACACAAATTATTACACATAAAAAGACATCTTATTATTTATTATTATCGAAACATGAGTGTGTTAAACATGATATTTAGATTAAGACATATATCTTATTATAAAAAACTGTATATGATTTAACAAGTTTTTACTATGAGTTTTTTTTTTATAATTAAAATAGCAATCTAAACATATTTTGCATCATAGAAAATTCATAAATTAAATTGACTCGGTCGAGAACTTTTTTATTAAGGAAATAATAATTATCAAATTATATGCAATTATTGTATGCAATATTGTACCCAATTATATGCAATTAATTTAATAATGATAGAATCTCATGATTAGTATCCCTACCTAATTAGATTGTAATTTGGAGAGAGAAACTCCCTATATATTTTCTATACATGAAGTGATGTAACCATACACTTAAGAGAATAAGAAACATCTTTTTTTCTTACCATTTCTTATCATTTTCTCATATGGTATTAGAGCACCGATCTTGGTGCCCTGACAGCCTCTCCATTTTTATACCCTAAATAAAAAATCATGTCTGGCAAAGAAGCCATCAGTAACGAGTCCGATAGAAACTCGTACAGTGCCGAGCAAATTCAGCAATTGGCAAAGGCTATTTACTCGCTCAACAATAACGGTAAAAGTGACACGTTTGTTAGCTCTGCAGGTCTGCTTGTCCATAACTCCTCTTCTAATTATGCTTTTACGAAACCATGGATTTTGGATAGCGGAGCAACCGATCACATTGCATCTGATTCACAATTTTTCACACACACTTAATCATCATTTATTTCAAATGTTAATCTGCCCACAGGCTCAACTGCGCCCATCTCATCTACAGGCACAATTAAATTCAATGACAAAATCACTCTCAAAGATGTTCTTTGTGTTCCTTCTTTTAATTTAAATCTCATGTCCATTAGTAAGATAACCAAATCACTTGTTGTGTCGTTTTTACTCCACATGGTTGCGTTTTACAGGACTTGGCTACGGGGAGGATGATTGGCTCGGGTAAACAACACGCAGACTTATACTACATGTCTCCTCTTCCAAACCAAGCCCACACATCTCAAATATCGACTGACCCTAATTTATGGCACAAGCGCCTCGGACATCCTTCTTCGGCGTGTCTACAACTTGTATCTTCCTTACTACCTATCCCTATCAGTAAAAATCTCATTCCATTCATAATAATTGTAGTATTTGTCCCAAAGCTAAACAGACAAGGCTACCATTTCCTTTAAGCACAATAAAATCTCATTCTTCATTTAATTTATTGCATTGTGACATTTGGGGTCCTCATAACACCCCAACTCATTTTGGAAAACGTTTTTTTCCCACTATAATCGATGACTATACTAGATGTACTTGGCTATTTCTTATGAATCACAAATCTGAAACCCAACATCTCTTAGAGTCATTCGTTACATTTGTACAAAATCAATTTCAGGCATCTATTAAAACCATCCACGTTGACAACGGACTGGAATTTATTTCAATGTATGATTTTTTTTCTCAAAAAGGTATTGAATGTCAACGCACTTGCGTCTACACTCCTCAACAAAATGGAGTAGTAGAACGCAAACATAGACACGTTTTAAACACAGCACGAGGCCTCCTATTTCAGTCCAATTTACCATTAGAATTTTGGGGAGAATGTGTTTTAGCCACCACATATATCATTAATCGCTTGCCATCACCTTTACTGAAAAATAAATCACCTTTTGAGCTACTATATAATCAACCACCTTCACTTTCTCACCTACAAACTTTTGGTTGCCTCTATTACGCAACTGTTGTTTCACCTAAGCAAAAATTTGATCCACGCGCCCGACAATGCATCTTCATTGGTTATCCTCACGGTCAAAAAGCATACAAATTATTTGATATAGATGCAGAGACTTTTTTTACAAGTAGGGATGTCATCTTCCATGAAAGTGTTTTCCCATTCTGCCAACGGTCACAGACACAATCCTCACCTCCATTACAAGGTATTTTGCCCACTATTGACATTGACTTACCCACTCTTGTCCAACATTCACTCGATCAACCTTCTTCTCTTACTCATCACAATGCACCTGAACCTCCATCAAACCAACCTTCTTCTCCTACTCGTCACAATACACCTAAACCTCCATCAAACCAACTCTCTTCTCCTACTCGTCAGAATGCACCTGAACCTCCATCAAACCAACCTTCTTCTCCTACTCTTCATAATACACCTGAACCTCCAGTAGACCAACCTTCTTCTCCCATGCCAAGAAGTCTAGCACTCATTACTAAACCTTTTCCAACCGACCTTCCTGTTCGACGATCCAGTCGCACATCAACCCCACCTTCCTGACTTCAAGACTACGTAACGGGATCCCAAGGCAATCATTCGACCACTGCCCAAGACCGGCCGAATGGAACCAGGTATCTTATGCATCATTTTCTTTCTAATTCACGATTTTCTTCTACACATAGTGCATATCTTGCTAACATTACAGCCACTAAAGAACCTCACACTTATGCTCAAGCTATCCTTGATCCAAATTGGCAAAAAACAATGGACGAAGAGCTTTCCGCCTTGTAGCTAAATCAAGCGTGGACCTTGACACTGTTACCCCTGGGCAGAAACCCATCGGATGCAAATGGGTCTATAAAATAAAGTACAACTCAGATGGTAGCGTTGACAGATATAAGGCACGCCTTGTTGCAAAATGGTACACTTAGATTGAAGGTGTCGACTATTTTGAAACTTTTTCACCAACAGCAAAATTAACAACTTTGAGGTGTCTCCTCACCATTGCAGCAGCCAGAAATTGGTTTACTCACCAGCTAGATGTGCAAAATGCCTTCTTACATGGCACATTGCATGAAATTATTTACATGGACTTGCCACCTGGGCATCATCGACAGGGGGAGAACATTATATGTCGACACAACAAATCCCTTTATGGTCTAAAACAAGCATCTCGAACATGGTTTTCAACATTTTCTCATGTGATTAAATCTGTAGGATTTCAACAGTCCAAGACAGATTACTCTCTATTCACAAGACAAAATAATTCATCATTTACTGCCCTTTTGATTTATGTGGATGATATTCTTTTGACAGAAAATGATTTGACAGAAATTCAGCGTGTTAAAGATTGTCTATTACAACAATTTCGCATTAAAGATCTTGGAGACCTAAAATATTTTCTAGGGATTGAATTTTCCCGTTCCAAAGCTGGTATTTACATGTCCCAAAGAAAATATGTGCTTGATATTTTGCAGGATACGGGACTCACAGGTGCTCATCCAAACAAATTTCCAATGGAACAATACCTAAAACTCACACCAGATGATGGAGAGTTATTAAAGGATCCAATCAAATACAGGTGACTCGTGGGACGACTTATATACCTCACGGTTACTCGGCCTGATATAGCATTTTCGGTTCGGACCCTAAGTCAATATATACAGGATCCACGAAAACCTCATTGGGATGCCGTAATTTGAGTCCTAAATCATCAGGACAAGGATTACTATTGTCATCCGAAAACAATCTGACATTGACAGCTTATTGCGACTCAGACTGGGGAGGTTGTCAGACAACTCGGAGATCAGTGTCTGGGTATTGCATTTTTCTTGGTTCTTCTATTATCTCATGGAAGTAAAAAAAACAGACAAACGTATCAAGATCATCAACGGAAGCAAAATACCGCGCGATGGCCAATACTTGTTTGGAGATAGTTTGGTTGCAATATCTGTTGCAGGATTTAAGGGTGTCATGTAACTTGTCAGCTCAACTTTTCTAGAAGTCAAAAAAACAGACAAACGTATCAAGATCATCAACGGAAGCATAATACCGCGCGATGACCAATACTTGTTTGGAGATAGTTTGGTTGGAATATCTGTTGCAGGATTTAAAGGTGTCATGTAACTTGCCAGCTCAACTTTTCTGTGACAATCAAGCGGCATTACATATAGCAGCAAACCCAGTATTTCATGAACGCACAAAACACATTGAGATAGACTGTCACATTGTGCGAGAAAAATTACAAGTTGGGATAATCAGTCCTTCATATGTACCGACACAGTATCAGCTCGCAGATATTTTGACAAAGGCACTAGGCAAGGAACGGTTTTTGACGCTACGACACAAGTTGGGGTTCATGATCTTCACCTACCAACTTGAGGGGAGTATTAAGGAAATAATAATTATCAAATTATATGCATGCAATTAATTTAATAATGATAGAATCTCATGATTAATATCCCTACCTAATTAAATGGTAATTTGGAGAGACAAACTCCTTATATATTTCCTATACATGAAGTGATGTAACCATACACATAAGAGAATAAGAAACATCTATTCTTCTTACCATTTTTTATCATTTTCTTATACTTTTTGTTATTACTTTTATGAAACATAAATCATCTTTAAAATGCAAAAGAACATAAATTTCATACAATGTATTAAAATAACAAAAATTGAATATTTGTTTATTATCTTCCGCCGGCCCTTGCCATTGGCCGGAAGTGCGACGGTCCAGTGAGAATGTTTTATTGGAGTGTTATATTTACAAATATAAATGAATATTGAATGAATTTTCTATTTATAATAACTTTCTTACAATATTTTTATAAATAAGTTGAAACTATTACTTTATTTTTGTTTTCAAATTAAAATATAATATACGATTAAAAAAAGACTATTATACTAATTACTAGTTTTTATTGGAGTGTTATATATACAAATATAAACGCATGTTGAGTGAACTTTCTATTTATAATGACATATGAAGTATTAGTATGTAATGAATCTATGATAATAAATAGTAAGAAACAAAATAAAATTTAAATTGTAAAAAATAAAATTTAAAGTTAATCCTTTAGTAAACAATGAAAATATATGTAAGCTTTAATAAAAAATAAATTTTATTGGTAATTAATTGTAACAATAAAGTTAAAACATTTATTTGAAAGATTTAGTATGAAAACTAAATAATAAACGTAAAATAAATATTTAAAATATTTAAATAGACTAAAATTGTAAAAAACAATTATAAGTTTTATATCGATTTATCTAAATATACTAAAATGCAAGTTTAAAAATGTGAATTTGTATCTTTTAAAGTTTTCAATATTTCTCGTCTTTTTGTGAAGTAAAAAAAGGTAAGTATGTTTTCCGACTAGTTTATTGTCATGTATATTATAAATATAACTTTTTTTTCTTTGAGATATACTAGATAATAGACTATAATACAAGAATAATAAATAAAAAATTAATATATATTTTTAAGATTTACTATTTTATTTAATGTAATAAATATATGATATTTAATAAAACTATATTATTATTGTATTTTTATAGGGTATAGATAGTACTTGTTAGGTTTGAATAATTGTCTCTCTCCCTCCTCTTATTTTTAATTTGCTCTCGGATACTCGATCGAGAATAAATCTATAAAAAGTTCTTTGATAATCAATCAAATAAGTATTCTGTATTAAAATGAATGATATATTGATAAAAATATATCTTACTCTTGTGTAACAATATCTATTTATAATGTTAATAGTAGACTATATTTATTTAAATGTCTATTTATAATGTTAATAGTAGACTATATGAGTTGTACCATGTATCTTTAATAAAATATCATGATTTATGACATATTTATCACGTATTTTTTTATTTTTTATTAATATAACTAATTTATCGTGTTGGTTACTTATACCAGTGACATGATATCTAGTGACCTAACTGACTCTACTTCCACCGATATAATTATAAATATTTTGAATATGACAGTTTTGCATTCAAATTAAGCTCATTGTTTGAAGCATTTGAGATGAAGGATCGTAGTCCCCTCTTGTGAAAAGGCTACCATCCCTTTTTTGCCGGACCACTTTCTGGTTTCTGTTCTTAACTTTTTGAGATGGTCAAACAGTACAGAGTGTTAGTTGTACAACCAAAATGATTCTTTTGACTTCGAGTATGAATTATTTCTTAAAGTTGTCATCCATAAATTTTAAAAGTAGTGTGTATTGTTCATCTATGAAGTGAAAATCATGTACCCAAATTAAGGAAAAGGGTGCAGACGTTGTCTCAATTTATCTTTTTTCTCTTTAAAATCAGAATTTTGAGTCTTACACTAACTCTTCAAATTACTTATAATGGACTCCAACATATGATGAAAAATTAAAAAAAAAATCCACCAATCAGATAAATAGCGTTAAGTTTAAATAAATCGTTTATATATCAAATAGTGTTTAAACTTAATTGTTTTAACCGTTTTTTCTTATTTTGTTTTCTTAGTTATATATATATATACTAACTGAAAATATTTACAAATATAAATTTATAACACATTAAAATACAAATATAAATTTATAACACATTAATTAAAATAATAATTATACAAAAAATATACACACAATCGATTTTCTAAATAACCTAAAATAGCACACAATCGATTTACCTTTAAAATAAATCACTCAATCGATTTTTTCTCCCTTACAATAAGTCACCAAATTGATTTTACACCTCAACTTAAATCCACCAAAATCGATTTTTCAAGCAAAAAAAAGAGTTCAAAATTGATTTCATGACTGCCTATTAACCAACACAATCAATTAGGCACACAAAAAAATTCATTAAATCGATTTTTGTGAATGTGTTTTAACCTCCATAATCGATTATATTTTATTTATTTATGAAATTCTCCTTTAAACAAAACCATTGAAACAAAACAACATTCTCAACTCACATGTCTTCACAGTGCAAAAGCTTACTATCTCATGCACGCCAAAATAAGGACAAAAGCGTATTTATTTAATGCAAAAACTTACTTTCTCATGCACGCCAAAATAAGGACAAAAGCGTATTTACTTAATGCAAAAGCTTACTTTCTCATGCACGCCAAAATAAGGACAAAAGCGTATTTACTTAAGACGTGATGTGACTTTCTTTCCTTCTCCTTTCTTCGTACATGAGAGTGGATGAAAAAAACCACAACATCCTACAAATTCGCGCTCTTTCATATGAATAAATATGTTGATCCAAATGCGGATGACACCCATATATTGGTATGCGGGAACACATGGAAGCACACACACTATACAAGATTTGATTACACACCATGTCACTATATCAAGAAACTCTATCTAGAAACAATCTTAAGACACAAATCGAATTGGAAAATAAGAGCAAGCAAACCTATAAAAGAATAAACTAAGTGAAACCATATGTTTTCTTTCCAACATGGTATTAATCACAAAATTTGCACAGAAAGTTTGAAGAACAATTTAGCTAATTTTAACTCTCTCTAACACTAGAAAAGATTTCATAAAATTATTTAGTTTTAATTTCTTGTCAAATGGTTTAGAAATGAGAAAGTTATATAGCATTTAATGTATTTGTTTTGATATGTTAATAGTGAAATTTATTGATTATTTCGTTGTTTTAACACATTAAAATAGTTCAAAACCTTTACTAAAATTAAATGATTTTAATTTATTAAAAACTTATTTTAACATATTAAAATTGAGAGATCAGATTCTTCATGGTTTTAAGTTATTTTAATCGATTAAAATAGTTATCTAATCAATTAAAATATTTTCTGCAATTGTTCCATACTAACTAAAATATTTCATCAGATTACAAACATCTTTTAATTAATTAGAAAAATTACTTATCACCAAGACATATTCTAATTTATTTGGAAAAAAAATTTAGCTCTAATTTCAAGATCAAATAATAAAGAAGAAAACTTACAACAATTCCTAATCGACACAACACAATTTAAAATATTCCTAAATCTTTATAATGATTGCTATAATCTTCATATTCTTCGCGAAAAACAATGAAGACAACTCAACATAAAATATTCCTAAATTATTATGATTGTTAATCTTCATATTCTCCATGAGAAACGTTGAATTCATCAATTACATATAGTTCTAACAAATTTTTCACAAACATAATAATAATATTAATATATACGTTAAATTGAGAATCAATTATATATATATATATAATTTTTTTTTAATATAATACAATTGTCTTATTATATTCTTTTCCTTGTATTCTTGTTATCAAACCCAAGAAAAGAAAAGAATAATAATATGAGATTAAACTTTCATAAAAAAGCCTCTAAACTTTTTCTTAGAACTTTGATAAAAAGATTACAGAGGTAGCATTTTCATAAAATTAATAATTGCGAGTAATAATCGTGAGGTAGAACTTCCTAAAAAAATCTCTAAAATAATATATAAAAAAAGGGTTAAATGTGTTATAGTCACTCTAATCAAACTATTTTCATTTAACAAATTATATTACAAATAGAGAAGCTATATGCAAAGTTAAGATGAGTATAAATAGTTCATGTGTTTTAGTCCTCTTAATTTCAATGTTTCTATTTTTTAATCTTTGTTCTTCAAATTCTAAAGTACAATACTTTAAATATTTTAAAAGCTATCTAAACTACTTTCTTAATTTATAAGACGCTATCTAAATAATATAAAACATGAAAAGACAATAAAATTTAAAATAATAATGAAATAAACAAATTTACTTATAAAAACTAAAACTGAACTTTACATATTTTATCCATAAATTAAACTGTTTTTAACAAAATAATATTTAAAAATGATATACTTTGAGCTATTAAAACCTTTGTAATATAAACTTAATAGTACAATGCCGATAAAAAAAATATTTAAGTAAGTAAATAGTAATAAATTTATTTTTATTTAAAAGTTAAAATGCGCTATGTTTTTAGTTTAGAGATAGTTATTTTATGAATATAAAAGGTCTAATTGGTAAATAAGCATGCAGAATAAACTAAACTTTTATAAACTGATGATATAAAAATAATAATTGATGATATAAAAAAAGTATTGTTGTTATTATATATATAAAAGTTAAAATTTTAGATAAAAAAAAGTTGTATACTTTATATTCTTTTAACCTACTGTGTTGAAAAACTCATTTTGTTACTATCATTTGTCAGATGTCTGCGTTGGCAGCATTTCACGCATGGACAGATGGTTGGTTCCTAGGCAAGGTCTAATAAACATACATCAATTGTAACACACCGACGCATTAATAATCACTATGTGGCACATTTTTCAAACACTTGATACTTCTACAAGGATCTTTCTACAACTATAAAACCAAAGCAATAACTTCAAACATTAATCTTTTTTGTTTCTTTATCAACAACATAATATTCGTTCTTATCTTTAATACAATAAGTTTTGAATATAAATAATTTAGTTAACTTTTTTAAATATTATAATGTACTGAATTAATCTTTATTATTATTAATGATTTTTAAAATACTTTTCTTATTAAGGAGTATTGTCTACGAGAGAGAGAGAAAGGGAGGTGTAGGTTCAAGTATTAATTATGAAAGATAAATGAAAACATATATAATACATAATTAAAAAAACATATCATTAAAATATAACCTAATTCAACTATATAAAATGTATAAAATATTGATTTTATTAATTTTTTCATTTAATTTTTCAAATTTTTATTCAATATTTATAATTAATCAATTAATTTAATCATTATTTTAACCTTAACTCTTGATATATTATAAATCGTTTAAGAAAGATATCAATTCTTTTGATAACATTTGTTAAGCTATTGAGAAATGACAACATTGAGTTATCAATTTGGTATAGTATCAAACCTAACCACTTAGGGTTCAGGGTCTATGATACCTTTAAAATTCAATAAAGGAATAATTCATTGGTAGAATGTGAATGTATGATTCACGAAAGAAGTAATTTACAATAATATATACATTGGTGGTTGTTAGGTACACTACCCATATTCACATTGTTCCATACATCTCATTGAGTGATCGTGTAAGAGTGTAAAGACGTCCTTCAATATTGCAAGCATCAACAAGAGTGACTTGTACACAAGGTAATCATATATACTTCGAAGTCTACAATTTTCCTTTAACATTTGCATGGTTTAAAATCAATTTGTTTATTACAATTTCATGTTCTATATTTATAGTGTAGATAGATTCTTGGTATATTAGTGGAAGTTTTTGCAACATAAAGAAAAAAGCTATATCATTATAGATATGATTAATGAATTTATTGACAATGACGAACAAGAGGAGTACATACTGGAGGAAGACACCTTACCAACATCCTCCAACCACAATGTTAAATCATTTAGTCTTGTAATCCAAAATATACAATTTGACCTTTTATAGTGTATGTGTTTCAATTCAAAGGAGTCAACGTTGAATGCATTAAAACAATACCACATCGATCAAGACTATGAGTTTGTGGTGGTGGAATCAAAGTCGAATAAATATGGTGGTCATTCCATTAATTATAACAACAATTGAATGGTGCATCTGAGTCTCTTATAGGAAAATCTAGCATCAGTGGAAAGTCAAAAAAATTGAAGCTCCTCACACCTGTTTGAGCACAACTCTATCAGTTGATCATATCAATTTGAACTCAACCCAAATAACTTCCTTTGTGGTAAATTCAGTGAAGGTGAATCCATCAATTTTGATAAAAGGTTTGTGGAAATAAAGAATCGTTTAAGTTATTTAATGAGCTATAGAAAAGCCTGGATAGCTAAACTAAAGACTCTTGCAATGGAGTTTCGTGACTAAGACGAATCATATAATCATCTTCCAAGATGGTTGCAATTTGTACAAGATAATGTCTCACGAACTATTGTGCAATATATTACTTGTCCATATATTGTTGATGGTGTTCAAGACTAGTCTACTTACATCTTAGAATGTGTGTCTGGTTATTCAAGCCATGCATTGACAGGTTCAACTATTGTAAGCCCATAGTTTAAGTTAATGGCACATTCTTGACCGATAAATATCACAGAACTTTGTTGATTGTCATCAGCCAAGATGAGAACCAAAACATCTTCCTATTAGCTTTCGGCGTTATTGAGGGTGAAACAAAGGTTGCCCTTATATGATTCTTTTAACAAGCATATGTGATGCCTCAATCAAATCTATGCATGATTACTGATAGAGGAACAACAATACTATTAACATTATAATCTCTAGAAGTTGCTTAGGAAGGAGATGGTCCAACCTTATATAACATCCAATTTTAACAAAAAGGTTCAAAAATGTTGAGTTAAAGTGGTAACTGATAAACATGGGTAAACATTCCCCAACTTCATTCACACACTAATCAATTCATAACCTTTTCCACTAATCCCATTTTTTAAATTGTCATAAGGTATGGAATGAAGTAGCCGACTTTAAAACAAATTTATCGACGATGTAAGTAGAATTTTGGCATGCAGTTTCTTGGATTGATCAAATACCATTGCAAAAATGGATGCTGACTTATGACGGAGGAAAGAGGTACAAGAACATGAGAACAAATCTTTTTGAAAGCGTGAATTTCATCTTGAAAAAGGGCTTAATCATTATTAACTTGTGCTTTGGTTAAGACCACATTTAAAAGGACAAAAGCTTGGTTTGTTGAATGAGGAACCCACATGCAGTGCATGTTACGAGTTGGGATATAGTTGCTCTGTTGAGAAAAAATGAGTCACAATCTGTTATGTGTTATATGCAAAGATATGACCGAGAAAATTTAGTGTTCAACATCCAAGAGATAGCCACTTCGCAACTGTGATGCTACCCTATCACATACATAGTTAAATTAACTGAATGATGGTGTGATTGTGAGGACTTTCAAGCTCTACGCCTGCCTTACGCACACATAATTGCTTTTTTTCATTTTGTCATTTAGAATGACGACATTTGTGGTCCCAATGTACAGTCCCTACAATATTATCAAGGCTTACGAGGTTCAATTTTATCTAGTTTTTTTTAAGGCCCCATGGGCACTCCTCTTGCATATTAAATGCAAGTCTTTACCACTCATCACATCCCAATAAACCTGATGGATCATGTCCAATTTTATCTAGTTCAAAATGTGGATTATTGATCTACTTATATGTGACCAAAATTGTTACTTTACCCCTTGATGCGTCGACTTGAATCAAGAAGACCAAACACTTAACGTATCCATAACGAAATAGATAATCCAATTACTACTAAGTCTACAAAAATGTTCATATTATAGGAGAGCAGGTCATACTAGAAGAAAATGTTCATACAAACAAGTTTCATAATAAAATTCAATCCCAAATTTCATTATTAATTTTCTCATTTTTTTACCTATTTATTTATGTCTTTATTTTATTTTATTCAACTGAAACTTAAATTCACCAATAACTAATATTCCTCTATAAAACTAACAAGCTAATTTATATGTTAACTCTAGTAATTTATCCAAACAATTCTTTTAAACACATTTTTATTATCTTTAAAATTTTATTAAAATGATCTTTCCTCCTCTCCTTTTATACGATTATGAAAGTTATATTTTTCACGTCCAATTTTATATACTATTTACATAAAATAATATTATTATTTACATAAATTGGAAAGTAATATTTTAAAATAACCATTTAATATATAATTTTAACTAATTCTAAATGTAATTAAATAATTAATAATATATATATATATATTAATATTCATTATTTAAAAATACATGTATAAAAAAATTATTTAGACAAAACTCATCCCAACCTACTACGACTTTCGTTTAATTTTAATTACACATATCAGGTGACACGAAAACTAAAGTAATATCACTTTAGTACGATTCTACTTTGACATGCACCTTGACACACTTATTCGTAATAAATTGATTCCATGTTTGCACGTTGAATTCTAATTCGTAGGGTTTTAGAAACCAACTTTATTTTGCTGATTCCCTTTTAAAACTGCCCCATCTGGGTAAAAAACCCGAAAGTTTTACTCACCCATTTAAGACAAAAACCGTGGAGCCCCTTTGCCTTTCTCCTTTCTTTTACGTGACCTCTATCTACCACTCCTTTCAATTCCAATTTTCATGCACATTTAAATTCTCCAAATCAAAGAGGTGCAGCAGCGTTTCATTGCAAAGGCAACCGGAAAAACAAACAGCGGAGGCATTTCTAGAGTACTAGAGAAGCAAACCTCCGATCCAAAACATCTCTGAAAAGGACTTCAATCCTTCTTTACTCTTGGTGTTTTTCACCGTGCCTTTCTCCTCTCCTTGCCTTTCTTTTCTGGCTTCTTTCTTAAACTGTTTTTCGCTTTCCACTTCTTCTTTAGCTAACTTCTTCGTGTGTGTATATGGTAAGTGAAAAGAGTACAGAATGAGTGAAGAGTGGAATCGTATTAGTGCAGTGAAGGTGAATGAAAGGAGAGGGAATGAGAGCAGTGGAGGGTTTGTGTGAGTGTGAATGAGAGGCGAGTGAGAGGGTTTAGTGAAAAAGTGAGAGCGAGTAGGTTAAGTGAAAAAAAAAAAAGTGTGTGAATGTGAGTGAATGGGTGGCGCCGTGAGTGTCTAGGAGATAAGTGTTCTCTATATGTGTGTAGGAGAAAAAGGAATGGCGTGAGTGTTTCTGTTGGTGCGCAGTGCAGAGAAAAGTGCTGCTAATGTGTGCTTTTTTATGCATGAGAGAGTGGAGTGGGTGCAGAGAAAAAGGAAAATTTATAATTTGAAAAATGTTTGTTTAACAACCCAAAATTGGATGCCCAAGATACAACCGTCCATCCGGAAAAATAAAATAAAATATTTTAATTGGTTTGTAGATCCTATGCAATATTCTAATTATGAAAATATTTAAAATTTTGGTGTTTGTTTATGTTCTGATTTTAGCTTTAAACATTTTGGGATGCATATTTACTTTTTTTCATTTCTTCTCCACTTCTCCTCTAACTTCAGTGTCGTCTTCTCTTCGTTTGGTCTTCTCCTCCAGCTTCTGTTTCAGCTCTCTTCAAGCATTTGTTATAGGGTTTGTTTCTCTTTCACATTCTCTTCCAAGCAGGAATTGTGCATCCTTTTTCATGATGGTTAGGTGGTGTTATTAGTGACCTTACAATGGAAGTGTTGTATTTAGTTTCACCAAAGGTAATACATTTTCTATTCATTGGTTTATTAACTGAAATATTGATCTTGTTTTATTTTTGTTGGTTGATGAATAATCTAAAGTGTTTGTCCCTATTATTTGTCCTGTGGTGACCTTGTAACATTATGTCGTGATCCAAAGTCAATTTCTTGCACACACACATTTAAGAGAATATATTTTCGTATTTCATGTTATGGATTGATCCGATCGGTCATAGGTAGTCGATGACGTCAGCAGCAGAGAACCACGTGGACCACTCGCAGGGTGACACGTGGACCAGGTGACAGAGAGACCAGGGAGGCGATCGCCAAGAGCGGTGATCGGGGGTCAGTAACCAAGGGACCATCGGCAGATCAGGCGGCAGAGAGGTCAGGGGACAGATCATCCAGAATGGTGATCGGTGGTCAGCAGCCAAATGGCCACCAACAGACCAGTTCTCAGACTAACGCCTGGGGGCAGAACGCGAGAAACAAATAAGCACTGATCAGTCATCGGGTGCATTGTCATCGGGGTCTCGTGTTACACGCAGTTAAACTGGGACTGAGGTTCCCAGCGAGAGCGTTACGCATAGACCTCGCATGAGCACATCTCAGGGAGTCATGCACGAGAGTGGCTTGAGGGAACTAGTAAACCAGTCAGTGATTGGTGATTCCCTCAACCCATTACGTGCGTGGCACCGTGAAGGGTAAGCTGTATACGCAGGGAGCAACGTTTGGTGAGTGTGCCTAGACCAGCCACACCTGACGTTCTCCTAAGAGTATGCGGTTTACCCAGGTGAGAGAAATATCCTAAGTTACTCCGCAAGGGCGTAACTTAGGCACACAAAGAGAAGCGCTAGAGCCCTTCCAGTAAGTGACACGTGTGTGGTTAGATGTGAGTTGCAGGCCTCCACGTGTCATCATCTGAGAGGGGTGCGGTCCAGACAAAAGTGCACTCCGTACCACTAAGGGTACAGACAGGCGCAGCCAAGCGCAGAGACGCGCAGACATGCACAGACTCTCACGCTCTCACTACTGATTCTGCTGGTACACTGTCTCTGAAAAGCATAACAGGGTTCTGACACATGCCAGAAAAGCATAACAGAATTCTGTTATGCCCAGAAACAGAGAGAGAGTCATAAAAGAGGGAATCAGGGAGAGATGGGATACGAGAAAAAAGAGAGCAAGAGTTTTTCACACACACTGCTAGTTTTCTCATCTTTGGTGGTTCTGTGGACTAACTTGATCGTCGGAGTGCAAACGGCCGCTAGAGGCGCCGTCTGTGTGTTTTGCAGGTCACGTTTGGAGTAGCGAGAGAAGGTTCTGAGGGTGATTCTGCAGAAGACGCAGTCGCGTAGACAGGGCAGAGAGTGCTACGAAGCGATTCCTCCACGTTCGAGTTACCGGCAGGATCATTTGGCGCCCACCGTGGGACTCGAGTGAATCGTGGTCCCATATACACCACAGTTTTGAAGCTTACCAGAGTTTTATCAACTTCTTTGATAAGGAAAGATGCCAAGGAACAGACAACCATCACCTGCGCCATCTGCTGATGAAGGAGCTGTGACAATGGCGCAGGTCCTGGAGATGGTGCGCACGCTGCAGGATAACGCTGCGGCGTCAAAAGCTGAACAAGAAAGGATGCAGACGGAGTTGGCTGCGTCGCAAAGTAGGAACGACGAGCTGAATCGCGTCAACGAAGAGTTGAGAAGGATGTTGCAGGCGCAGAGGGAACACGTGGTGGACGAAAGGATGGCTAGGCAGCCGTCACCACCAAGAGCGTTCCCCATGCCATTCTCCCCTGAAATCATGGGAACCATGGTGCCTCCCAACCTGGTGGGGGTAAAAGTGTCGTTCAAGGGGGTAGAAGACCCGGAGGCGCATCTGACGGCATTCCACACCCAGATGATGTTGTCTGGAGGCTCAGACGCTGTGTACTGCAAAATGTTCATGAGCACATTGAGCGGAATCGCCATGGAGTGGTTCGTGAGTTTACCAGAAGGGCATATCACGTCTTTCTCTCAGTTTTCAAAGCTCTTCACTGAGCAATATATCGTCAACAAAGCACCTGCAGTGGTGTCATACGACTTGTTCGACGTGCGTCAGTACCAGGGTGAGTCGCTGAAAGACTACCTCAACCGCTTTGGAGCACAAGTGGTTAGACTGCCCAGCAAAGATGAAGATATGCTGGTGCACGCATTTAAGAAGGGAGTGCTGCCTGGCCCCTTCAGCGAGTCTCTCATCAGGAACCATCCCAGCACCTTTGCAGAGATCCGACGACGTGCGGTGGCGCACATAGTGGCAGAAACAGAGGTTTCTGAGAAGAGGGGAAGTGCTGCACCACCGAGACCGCGTGGTGGACCAGGAAAACCACAACAAGCAAGGGTGCATGAAGCCAAGGAGGGGAAAAAGGTGCGGGAAAAACCTCGTCCCTATGCACCAGGCAAAGAGCAGAGCAGGGGGCGTGCGAGGGAGAGTAACGCACCCCCAAGATACAATTTCATGGTGGGATTGGCGGATCTCATCGCTCTTCCTGCCGTAGCGGCAAGACTACGCGTACCAGAGAAGACTGATAAGGTACTTGGCAGAAAGAAGAATGAGTGGTGTGAGTTTCACCAGGCCTTTGGCCACACACTTCACTCCTGTTTGGCGTTGGGGCACCAACTGGCAGAGTTGGTGAAGTCTGGTTTCCTAGCAGATTACCTGCGTGAGCCGCAGGGTGATCGCGCATCGGGGTCCCAGACCGGAGAACAGCAGCATGAAGTCCCTGTACATGGGGAAGTGCAGACAATCGCGGGAGGCTTCTCTGGTGGGGGATGCACAGCATCACAAAGAAGGAGATACGCTCGATCGGTGATGGCGGTAGATGCGGTAAATGAGAGTCATTACCCTGAAGTAGACATTATCTTCAGGAAAGCTGATCTACGGGACGTTGTCCCGCACGACAACGACCCTGTGGTCATTTCTCTCATCACAGTGGGAAGACGAGTGCACAGAGTACTCGTAGATCAAGGGAGCTCGGCAGACGTCATGTTCTGGCCAACATTCAACAAGTTACAGTTGTCCCCTGATCAGCTGAGGCCATATACCGGGTGTCTCTACGGTTTTGCAGGAGATCAGGTAGAGGTGCGGGGATACATTGAGCTGAGGACAACGTTCACTGACGGAACGACAACTCGCACTGAAAAGATAAAGTACCTGGTGGTGAACGCCCCTTCTGCGTACAACATTTTGTTGGGTAGGCCAACACTCAATAGGTTGGGCGCAATACCATCAACGAGGCACATGAAGTTGAAACTGCCGTCGATGGAGGGAAACGTGATAACCATCAAGTCGGATCAGGCTGAGGCAAGACGCTGTTATGAGAACAGCCTGAAGCAGAAGAGAAGTGTTTGCCACGTCACCACGAAACCACCACCAGGTTCGCGCGGAGAGCGATCGGTGGTTAGGGAGACACAGGAAGCTCAGAGGATGGAGAACGCTGCGGTGGGGGGCTTCCAGGTAGCCCAAGTTGAAGAAGAAGAGGAAGGCGCGATCGCTCCTCGCGAGTCAGGGATCGCAAGGGCGGTCATCGCCAGCGAGAGAAGGCCCCACCCAACTGAAGGATGGGTCGAAGTGGACATCGGGGGGAAAAAGTTCAAGTTAGGGGGATCCCTCGAAGAAGAGCGAAAGCTGATCGTTGGTGTGATCGAAAAGCACATGGGTGCCTTCGCATGGTCAGCATCCGACATGCCAGGAATCAACCCCGATTTCCTTTGCCATCGTCTGTCGATGGATCCCAAGGTTCGACCTGTGCGACAAAGGCGAAGGAAATTCAACGAAGAGAAGAGGAAGGTGATCCACGACGAAGCGCAGAAGCTCCTTGCTGCAGGGCACATCAGAGAGATCCAGTACCCCGAGTGGCTAGCGAATGTGGTGCTGGTTCAGAAGGCAAGCGGCAAGTGGAGAATGTGCGTGGACTTCACTGACCTCAACAAGGCGTGCCCCAAGGATTCTTACCCTTTACCCAGTATAGATGCCCTAGTTGATAGCGCATCGGGGGGAAAGCTACTCAGCTTTTTGGATGCTTTTTCAGGGTACAACCAGATCAGGATGCACCCCATGGATCCTGATCCATGGGTTTAGGCTAGCGAATGTGGTGCTGGTTCAGAAGGCAAGCGGCAAGTGGAGAATGTGCGTGGACTTCACTGACCTCAACAAGGCGTGCCCCAAGGATTCTTACCCTTTACCCAGTATAGATGCCCTAGTTGATAGCGCATCGGGGGGAAAGCTACTCAGCTTTTTGGATGCTTTTTCAGGGTACAACCAGATCAGGATGCACCCCATGGATGAGTGCAAGACCGCGTTTATGACGGAACGGTCTTGCTACTGCTACAAGGTCATGCCATTCGGGTTAAAGAACGCGGGGGCTACCTATCAGCGGCTCATGGATAGGGTACTCTCGCCCATGCTGGGAAGGAACATACATGCCTATGTAGATGACATGGTGGTTACGTCCCAAGAGAAGAAACATCATGCAGCTGATCTGGAAGAGCTATTCACCACCATTGCCAAGTACAGGCTGAAGCTCAACCCTGAGAAATGTATCTTTGGTGTGGAGGCTGGGAAGTTCTTGGGCTTCCTCTTAACAGAGCGGGGAATCGAAGCTAACCCAGAGAAGTGTGCGGCAATCGTGGCAATGAGGAGCCCAACGACGGTGAAGGAGGTGCAACAACTCACCGGACGCTTGGCAGCTTTGTCCCGGTTTATGTCCGCTGGAGGGGAGAAGGGTCATCCATACTTCCAGTGTCTTAAACGCAACAGCAGATTCCTCTGGACACAGGAGTGCGAGGAGGCCTTCATCAAGCTAAAGGAGTATCTGGCGAGCCCACCAGTCTTGCGAAAACCCCAGGTAGGCATCCCTCTTCGTCTATATTTTGCTGTGACGGAGAGAGCAGTCAGCTCAGTCCTGGTGCAAGAGCAAGACCAGACCCAGAGGCCTGTTTACTTCGTGAGTAAGGTGCTGCAGGGCCTTGAAACAAGGTACCAGGCCCTCGAGAAGGCTGCCCTGGCAGTGGTGTTTTCAGCCAGAAGACTCAGGCATTACTTCCACAGCTTCACAGTGGTGGTGATGACTGATCTGCCTATCCAGAACGTGTTGAAGAAACCTGATGTAGCAGGCAGGATGGTCAAATGGGCGGTGGAATTATCAGAGTTTGACATCCAGTACGAGCCCCGAGGACCGATCAAGGGGAAGGTGTTCGCAGACTTTGTAGTCGAGTTGTCGTCGATCGCGACACCTGCAGAAGGATTAGATTTCTGATGGGTATTATCGGTGGACGGTTCCTCTAATCAGTAGGGGAGTGGCGCTGGAGTCATTCTGGAAGGCCCAAACGGGGTACTGATCGAGCAATCCCTCCGCTTTGCCTTCAAAGCTAGCAACAATCAGGCGGAGTATGAAGCCCTGATCGCAGGAATGTTGTTAGCAAGAGAAATGGGAGCAAGAAATCTGCTGGCCAAAAGCGACTCTTTGCTGGTCACCGGGCAGGTTACAGGGGAGTTCCAAGCAAAGGATCCCCAGATGGCAGCCTACCTGGAGTATGTACTGCTCCTGAAGACGTCCTTCACCGAATTCGAATTGGTACACGTGCCAAGAGAGCAAAATGCCAGAGCAGACCTGCTTGCCAAGCTGGCCAGCTCAGGCAAAGGGGGGAAGCAGATGACTGTCATTCAGGAGACCTTGAAGGTACCGCGAGCGTTCGTGTCGGATAATCAGGTATTCCATGTGTGCAAATCAATGGAGCGTCTAACGATCGGTCATCGGTCATTGACCTAAGAAACGCTGAGAGCACCGAGGGTGAGATCGCGACCGTCGAAGACCGATGAGTTGATGGAGGTCCATGCGGAGAAGGAACCCGACACCTGGATAACGCCATACCAGTTATACTTAGAAGATGGTGTACTCCCGCTCGACGTGGCAGAGGCAAAAAGGATAAAGAGGAGTTCAAGTAAGTTTACTCTAATAGATGGAAACCTCTTTAGATTTGGATTTTCTCACCCTGTGCAGATCTGTGTGCACGGCGAGCAATGCACCAGACTCATGTCTGAGCTGCACGAGGGGGTGTGCGGAAGCCACGTAGGTGGTCGCGCTTTGGCAAGTAGAGTACTCCGCGCGGGGTACTACTGGCCAAAGCTGAAGGAAGATTGCATAAGGTTTGCTCAGCGATGCAAACAGTGTCAACTGCATGCAGACTGGCACAAGGCACCCCCTGAGGAGTTGAGGTCCATCCATAGCCCGTGGCCATTCCACACATGGGGAATCGACATCCTAGGACCTTTTCCCCTGGCGATAAGGCAGATGAAGTTTCTCATCGTGGCCATCGAGTACTTCACCAAGTGGGTGGAGGCAGAACCAGTCGCACACATCACCGCACAGAAAGTCGAGCACTTCGTCTGGAAGAACATCGTTTGCCGCTTTGGAATACCCAAGAGGTTGGTCTCCGACAATGGCACCCAGTTCACGAGTCATCAGCTGAGGAAGATGTGTGAGGAGTTAAAAATACAACAGGTTTTCGCTTCAGTGGAACACCCACAAACCAATGGGCAGGTGGAGTCAGCAAATCGAGTACTGCTCAGGGGGTTGAAGCGAAGACTAGACAAGGCCAAAGGAGGCTGGGCAGAGGAGGTCCCTAGAATTGTATGGTCTTATCATACCACCCCACAGTCCAGCACCCATGAGACACCCTTCAGCCTTGTCTATGGGACAGACGCCATGATTCCCGTGGAAATACAGGAGAGCTCCCCCAGATTCTTGAATTTCATTGTTGAAGAGTCCAATGAAGAACGAAAGGTGAACCTCGACCTGCTGGACGAAGTGCGAGAGGAAGCCAGAGTCAGTGCTGAAGCCGTAAAGAGAAGAGTAGAGCGGAGGCACAACTCTAAGGTGAAGCCCAGGCGCTTCCAGGAAGGTGATCTGGTGATGAGAAAGGCGCATCAGAATGACATGCAGAACAAGTTGTCCCCAAAGTGGACAGGCCCGTACAGAGTGGTGGAGACATTGGAGAACGGAGCCTATCGCCTAGAGACTTTGGAGGGAGGAGCAATCCCCAGAACGTGGAACGCCACCCATTTAAAATTTTATTTCAGTTAAAGTTGTACAGTAATGGCGTTCTCGCGCTAAAAGATACATGCTTTGTATGTGGTGGAAACAGTTGAACAGACAAGGGGGCACTCTTTTCCCTAAGGAGGGTTTTTAACGAGGCCACCCAATTAAAGAAAAAATTTCCAGCATATCAAGTGTGCTCAAGTATTAAAGTTAAAGTCCTCCTTGCCCCAGGTGCAAGTGCAGGTGATTGGTTAGGCCCTACTTGCCCTAGGCGCAAGTACTGGCACCGATCTAAGTCTTCCTCACCCCAGGTGTGAGCGCAAGCAGTTAAAGGTTTGAAAAGCCAGGGGTGCTAGTAAGACCAAGGGAGGGAAAGGAAAGGTTTTGACAAAATGTCCTTACCCGCTTGGCATACACCAATATTGGCCCAGTAAAGCTCTTAGTCCGAAACCCTTCTCACCCCAGGAGTGAGGCAGGGAATGAACGACTCAACGCCCCGAAGGGTGATGACCTTGGGGAAAGTAAGAGGGGTTAGCGAGAAACACTTTTATTTCACCAAAACAAGGCATCACCTCGAGCGATCGATGTCAAGGTTCTCTATGCACTTAGCGCTAGAGCGACAGAGAAGCTAGGTGAAGATCGAAGAACGATCACTGATGAGTCGTCAGTGATTGGTTAGTGGTGCAAAGCAGCGCACAAGAACTGTTAAACACAAGGCTAAGGGAGTAGCTAGTCGTGATCAAGTAGAGGCCAAGAACAAGGGAGGCAGATCGCGCTAAGCCTAAGCTGGTTAACACTTAGTCGTGCGCAAAGTGAAAGACAAAGCTCAAGATCGCGCTGAACCTAAGTTAGCTAACAGTTAGTCGCGTGCGTAAAGAAAGGTGAAACTCAAGAAAAAATACAAGAGAAGAAGCTCATACAAATTGAGAGTTTATCTTCATAACCAAGTTTTATACAAATTTTGAGTTCTAAGGAAAGTGGTGCAGAAGTGAAAATTTACAAGAAAGAGAAAAGTTTAAGGGGCAGGAGGGATGAGCTTTCCATCCACCACTTCGTGATAGATGCTGAACTGCGAGAGGTCCAGGTCTGGGAGAACGCATCTGATTTGCTCGAGTGCTAGCTCGAATCCATCAGTAAGGGCATCAGCACCCACGTTCATCAAATCAGCCTTCTCCGCCTCCAGTTTTTGCTTTGAGGCCTCCGCAGCATCTCTCTCAGTGGTAACGGCAGCAAGGGAGGAGGCAGCTTCAGACAGTTTGCCCACCACCTCCTCAAGTCTCTTCTCTCCAGCAGCAGCTGCTTCTTTGGTGGACTCGAGCTCCCCCACTAGTTGAGAATTCAGTTGGCGTAGGGAGGAGGTCTCGGCCCGTAGCTCCACCACCGCACAGTCCAAAGAGCTAACAGTCTGCCCCATCAAGATCTCCGTCTTGATGGTCTCTTGGACCTGCGCTAGGTACTCCCTCCTAGCTTTCTCCACCATGCCCCGCATCAGCTCTACAGACCCTTGGGCAGCTTCGAAGTCACTTCGCAGTGACTCCTTGTCGTGCTCAAGATCCTTCACCCTCTTCTCCAGGGCTAGTTGCTTGCGATGCTGGGTGGAAAACTCCAGAGAGAGCACTACCTGCTTGGCCAGGTGCATGTCCACCTCATCACCATTCCATTCGACGAGCTCCCGGTTGCTTATGAGCTGTCGAACCAGGGTGATGACCCTGCTGAAGTTCTCGTGGCTGGTCCCAGAAGCGCTTGGGCGCGAGCTGGACCCACCACATTCAGCAATGGCGGTAGAGATTGGCAGCAGTGGTGGTGGTGCACCCCCAGTTTGGGCAGAAGCACCCCCAGCAGGATGAGCAGATGGACCAGGTGATTGGCCTGCTGGGGGGGAAGATGGCAGTTGAGAAGTTGGAGGCAACTGCTGGCATGGAGAAGGAAGGCAGGTGGGCTCTGAGGCAGGTTGAGCACAGGGAGGTGGGGGAGACCCTTCCTCTACTTCCACCACCTCGATCTCTCCAGGCTGGAGAGACGAAGCCCCCTCGACCACTGGCATCTTCCTCTGGCGGTGTACAAGAGGAGAGCCAGAACTTTCCTCTTCAGTCGAGGCAGCAACAGCAGCAGCGAGTGAAGTAGAAGCCTTCACCAGTCTTTTTCTTTTCCTCCCTTGCTCGGGGCCTTCAGCTGGCGCGACCGAGAGAGGGGGGGCTGCAATGGGCTCAGTTGTAGAAGAGGAGGAGCCAGTGCCCTTGGTTCCCCGACGCTTGGCAAGCTCTAGCAAGGCCAGCCTCCTGTCTTTCCCCGACATTGAGTCTGCATAGATGAGAAAAGGAAGAGTTAGATGGCCAAGTTATGCAAGTAAGTCAAAATATATAAAAGCATGCATGAGAAGGTGCAGGTATCCTAAGAGGTGGAAGAAGAGCTACCTATATACTTCTTCAGGGCCACCACATCGAACTCATCTTTGATGAGTCGAGCAGAGTTGTACTTGGCCCCCAGGAGCAGCCCACATAGCTCGCGCTCGTAGGGGGCCATAGCTTCGAGGTCCCTGGATTTTTTGAATTCAACCCAGGAACCTAGTAGATGGGGTACCCCTCGAGTAGATTTGGACTTTGAGGGGTGGCAGATATCATGTAGAACCTGCCCTTCCAGTCTTTGAAGGATTGCTGGTATAGGCCCAGGAGCACCCGTCCAGCAACCCCGTTCAGGCTAACCCAGGACCTGTCCCCAGGATTCTTCGCCTCGAAGAAGTAGAGGAACACATCCACGGAGGCGTTGTGCCCAAAATAATTGCAGAGGATTTGAAACGCCCGGATGAAGGCCCAGGCATTGGGATGGAGTTGGCAGTGCGCGACGTTCAACTCCATCAGCAGCTCCTTTTCGAAAAAGGTGAAGGGGAGGCGCAGCTTCAACCTTTTGAAAATGGCAGAGTAGACGAAGACGAAGGGCACCCCATTGGTAGCCCTATCGTCCGCACAGATGGGCATCCCTCGAGGAGGGATGCGAACGTGGATGTTGAAATCATTTTCCCTGTCTATGGCGCACGAGGGTTCATCCGGGTCATGGCTCAGGAGAGAGGTGAGATGACCCTGTGGAAGCAGGGTGGATGTTTCAGCCAGCAACGCCAGGGGGGCCCAGTCGTAGACCCTGGCGTTGTCATGGAAGGAGGTAGCAACAGGCGGTGGTGGAGCTGGCGCACTCGCGGAAGGCTGTGCACCAGAGGATGAGGCAATTATACGCGCAGTTTGTTTCAAGCGAGCCATCGCGAGATAGCTGCAAATGGAGGAAAAACGGAAAGTCAGAATGAATGGAAGAAGAGGGAATGATGAATGTTTCAGTGAAAACAGAGAGGGCGAAGGAGAGAGGGATGCCCAGGTGAAAAGAGGAAGAAGAAGAAGCAGAATTCAGAGCGAGAACGTGAAAAAACCCTAGCGCGGGTCAAGAGAGGGAAAATAGAGAAGATGAATGCATGATAACCAGAAAGATAAATGCAATCGGTAAAGATGATCTAAATAGACCCAGGAAGAAGAAAAACCATACCTTTGGATGATCGCAAGAGTTCTGGAAGCAGAAAATTTGAAGAAAGATAGGTGCGCAGAGGAAGAGTTTGCAGGGGGTTTGAGAGTTGATTGAAGAAGATGAAGTAACAGTGAAGGAGCGCGCCAATTTGAATAAGAGAAGCGCTAGCGACGCACAACGCTGGCCGTCGATGGGGCCACGTGTCGCGAGATTAAGAAAGGAAGTCCAAACGTTAAAGAAGCAGCACGTGAGGTGGCACGTGATGCGGCCCCACTTGCCACGTGGACTGAGGGCACGACCACTTAGTCTCTTCGCCGAGAACGAGTTCACGACTCGAGACTAGGGGGCTTGTGATCCGATCGGTCATCGGTAGTCGATGACGTCAGCAGCAGAGAACCACGTGGACCACTCGCAGGGTGACACGTGGACCAGGTGACAGAGAGACCAGGGAGGCGATCGCCGAGAGCGGTGATTGGGGGTCAGTAACCAGGGGACCATCGGCAGATCAGGCGGCAGAGAGGTCAGGGGACAGATCATCCAGAATGGTGATCGGTGGTCAGCAGCCAAATGGCCACCAACAGACCAGTTCTCAGACTAACGCCTGGGGGCAGAACGCGAGAAACAAATAAGCACTGATCAGTCATCGGGTGCATTGTCATCGGGGTCTCGTGTTACACGCAGTTAAACTGGGACTGAGGTTCCCGGCGAGAGCGTTACGCATAGACCTCGCATGAGCACATCTCAGGGAGTCATGCACGAGAGTGGCTTGAGGGAACTAGTAAACCAGTCAGTGATTGGTGATTCCCTCAACCCATTACGTGCGTGGCACCGTGAAGGGTAAGCTGTATACGCAGGGAGCAACGTTTGGTGAGTGTGCCTAGACCAGCCACACCTGACGTTCTCCTAAGAGTATGCGGTTTACCCGGGTGAGAGAAATATCCTAAGTTACTCCGCAAGGGCGTAACTTAGGCACACAAAGAGAAGCGCTAGAGCCCTTCCAGTAAGTGACACGTGTGTGGTTAGATGTGAGTTGCAGGCCTCCACGTGTCATCATCTGAGAGGGGTGCGGTCCAGACAAAAGTGCACTCCGTACCACTAAGGGTACAGACAGGCGCAGCCAAGCGCAGAGACGCGCAGAAATGCACAGACTCTCACGCTCTCACTACTGATTCTGCAGGTACACTGTCTCTGAAAAGCATAACAGGGTTCTGACACATGCCAGAAAAGCATAACAGAATTCTGTTATGCCCAGAAACAGAGAGAGAGTCATAAAAGAGGGAATCAGGGAGAGATGGGATACGAGAAAAAAGAGAGCAAGAGTTTTTCACACACACTGCTAGTTTTCTCATCTTTGGTGGTTCTGTGGACTAACTTGATCGTCGGAGTGCAAACGGCCGCTAGAGGCGCCGTCTGTGTGTTTTGCAGGTCACGTTTGGAGTAGCGAGAGAAGGTTCTGAGGGTGATTCTGCAGAAGACGCAGTCGCGTAGACAGGGCAAAGAGTGCTACGAAGCGATTCCTCCACGTTCGAGTTACCGACAGGATCATGGATTATTTGATAGGTCTGTATTTCAGTGTTATTAAGATACACAAAGAAGATAAATTGGTTAAAACTAGAATATACGAAGAACTACATATGTGATCATAGATGTTTGTGTTTACTATTTGGTTGTTTTCTTTAGTACCACTTCATTTTTTGGGGAATATATTGTTAAAACTATATATTTTTGTGTACTTACTTTGTGTACGTATGGTTTTTTAGTATTCTTTTCTCCAAAAATGGCCTTTTCTGAAGCTATGCTATTGTGAATTCATTCACAGTTGAGTATATAGAGAAAGAGAGAAGTCACTACATACTGATATTGTAGATAGATAATCATGTGAGTGATTATTGCATATACGTGTCTTGGTGTATAATTAATGCAAAGTCTTCCTTTGGAGTGTTAGGTTGATCAAATACAAAAATTTTTAAGGAAAATGTTTAATCCTGACATTGATAAGCAAGGTAAAAAAAGAGTGTTAGTAGCAAAAAGATTAAAAAATATTCACTGTTAGCTAACAACAAAGTTAACAATTATTTTTTTTGGATATTTGAAGTTAGTGTTCTTGTTGGTTGGGGTGGGTCATGAGGTGGGGAGAAAGTCAGTTACTTCAGTTGTTTGGAGGCCATGAAGGTATGTCAGTGCCAACTTACTTTGTGCCAGTGGTGATCCTAGTAGGAATATGTGGTGACCCACATTACTCTTCTTGCACAAACCCAATGAAATTTTTTCTGTAAATTTGAAGTTAGTGTTCATGTTGGTTGGGGTGGGGCATGAGGTGGGGAGAAAGTCATTTAAATGAGGTGTTTGGAGGCCATCAGGGTATGACAGTGTCAACTTACAAAGTGACAGTATATGGTGACCCTCGTAGAATTATGTGGTGACCCACATTACTCTTCCTGCATAAACCCAATGAAGATTTTTCTGGAAATTTGAAGTTAGTGTTCCTGTTGGTTGGGATGAGGCATGAGGTGGGGAGAAATTTAGTTAAATGAGGTGTTTTGAGGCCATGAGGGTATGACAATGTCAACTTAGAATGTGGTAGTATGTGCTGACCCTCGTAGGATTATGTGGTGACCTACACTACTCTTCATACACAGACCCAATGATGATTTTTTTGGAAATTTGAAGTTAGTGTTTCTGTTGGTTGGGGTGGGGCATGAGTTGGGGAGAAAGTCAGTTAAATGAGGTATTTGGAGTTCATGAGGGTAGGGTAGTGTCAACTTAGAAAGTGGTAGTATGTGGTGACGACATTACTCTTCATGGACAAACCTAGTGAAGATTTTTTTGGAAATTTGAAGTTAGTGTTCTTGTTGGTTGGGGTGGGCCATAAGTTAGTGCTCTTGTTGGTTGGGATGGGCCATGAGGTGGGGAATACTCTAAATTGTTTGTCCCTTTTATTTTCCCTGCGATGTCCCTTGTAACATTATGTGGTGTCCCAAAGTCAAATTCTTGCACACAAATATTTACAGAATACATTTTCTCTTAATTGGTTTATTTTTGAAAGATTCATGTTGTTTGATTTTTGTTGGGTGTTGAATGACTTATTTATTGTGGAATTAATATGTTTTGTAGAATATAATGACAACTAAGGAAATTAGTGATGCGAAATCGATTGTGGATCATAAGGTTTGATTTAGAAGATGGTTAAATTTTTAAGGCTAATGTTGACATGACATACATTGTAAACTGTATATGTATTTATGAATGTAGGTGTTTAGGAATTATTGCAAGCCAAAGGTTTTGGGATGTTTGAACAAAAGCTTAAGTGTTGAAGAAAAGTGTGTTATTCAGTCAACCCCATTTGGTTGGCTAATTTTGTTGGATGGAAAGCTTAAATTGAGTCGCATCCTTTTGAGGGTGTTATGTAGTAGGTGGGTGGAGAAGAGTCAGGATTTTGCAGTGAGGTCTACATTTATCCCTTTCATATTGTTAGATGTTTGTTTAGGTCTAGGTCTTAAAGTTGTGGGAGAGAAAATTGACTTAACAAAAACATAAAAGAAATGTGAGAGTATGAGTTTTTTTTTTTCAAATAACTAATGTATCTGTTAAAATTATTTATGATGAAATTGTCAAATGTCGCAACCAAGGTTCCATAGAGGACTTTTGTAGGTTGTACATTTTGTTAGGAATGTCAGAGTTTTTATTTCCAAATAGATTTGGTTTAGTTCATGGTGGGTTGTTTAGTGTTGTGGATGATCTGGGCCAATTGGGTAGGTTTAATTGGGGGGCTTTAGTTTATGACTTTCTCATTGATAGTTTGTGTTCTGCTTCGATGTGTATGAGGAGGAAAAGTAATGCGTCATATATGTTAGAATGTGTGGCCAAAACAAGAGGGGGGTAAATTGTTTTCACAAGATTTTTGTTAAGATTGGAAGTAGAGTAAAAAAATGTGTAAAAATCAATCAATTGATTTTCTGTTCAACTGGATAAAATATCAAATTTACAGTTCTTTATGAAAAATCAACCATATGTTTTATTAAAACAATTGACAGTTTATGCCAGAAAACAAAGAGAAAAATATAAAGTAGTGTATAAGAGCAGGAAAAGAGAAATTCACACACAAAGATTTATACTGATTCACTCTTAACCAAAATCTACATCCAGTCCTCAGCTAACCAGTGAGAATTCACTATGCAATCAAAACTAGATTACAAAACAAACTAAGAATGTTGATCTTTAACCCTTCATGAACACACAACACTTCTTATCCAAAACTACATCAAGAATGTTGATCTTGAACCTCTCAAGAAAACACAACACTCCTTGACAACACCACAGTTTTCATAAACCCTTTCTGAAACTGACTTACACACAATTACAATATTCAAATAAGGAAATAAAATACACATGAGCTTTACAAAGCAGTAGTACAAATGAATAGAAAACCCAAATCCTATTTCACACACAAGCAATGATCTAAAAGCTCTTGATCTTCTCTTGAAAATGTTTTTAATGAACTTTCTTTTTTGTTCTTTTTAAATTATCACAAAACAATATTTTTTATAGACTCAAAGAAGTGGTTAAAACTGTTAGATCATTAATCAAAAGAAGATAGAAACATTTAAAAACAATTAGGAATTCATAACAAAATTCTGTTATAAAAACAACTGATTGATTTATTTATTTTGTTAAGGATTTCACATAAAACAACTAGTTCACTAGTGCAAATAACGTTTTTTACAACGACTTATTAGGTTGGCTAAATGAAAACTGGTGTAAACAAAAATACGGTGACAATTTTGTAAATATTTGGCACATATTACACTGGTGAAGCTATCCAACCAGTGTAATATGTTCTACTCAGAGCAAAAATAAACTTTTTTAAATTTTTTATCTTTGGGATTGCATATTACATTAATTGGATAAAAGAACCAGTGTTATATGTCATTCTCAGATTAAAAAAAATAATTAAAAGTTTTTAAAAATGACATATAACACTGATTCTTCTATACATCTGGTGTTATATGTCATTCCCCGAGTTTAAATTTTTTTTGAAACATTTAACTATGGACACTACATATAACATCGGTTGGATAGAGGAACCGATGTTATATGTGTAAAAAAAGATTTTAAAGTTTAAAAAAAGATATATTACACCGTTTATTACTCATAACCAATGTAATATATGTTTTTAGTCAATTTTCTTAGCTCGCGCCCTCACTCTCCATTCATGTTATTCTTCTAAGTTTTCTTGCTCAAGAGTTCATTTTGCTTTTGCCACTGCCGTTGTCAACCGTTGCCTCCACCGCTCCCCCTGTCGCTTCTCTCTTATTTCGTTCTATTCTTCGTGAGAGCATCCACACCAAACGTGATTCTTGTGTTCACGCTTCTCTGCTATTTCGTTGCCACTCTTGAGAAACATTAAGTGTCAATCAACCAGATGTTTCGATAAATTAACTGGATAAAAAACTTGTTGTAGTCACAAGACCTTGAACAACAACTTTTTCAACTGATTGAAAGCTCGAAACAACTAACTAAAATTTTCACAACTTTCTAGAAAACATTCAAAAAGAGATAAAGAATCAAGTGAGCTTGGATTAATACTAGATGTGACTTGACAATTCAAAAACTAATAAACAACACACAAACGCAGTAGTAGGTTCTTCAAGTCTTCAAAGCAGATTTGGAAGCATCAAAGCACCTTGTTCAACAAGATATCCATGTTGGTGGTTATGTATACTTGATGCAAGCAATTTAAAATGTTTAGTTGGTATGTGTAATAACTTTCCATCCATTTTTTGATTACTTACTTGAATTTATGACATGAATTGTGTAGATATGGGCTTTTGAACATTTGTTCCCTTACAAGTGCCAAATGCCGAGGAGTGGAAATAGATATCCTCATATTATACATTGGAGGGATGTTAGGCTTGGTGACATTGAAATGCTTATGACTGCAACAAAATGTGGTTTGTACTGTACATTGAAATTTGTATTCAATGTAGAATACTTAATTTTTTTTATGTTGGTATTTGTTGTGTGCATTAACAGGTTAATGTTGACTTATATGTGTCCAATTATGTATAATGAATTCGTTAAAGAAGTAATTGACGGAGTTGGACATGGATTTACGACTGACATGTAAAAAAAAGGAGCTTGATAAAATGAAGGTCAAAGTCATTGATTTGCTTGGCCAAGCGAAGCAGCATGAGGTTGTCACCAACAATCTGGAGAAGGAGGTGGAGGAGTTACAAGAATTGTTAAGTGTAAGGGAAAAATCTCATTTGCATGATAGTCCTTCCAGAGTGGATGATAGACATATGCAGAGGCCCGACGTTAATAATAAACACGTACCCGAAGAGCAAAATGGGGAAAATAAAAAAGTAACATGTTCACTCGAGTGAAGCGTAGAGTGAGGAAACATGTGAAGTCGGTTGTGATGAAAACACCATGTGTTGAATGAAGTGTGTTCAAGCTTTGAAGAATCCAAATCCTAGCGTTTGATGGAAAGTTGGAGTTGTTTGATGTTGCTGATGTGCTTTAGAATAGGATCTGGGGTAGATTATCTTTGTAATCCACTCTTTGTTGAATCTAAAGCTTAAGTGTTTTCAAATCTTTTAAGTTTAAAGTGTTTTTCAAACTAAGTGAAAAACAACCTGTTGTTTTGTCGAAACAACCGATTGTTTTATACTTAGGTGTTTTTGAAAAAGTTTGAAAACTATTTTGGATGGTTGACTTGCTGTCAAACCAAAACAACCGATTGATTCGCTATTTCAACCAATTGTTTGTTTGAAATCCTAACAGAAACAGTTTTGTTAGTTAAATGAGCTTTAATTGATTTCATAACCGAATACCCTCATGCTTTAAATGCTTTGACCATGATTTGAATACTATAAATAGTTTGTTAATGTTTTATAACAAAGAACAAGAAAGAAAAACATATTTCAGTTTTTCAAATAGCTTTCAAGCAATTGAGTTTTCACTTTGAGCTTTGGTTATTCAAGAGAGAAGTGGAATAGGATTACTCTGTATTGATTTCAGTTGATTTTGTAACAGTGTAATTCGTTCTAAAGAATTGTGTACATTCTGGTGTTGTAAAGCCAAGAAGGGTTGTGTGCTCTTGAGGTTGTCAAGATCAACATTCTTGGTGTGTGTGTGTTTCTTGAGGGAATCAAGGTCACTTCTTTGGTGGTGTGTATGTAATATGGATTTGATTACCTAGTGGATTCCCCAGTGGTTTCTGGGAAACTGGATGTAGCTCTTGGTTTAAGAGTGAACCAGTATAAACTGTTTGTGCATTTCTCTCTTCCTTAAACTCTTTAATTTCAGTTGTTGTTATTTTTACTGGTATAAACAACCGATTGTTTGTGCGAAACAACCAATTGTTTGTGCGAAACAACCAATTGTTTGTCTGGTACTTTACTGTTTTGAGCTTTGTTCTTGGCTAACTGAATTTCTAATCTAGTTTCTTGTAAAGAATTTCATTCTACCTTAAAAAGTTTGTGAAAACCTTCTTTAAACCATTCACCCCCCTCTAGTTTAAAGCCATACATTCTAACAATTGGTATCAAGAGCTTGGTACTTGAAAAATACTCAAGTTTGATCCTAAAACCTTTTTTCAATAGCTGAAAAACTACCTTTTGGAGAGGGTGCATCAATCAACAGACCACCACTTTTCTGTGGTTTGAATTACCAATTCTGGAAAGTTAGAATGAAAATATTTGTTGAATCTCTTGACAAGGGAATTTGGGATGCAATTGAAAATGGTCCTTTTATTCCAAAATTTGAAAAAGATGGATCTTCCATTGAAAAACCTTGGTCTCAATGGACTTATTCTGAAAACAAGAAGGCCAAATTTGATTGTATTGCTAAGAACATCATAACATCTGCCTTGAATTCGGATGAATTTTTCAGGATTTCTCAATGCTCATCGGCCAAGGGGATGTGGGACACTTTGGAGGTGACTCATGAAGGAACCAATGATGTGAAAAGAGCTAGAAAGCATACTCTAATTCAGGAATATGAAATGTTTAAAATGCTTAAAGGTGAGTCAATCACTGAAGTACAGAAAAGGTTCACCCACATCATCAACCACCTCATGAGCCTTGGGAAAACCTTTGATAAAGAAGAGCTAAATATCAAGATCCTCAAGTGTCTTGATAGATCATGGCAACCTATGGTGACAACAATTTTTGAATCAAAAGATATGACATCCTTGACAAGGGCTTCATTATTTGGTAAGCTTAGAGAACATGAGTTAGAAATGAATAGACTCAATGTTCAAGAGAGTGAAGACAAGCATGTGAGAAGCATTGCCTTGAAAGCTGCCAAGCACAAAAGCAAGCAAGAATCAAGTGATGAAAGTGAAGAAGAAAACCTTAGTTTGTTGTCCAAGAAGTTTAGTAGATTTTTGAAGAGAAATCACAACAAAGAAGCCAACAAAGAAAGGTATGGCAACAAGAAAACTAGTGATTTTAATTCTAACAAGTATACTTGCTTTGGTTGTGGTAAACAAGGGCACATTAAAGCAGATTGGCCAAACAAAGAAAGCAATGAAAAGAAATCAAGCCACAAGGAGAAAAAGGGAAAGTCAAGAAGAGCATATATAGCTTGGGATGAGAATGAAGTCTCCTCATCAAGCTCCTCATCAAGTGAAGATGAAAAAGAAAACATATGCTTGATTGCAGAAGGAGATGATGAGTCATGTAGTTCAAGCAATGTAAGTTCATGTGCTTCCCTAAGTGCTGAAAATTATAGTAAATTGCTTGAAGCATTTCAAGAAACTCATGAAGAAGCTAACCGATTGGTTCTTTCAAACAACCGTTTGAAAGGGCTTAACAAATGGCTTGAAAAGAGGGTTAAGACACTTGAAGAAGAGCTGGAAAAATCAAAAATTGATTTTGAAAAATATTGCAAAAACTCTTCTCATATGTGTGACTCTCTTGTTTGTGAAAATTGTGAAAATCTTGAAAAGAAAGTACATTATCTTGTTAGTACTGTGGATAAGGTTTCAAAAGGAAAATCCAACTTTGAGAATGTCTTGGCATCTCAAAATTGTGTTTTTGGAAAAGTTGGATTAGGTTTTAATCCACAAAACAAGCAAGATAATTTTTCAAAGAAATTTTCAAAACTGTCAGTAAAACAACTGATTGTTAAGTCGAAACAACCGGTTGTTACATGCTTTTATTGCATGAAAAGAGACAATTCTGTCAGATTCTGTAAAATAAGGGAATATTTTGTTCCCAAAGACTTTATGAAATGGATTCCCAAAGGTTGTGAGGTTTCAAATGATAAAAATAAAGCAAATGGACCCACATTTGTAAGGGGACCAAACCTTGTTGCTTGAATTCATCTTTATGCAGGAAATCTAGAAGAACATGAGGCTCCGAGTCACCTGATCAGGTTCTTGGAAGGAAAAGATTAAAACTGGAACTGAATCAATGTTGTGTACCAGTCCAAGTCTTTTCAAAAGTCAAAACAAGCTTATTGATCACAAACAAATGACTCATTGAAGGGACTTCATAAAAGGATAAGACCTTCCTTATCTTTGCCTTTGTTTTTTAATTAGTATTTCATGTTTAAATTCTCTTTTCCTTGAGTACTTACATCTGTTTTTGAACCTTTCTAAGTCAATATTTGAAAAGCTCAATCTATCAACATGCTGCAGAAAAACAACTGATTGTTTCCTCGAAACAACCGATTGTTTCCTCTCTGACAGCACTGTGAAAGAATTGAATTAATTTCTCTATTCTTTCTGATTGTTACAGATCTCAATTATGAAAGGATCCAGAGTCAATAAAGTTGTGTTGAAAGCCTGATTGTGTTTTGGAGGAAGTTACAATATGTCATAAAGGAATATATTCCATAATCTTGAAAATTCAAGAGCCTTTATGACTAGTCAAAGATTACATGTGATGACCATGTGGTTTTCTACTTTTTCTGACATTTTCTATGCAGGTCTTGGTCCAGTCTTTTCTTTTTGAAGACTGAAACCCACTCATATCAATTGATTACAGTAGGATTCAGTTATTCTATAAATTCTGGTGCAGCAGTTCTCTCTCACAAAAACAATCAATTGAGCCATCTCTTGCTCTCTTTGTGAGACCCTTTGCCTCTTTTTGTCTGCTATCAGGGAGTCCACTCCTTCTACATCAAAGAGGATCAAAACAAGAGTTGTGAGGTCTGGAGGGAGACTTGAGGGTTGGTTTTCAGGGGATAATGAGCTCATTGAGAGATATCGTTTTGAGACAAGCACAAAGTTGATCAACAACCCAAAAGTTGTTTCCTTTGATTGGCTAAAAAGTCAAAAGCTTGACAATGTGAGAAAGCTTCTCAAAGATCATTTGTTAAGAAGATTCTTGGAGATGAAGGGAAACATATACCCTAATTTAATTCGGGTATTCTACACCAACCTTAAGTTTGAAGGAAACAACCTTGTTTCTCATGTGAAAGGTGTAGACATGGAGATTACCCATGATGTGTGGGCTGCAGTAACGGGTTTAAAGTATGCTGGTCTAAGGATTAACAAAGGAAATCTTGGAGTTATGGAAGATTTCAACAAAGTCCAATACTACAATAGCTGTTTGAAGAATCAACAAGCACAAGTGAGAACTTGTTCTGTTGGAGGCTTGAAGTTAGATGAAAGGGTGCTTGCTCTTATTGTGACTTGGATTCTAACTCCAAGGGGGAGCAACCATTCTGTGTTAACAGAGGAAGATCTTGTATACATCTACTGCATCATGAAGAAGATCAAGATCAACTGGATTCATATCATCAAAGAACATATGCAAAAATCCATGAGGTTAAGTGACTATCACTATCCCTATGCTGTTTTAATCTCTAAATTCTTGTTCTATTTTGAAGTGAATCTTGAAGATGAGACCTCTGAGTTGGTTAAGTCAACACAAGAAATGAACAATGGCTTTCTAAGCAAGATGGGATTCACCAAAATAAATGGAAGATGGGTGAGCAAAGATGGTGATCATGGTGGTTTATCAAGTGCTGCAGCTGCTGATTTTGATGAAGAAGATCAAGCTGTTGATATGGATATTCATAATGAAGAGCATCCTGCAACTAACTTTGAAGTTGGAACAAGTGCAGGACATCAAGGAGATGAGATTCCTTCTATGTCTTCTTTTGAAAGATACATGGTGAATAGGCTTGATGGCTTTGCTGAAAATTAAAGAAATCTCCATGATCTTTGTGTGACCAACTTCCAGAGCATTGACAACAGATTCCAAAGCATGGATACTCGCTTTATGACCCTGGATGAACAAATTGAAGTTGTTCAGAACCAGATCTTTGAGCTTCAGTATGGCAAGGATGACTAAAGAAAAACAACCGGTTGAATGCTCGAAACAACCGATTGTGTTTGCTCTATATTAGTTTAAGTGCCTTTGCTTTTAAATTATGTTTTAACTGGAACAATTTATGGTTTATCTCTTCTTATAGTCTATTTGTGAAGACAAACAGGGGGAGATTTTTATGTTGTGTTGTCTTTATTTCTGCAAACTCTATTTTGTTTAAGTGATTATTGTTCTGCTGCTTTGCTGCTATATGCTGTTGGTTTTGGCTACTATTTTGGTTAAGCAAAACATAAGTTTTGTTTTACTGCTCTAACCTACTGCCATAGATATTGTACATCGCTTAAACTTTGTTTTGCAGGAACTGCTTCAGATTCAATCAAGTCCAACACAAGCAACCAGGGATTTGTCTTCATCAAATAGGGGGAGATTGTTGAATCAAGTGTATTCAAGCTTTGAAGAATCCAAATCCTAGCGTTTGATGGAAAGCTGGAGTTACTTGATGTTGCTGATGTGCTTTAGAATAGGATCTGGGGTAGATTATATTTGTAATCCACTCTTTGTTGAATCTAAAGCTTAAGTGTTTTCAAATCTTTTAAGTTTAAAGTGTTTTTCAAACTAAGTGAAAAACAATCTGTTGTTTTGTCGAAACAACCGATTGTTTTATACGTAGGTGTTTTTGAAAAAGTTTGAAAACTATTTTGGATGGTTGACTTGCTGTCAAACCAAAACAACCGATTGATTCGCTATTTCAACCAATTGTTTGTTTGAAATCCTAACAGAAACAGTTTTGTTAGTTAAATGAGCTTTAATTGATTTCATAACCGAATACGCTCCTGCTTTAAATGCTTTGACCATGATTTGAATACTATAAATAGTTTGTTAATGTTTTATAACAAAGAACAAGAAAGAAAAACAGATTTGAGTTTTTCAAAGAGCTTTCAAGCAATTGAGTTTTCACTTTGAGCTTTGGTTATTCAAGAGAGAAGTGTAATAAGAATACTCTGTATTGATTTTAGTTGATTCTGTAACAGTGTAATTCGTTCTAAAGAATTGTGTACATTCTGGTGTTGTAAAGCCAAGAAGGGTTGTGTGCTTTTGAGGTTATCAAGGTCAACATTCTTGGTGTGTGTGTTGAGCCAAAGGAAGTGTGTTTCTTGAGGGGATCAATGTCACTTCTTTGGTGGTGTGTATGTAATCTGGATTTGATTACCTAGTGGATTCCCCAGTTGTTTCTGAGAAACTAGATGTAGCTCTTGGTTTAAGAGTGAACCAGTATAAACTGTTTGTGCATTTCTCTCTTCCTTAAACTCTTTAATTTCAGTTGTTGTTATTTTTACTGGTATAAACAACCGATTGTTTCTGCGAAACGACAGATTGTTTGTCTGGTGCTTTACTGTTTTGAGCTTTGTTCTTAAATAACTGAATTCCTAATCTTGTTTCTTGTAAAGAATTTCATTTTACCTTAAAAAGTTTGCGAAAACCTTCTGTACCGACCAGGTCATCGGGTGTGATGACGTGTCTTGCACGTGCTCGGGTGGGGCGTGCTTAGTGGAACACGTAGGCTAGAAAAGATGAATGGTTCAGAAGTGGGCATAGTCGCCGATCGCTGAATTGGCGTTCTCCGATCTCTAGTGTGCGTAATCAGCGGTCACCAGAGTTACGTCACAATCGTCGTATGAGAGTGCTAGGAGATCAGATGATCAGAGATCGCCGGGGAATGCTAGGAGATCGGGTGGTTTACACGCCGCCACAAGGAGCACATCGCCGAATCTCCCAGTAAACTTAGTTAAAGCTGTTGAAGGCTCAGAAGGGTAATTTCAAGCGTGTAAGTTCAGTAAGACGATTGTTGCACCAGCATGGGGCATGAAGGTCGAGTGGGTTGGGGGGAACACCTTGCTCATCAGCGACAGGATTCCCAGAGTGGACATTTGTTGGTGACAAGGTTTCCTCAGCTAGAACATGCACGACGCAACAATAAGAAAGGTGCCGCTTGCGACGAGCGGTATCACAGAGATGATGCACCTTGTTGCATCCGATACTCGCCTTGTCAGGTGGTGTTTCACAGTGCATTGTGCGCTAGCTTGCTCCTTGAGTAGAAGACTTAGCTGTGCGGCTGGTTACTACACATATATAACGTTCAAGTTGCCCCAATCCAGATGACGACACGTGTAGGGTTGGATGTCACCAGTTACTCCAACCTAGATGATGACACGTGTAGGGTCGGGTGCAATAGAGAAATGACGCTCAAGTTGTCCTAGCTCAGATGACGACACGTGTAGGGCTGGGCGCTACCTGCTATCCCAGCCCAGATGGCAACACGTGCAGGGCTGGATGGGAGCCACGCGTCCAAAAGCATAACGACCTGGAGAGAGAAGAAACCTAGCTATAAAGGTAACCTTAACAGAATTTGCCGAGGTACGTTTTTCATACGGCTCATTCTGCTAGGGTTGTGTGCCTTTAGTACGGTCCTACAGAGCATATTTTCTCTGAGTTTTTTGGGTGTTCTTGTCACTGACTTGAGCGTCGGAGCGCCACCGGCCGCAGAGGCGCCACTGTGTGTTTTTCAGGTTCTCATAGAGGCTATCTGCTGTGTGGACTTGGAGGGCACGTGGTGACAAGTTGGTAAGGAAGGTTGTGACGAGGCAACGCTCTTGCACTAAGTCAACCGGCAGGATCACCTTCTTTAAACCATTCACCCCCCCTCTAGTTTAAAGCCATACATTCTAACACCATGGACTACATATGCAAGGGAAAAAGAAAGATTTCTTAGTCATAGTGAAAGGGGTCGTACATTAGCTATTTAGTAATTTATAAGTATGTTTATTACCGAGTAGTTGTTAGGAATGGTACATGTTTATTTGATTGGGGTGTGGTGTGGTTACAAAATTTAGCATATGTATTTGATAACTATTTGGTTAGTTGGCAATTGCAAATTGCTTGGAAATTTTTGAAGTGTTTTTTATTTATGGGTTTAATTGTCTTTCATTTATATGGTTGAACTGAACATATTTTTCGAAATTTGAAGTTAGTTTGGTTGATCATGAAGCCAAATTTTTGTAATGTCATTGTCAATATTGGAGAAAGTCAGTTAATGTAGTTCCATGGAGGTCATGAAGCTATGAGTGGCAATTTAAAAGGTGTCAATATGTGTTTTCCCTTGTACCAATAAGTGCTGACCCTAAGTAATATTTTTTAAATTTTGATGTTAGTTGATGTTTTTGTTGGTATGTGTGGAGAAAGTCAGTTAAATGAAGTGTTAGAAGGCCATGAGGGTATGACAGTGTCAACTTAGAAAGTGGCAGAATGTGGTGACCCTCGCAGGACTATGTGATGATCCACATTATTCTTCCGACACAAACCGAGTGAAGATTATTCTGGAAATGTTAAGTTAGTGTTCGTGTTGGTTGGGGTGGGCCATGAGGTGGGGAGAAAGTCAATTAAATGGGGTGTTTGGAGGCCATAAGGGTATTGTAATGTCGACTTAGAAAGTGGCAGTATATGGTGACTCACATTACTCTTCATGTACACACCCAATGAAGATTTTCTTGGAAATTTTAAGTTGGTGTTCCTTTTGATCAACTTCAAAGGAATGAAAGGGACTAGCATTTTTCCTTTAACTATCTTTTTGTTATGAGTGAATTGTGGATTTAAATTTCATTTTGATGTGTATATTTTTTGTTAATAGTATTAACATTTTTGCTTCTTAAAGAATTGTGTTATTTAAGAAATGAATACAACTTCGAGAAAGAAAGAGTGGGGCAAGAACGATTATTGCTCCTTTGCAAAAGATTTGATTCCATTTGAATCACTATCAAATTGTGATTTTGTAACTATGTATTATATAATTTTGTGTAATAGTTTTGGGTCACAATTTTATGTGTTCAATTAACTTATAATATTCACTTTTAGGTGTTCGTCCCAACGATGCATAATGACCATTGGTGGGTGTACGATTTTAATTTTCATAGTAAGGAATTGCAAGTGTTGGATCCCCTCGGCCATAGAAGGAGAGAACACAACAAAATTGATAAAGTTATGGTAAAGAATAAAGAATGGTGTTTAGTAAACAATAAATCCATGAATTTGGTATTTGTTTTGTGATATTTTTATATTGTATGGTCGATTCAGACAACCTTGGCTCTAATTTAACACCCCCATCGATGCCACCTCAGCCATCCCAGCCATCAGGTAGTACTTATTCTTCTAGGGGATCAAAAGGAAAAGCCCCCATGGTGGAAATCATTGATCTGCAATTGGAAAGACTTAATACTAGGATTTAAGGGAGTGGTACCGATAAGTCAAATAGGTTATGTCATATTGCTGAGCGACAAGGCATTTCATCTGAGGTTGTCTCTTTGTAATCACAACGAGTGGCTAATAGTCGCACACTTTTTCGTATATCAACTTTCCACTAATACAGGATGAAGATTTGTTGCATAATTGTTACGAATTCCTGTGTGGTAATCCTAATGTGTTGAAGCAACTCTTTGGCCTGCTCTCGAGTGATGAATGAGAAAGATCGTGAAAATAATGACTACAAAATCTTGAATTGTGTAAAAATTTGGCTGTATTCTATATGCATGTGTTTTTGTTTTCAAATCTATAATGTTATTTATAACATGAATTCTATGCATATTTTTATTTAAATTTTTTAATTCAAGTTTGTTTCAACCAATATAAGTATTCAAGTATTTCATACTATTATTTCTTATCTATGTTATGTTATATGGTTTTTTGGTTATTATCATAAAATTTTATGCAAATGTTCACTGAGTGCATTTATGAATACTATCCGAGTTTTATAGAAATGGCATCTTCATCTTCAAAGAGACAGTGCAGTCATCGACAGGGTTAGAGAAAAACCCTATTGATGATTCAATTCCTAATGCACCAGTTCCTGGTATTGAGGACATCTTTAATCATTCTCGGCATTTTTCTAACCAAGAACAGATGTTGGAGTTTGGGATGGGCTTTGCTCACAGATGAATCGTGCCCCTTAAGGTCATACATTCTGGGTTCTTTGAAGAAGCATGGTTTGAGTTCCAAAATTATTTGGAGCGTCAAGGATTGAAACAATTTTTAATGCTAAGATATTCATGCTTTGACGTTATGATCAAAGTTTTTCATGCAAATCTTAGGATTACAGATGGTTGTATCCTTTGTTCGGAGGTCAACCACAAGAAGATTATTAAACAACCTCCAGATTGGATGTTATTGGCTAAATTGAATTACCAAGGACTTCAATTGAATGGTGTAAACCCTTATGAGCACTTGAACTACATGTCCATCATGGGGGCTCTTCCTTTTGAACCCTTAGAAGAAAAAGTACCACCTGATGGCTGGGATGGCTGAGGTGGCATCAATGGGGGTGTCGAATTATGGCCAAGGTTGTATGAATCGACATTAGGGTCAGGTGAACGGGGAGTTCCACATTGGGTCGCATCAATTTCCAGCTCCTCCGGGATGTACTTCATATTGTGATCATCAAGATCTACATTAAAATGATGAGATTGAGTTTGAGTTGATGACTGTAGTAATCTTCTCCCATCATGGTCGATAGCACGATTAAGCCTTCATAAGTCTTCCATCAAGTTGTAATGCTTAATGGGATCAACACGTCACTTTGCAGTTGAGGGCTTTTCCTATTCATTAATGAAAAGAAATACATTTATACTCATAATTATTGGTTAATGTATTCGATAACTCAACATCAGGTTGAATACGTTACCTGTATCAACACATCCTACACTTCATCCTCAACCTAAAAAAATTTCGAGGTTTGATTCCAACCAAAACCACTCGGTCCACTAAATAGATCATGGATCTCACGCCATCTATCCTTAAGGCTTTTGTGTTTGTTCTTAGCATTATTTTTTGTAATCCCTTCCAATCCATTATGATGTAGGGAGTTAACGATGTTTGTATAACCTGGGTCGTCCAACTACCATCAATGCGGTTACCCATTAGTGCCTCATCGATCATGGCATTCAGCAGTCGGAAATCCATATTGGTAGTCCATTTTTTGTTTTCACGAAAACCTGTGATGTGATTCCAATAGCATAAAAGAGAATGATTCTTGACATTCTTAGGAATCAACTTGAGTTGAACAATTGTTAGGCACTTTTTCTTAGAATTGGATCAATGTTCTAAGTCAAGAACTCACCAAAACTAGCACCAAATTCAAACTCATATGGAAGTTCCAATTATAGTCAAATTGAACCGATTAAAGTGAAAGAAGAAGCAATTGCACCGAATAGAAATAGCTAAAAACTGAAATGAACCGAACATAAAGGCTGAAAATGAATAAGAACAACAATGAACAGCAAAGAAACAAAGGCACCGAACCAAAACTCCACAGAATTGAAAACTGCCGAACAGAAATTCAAGAACAACAAGCTAAACATGAACAATTGAAAAAGAAGGAAGGAAGGAGAGAAGAATGCTCATGAAGATGGATGAAAGGTTGGATGATCACGCCACTAGAAGGATGGTTGCTCCTAGATGAGTGTGCTGCCGCCACTTGAGGACACCATGGATCCTTCAAGATAAGACTAGAGAAGAAGGCTCAAAAGCTCTCCAAAGCTCACTCAAAATTTGAGTATAGTTTCTTTACTCTAAATTCCAATCTGCAAAATACAAAGGGAGCACCTCTATTTATAGCCTAAGGTGCTGAAATGCAAGCTACACAAATTCAAAAACTCCCTCCTAAAAACTACTAGAATCGGCGCCTAAAACAATGCATGAGGAAGGTGTGACCTCTTCCTTCACTTTGGCACCTCCTATTCTACTCCTACACCTATCTACTAACACACCCCCCCTAAGACTCTTAACTAAAGACTAAAAGATGCTATAACAATAGAGGTTTCTAATGTTTCCCTCTAAGCACCTTCAACCAAAGAAATTACAAAAAGAGAAAATAATTGTCCCCTAGCTCCTAAAGCTTTGAACATGCTTCTTGTAAGCCTTTGAGGTGGGCTTTGACCTCCATGGGCGTCCTCTATTTGCGCCTCTACCTCTTCTTGATCTTGTTGATTGGCCTCCATGTCCACTTGAGCTTGATCTCCATCATACTCCCCGAGTTGGAGAGAATTCGACCACGAATTCTGGAGACCTACAGAAAAAGGAGTTAGATCGCTGACATTAAAAGTATGACTACCTAAGAATGTATCAGGCATATCTAACTCATAAGCATTGTCATTAATCCTCTTGAGGATTTGGAAAGGTCCATCCCCTCGAGGCATTAGTTTGGACTTCCTTTGAGTAGGAAAACGATCCTTCCTCAAGTGAAGCCAAACCCAATCACCCTCATCAAACAACAATGCTTTTCTCCTTTTATTGGCAAGTTCAGCATACTTGCCAACCTTCTTCTCAATTCTCTTCTTGATGTCTTTATGCAAAGTTTTCACAAAAGAAGCCTTTTCATCCCCATCTTTGCACAAGACATCTCCAAGAAGGGGAATAGGAAGAAGATCAAGAGGTGTTAGGGGATTAAACCCTTAGACCACCTCAAAAGGAGAACGTGAGGTGGTAGAATTTACTACACGATTATATGCAAACTCAACATGGGGTAGTAAATTCTCCCACACTCTAGGATTCCCCGAAATAAAACATCTCAATAGTTGTCCCAAAGTTCTATTCACCACCTCGGTTTGACCATCAGTTTGTGGGTGGCAAGTGGTAGAAAATAAAAGCTTAGTCCCAAGCTTGCCCCACAAGGTCTTCCAAAAGTGACTCAAGAACTTGGGATCTCTATCGGACACTATAGATCTAGGAATCCCATGCAAGCGAACCACTTCTTGCATATGACTCTAGAGCAATACCCTTCTCCCGCGATCCATGATAAAAGTTGAACTTTTGCAATAAAATAAATAGTTCCATACATAAAGATTAATAAAGGTTGAATGTCAACATTAAACCATTAAATTCTTTTTACAACAATATAAATATAAGCTCACGAATGTTGCATAACATTAATTATTACAATAACCTGTTCATATTTCATTTGCTATAGTATTCCTAATTTGTGACCTGAGCCTATAGTCATCCTCACAAGTTTGCGAGTATGACACATCTATATCTCCTTGCATCAAGTCACAATTAACTTCTTCCAACAAAGAATCATCATTATCCACCCTGCGAAGAAAGTTATGAAGAATACAACATGCTAAAACAATATCGGTCATAGTGTTCGTAGAGTAAAGAGGCTCCATTTAGCTAGCGATAATCGGGAATCGCTTTTTGAGGACACTAAATGTTCTTTCGATGACATTTCTTAGTGAGGAATAACGATGATTAAACAACTCGCGGTCATTTTATAGACCTCTTTGGGAATACTCTTTTAGATGGTATCAAACTCTCCGATATGGAGTTATAACTTGGGGTTTGGGCATAAAACTCGCGTCTCTAGGGTAATATTTGCCTACAATCATCCATTAACACTTATTACTTATAAGTTATGTGACTAAATGAATATTTATTTCACTTGAAAACACACTCTGGAATGGCCAATGGATCCTCTCATACAAATGTATCCTTCAATATCCTCGAATCAGAGGCTATTCCTTCCCACCCAGTAAAAACATATGTAACTTCATGTCAAAATCACAAGCAAAAAACATGTTTTGAGTTGACCAGCCTTTTCTTCTGCGAAAACAAGGAACATTAGCTCATGGGATTTTGACACAGACATGAGTGTCGTGTATGGAACCTAAGCAATCCTAATACGCAACAAATTCACATTTATAAATAACTTGCATTGCATAGAACATGAATTAAATATTTAAGTACTGTTTATGGTATTCACACCTTGAAGTATGGAAAAAATCGATTGTTGTTCAAGATATGAGGTTCAACCTCAGTCCAGATGGTTGAATTAAGAACTCTCCCTGCAATCTCAATATTGCCTTCAAAACATTATGAATGTGACGAGACAACGTTTCCCCGGATTGATGAAAGAAGAACAAAACACTTCGATTCTTGACATATGACCATTAAAGTGTAAAAATTTAGACACTTGTGCTTCAACTGCAGATCAAAATGCATCTTTAACCATCTCGTTCCTCTTATTCGTTAACATAAATTAATAAATGCTTTTGGATCCATGCGAATAATGCCACAACATTTTCCAGTATGGACCCAATACGACATCAATTCTTACCGACGATGCTCTTTTTGTGGAACGAACTTCAGTATAGCATTATTTTTCTATGTTAAGACACACAACACATTCAATCCATATCCAATCATGCAAAGGATTGTCATTCCTACTACTTGCGTGTGTAAATTGATTTGTTGTTGTACTTGTGAAATTAGTGTGAAATTGACACCAACAACATTAAGATTCATGTCATTCGTGCTAGATATCTCGACATTGTTGAAATACATAGACCAACGATTATCGTTATCTATGGTCATAATCCTTTAATACAGACAGTAATATAAGTTTAACTACTACATCTAAACTAACTATTAGTTCGACTACATGATTAAGGGTTAGTCATAAGATTTAATAATTTTACTTTATGATTACGGTGAAGGGTTATGACAAGGTTTTCATATAAACTTCAACATATGAGTTTGGGTTACAAATAAATTACATACACAAACACATTATTCTAAAAATACTTCAATATAACAAAAAAATCCACTTTTGTGCTTTGTACATTCATACAACACTCTCAAATTTGCATACATTTTTTCATATACCATATTTTCTTTGACATCACTAAAATAGCCAATATTTTATCTCCTAACCAAAAAAATAACCAAATATGTTTTCCAATTAAATTAAAAAAATTAGTCACATATCAATACTATCACAAATCCACCAAAGAAATTTTCAATTTACTTTTAAAATATTCAAGCACAACCTTAACCACAACATTAGTGATAGAAAACTTACTTGTGTGCACTAAAGATATTGAGAAAGGGCCAAAGGAAACAATGACAACATCAAAACACCACCAAACAACAAGTTCCTCACCACAATCACAACCTACACTACCACATATCATTTATCTAAATTATAAGATTCAATGTTCATTCATCATATACATAAATTAATGAAGCTATAACTTAAAAAATCCAATATATTATACATAAATTAACGAACCTACTTAACCTAAATATTATTCATTCATACATTATTCATTCGTGTTAAAAAAAAACATATATGAATTAATTAATTTAATGAACCTATAACCTAACATAAACTAATGAACCTATAATCTAACAGAGTCTGTTAAGGGTGGGCAAAAAATCCAAATTTCAAAATCCAATCATAATTATCCAAATCCATATTAGTTTTGATCCATTTAAATGGATTTATTTCAAATCCAAATCCATATTTTTGGATTTTAAATCCAATCCATTTAATTGGATATCGATTAGATATGGATTGGATACATTTTTGGATTATCCAATTTGTATTTTGGGTTGGATTTTGACTTGGCCCGATCCAGGTTGAGCCAAGACAATTCAGACGCAGGTTGAGCAAAGTTGACCCAAGTCCACGTCGAGCTGAATGGGCTCGGACTGATGTCAAGCCGAGCGGGCCCGGACTAATGTCGAGCCAAGCGGGTCCAAGCCGATGTCGAGCCAAGGGGGCCAGGGCCGATATCTAGTCATTCGAGCTTGGGCCAATGTTGAGTCGTGCGAGCCCGGGCCGATGTCTAGTCGTGCAAGCTCGGGCCGATTTTGAGTCATTCAGGCCCAGGCCGATGTCGAGCCGAGCGAATCCAAATCGATGTCGAAGTGAGCGGGTCTGGTCGATGTCGAGACGATCGGAACCAGACCAATGTCGAGGCGAGCGGGCCCAGGCCGATTTCGAGGCGAGCAGGCCCGGGCAGATGTCGAGCCGACCGGGCCCGGGCCGATGTCGAGCCGACCGGCCCGGGCCGATGTCAAGTAAACTGGGCCCGGGTAGATGTCGAGTCGAGCGGGCCCGGGCCGATGTCGAGTCGAGCGGGCCCAGGCCATTGCCGAGTCGGGCGGGCCTGGGCTGATTTCAAGATGATCGGACCCGGGCCGATGTCGAGTCAACTGGGCTCGGGTAGATGTCAAGTCGAGCGGGCCCAGGCTGATTTCGAGGCGAGCGAGACTGGATCGATTTCGAGGCGAGTGGGCCCGGGCAGATGTCGAGACAACTGGGCCTGGGCCGATGTCGAGGCGACCGGGCCCGGGCCGATGTCAAGCAAACTGGGCTCGGTCAGATGTCGAGTCGAGCGAGCCCGTGCCATTGTCGAGTTGAGCGGGCCCGGGCCGATTTCGAGTTGAGCGGGCCTAGGCCGATGTCGAGGTGAGCGGGCCTGGGCCGATGTCGAGGCGAGCGGGCCCGGGCCGATGTCGAGGCAAGCAGGCCCGGGCCGATGTCGAGGATAGCGGACCTGGGCAGATGTCGAGCCGACCGGGCCCGGGCCGATGTCAAGCAAACTGGGCCCGGACAGATGTCGAGGCAAGCGGGCCAAGGACGATGTCGAGTCGAGCGGCCCCGAGCCATTGTCGAGTCGGGCGGCCCCAGGCCGATGTCGAGCCGACCGGGCCCGGGTCGTTGTCGAGCCGACCGGGCCCGGGCCATTGTCGAGTCGACCGGGCCCGGGCCGTTGTCGAGCTGACCGGGCCCGGGCCGTTGTCGAGCCGACCGGACTCTGGCCAATGTCGAGTCGAGTGGGCCCGGGCCAATGTTGAGTCGAGGGGGCCCGGGTCGTTGTCGAGCCGAGCGTGCCTGGGCCAATGTTGAGTTGTGTGGGCCCGGGCCTATGTCGAGTCGAGGGGGCCCGGGCCGATGTCGAGGCGAGCGGGCCCAGGCCGATGTTGAGGTGAGCGGGCCTGGGCCACTGTCGAGCCGACCAGGCTCGGGCCGATTTTGAGCCAATCGGGCCCGGGCCGATGTCAAGCCGAGCGGGCTTAAGCTGATGTTGAGCCGAACGGGCCCGAGCCGATGTCGACGGGCCCGGGCTGATGTCGAGTTGTTTGGGCCTAGGCTGATGTCGAGTCGTTCGGGTCGAGCCGATGTATAGTCGTTCGGGCCCGGGCCGATGTCAAGTCGTCCGGGTCGGGGCCGCTGTTGAGTTGTCTGGGCCTAAGCCGATGTCTAGTCGTCCGGGCCCGGACCAATGTCGAGTCGTCTAGGTCGGGGCCGATGTAGAGCCGAGTTGGTCTGTGTTCAGGTTGAGTCGGCTTAGGCCCAGTTCGAGCCAAGTTAGTCTTTATCCATATCAAAATGGATTTAATGTAATTGACAAAGTGGATTTAATATAATTAACAAAGTGGATTTAATCTGGATTCAATCCTCTTTAAATGGATTTTAAAAAAATCCAAATATATTTGATCTAGTTAAAGTGGATATAGATTTTAAATCCGATCCACTTATTTGGATTTGGATTGGATCTAGATTGGATTTTGGAAAATCCAATCCATGCCCACCCCTAGAGTCTGCAAATTAAAACACAATTTATATACATATATGAAACCCCACACCCAATACAAATACATTCATTAAATCGAAAGCCATTAACATGTGAAAAATAACATCAATTTTGCTAGGCAAAAAGTTGATTTCCACATATTCAATAATTATAAAACTTTCGCCAGATTCAGATTTTATCACAATACACAGAAAATAAATCGATTTATTTAGCAATGAATAGATTTATTTTTATATTATTTATGTACTTTAAGGCATTTATCTAAGACGAATGATTTTTTACTTTAAGATTGAGTTAGAAGATCTGCAGGTAAAGTTCAAATTGATTTTCGCAGAATCAAAACAGAGAGCTACAACAGTTAATCACAACCTTTGAATACAAAGTCAATGCTTGTTTTTTAAAACACTTAACAGATTGTATTAACCTTCACAGAGCATGAATTTCACTGATGTTTCAACACATAGAGACTTATGCAGAAATTCTTCAGGGAGTTTTCCAGAAAATCAAGAACAGTATACACGTGCCCAGAAAGAACAGATTCAATTACAATTGAATAGATTTATTTCTTGACAAATCAGTTTATTCAGCAGTTATTGAGTGCAAGGATTAAGAGAGAATGAACACAAAACAATTATACTGGTTCACTCCAATGAGCTACATCCAGTCTTCACCTAATCCAAGGTGAAATTCACTAAACCACAATTCAAAACAATTACAAAAACCACTTCTTGAACCCTACAAGAACATGGCACACTTTGCTGAAAAACACTATTCCAGCAAACACAACTCTTCAAGAAACCCTATCAAGAAGAGTCTACAACCACGCTTTACAAGGAATTGAAGAAAGAAACAAATACACCTGATAGAAAATGCAGAAATCTGCCTTAAACCAGTAGAACAGATTGCTCACACAGTAACAACACCTCTAACCAAGCCTTAGAACCAACCAAGAACAAGCACACTTTGTGATTTGGAAAATCTTTCAAGAACACATGCTAATCCTCCGAAAATTCTTATTTCTCTGTTGTAAAACTAGTTTTTTCGATTATTTGAACAACTTCTAAAAGCCAGAACCAACTCTCCTTTTATAGAAAACATTTTATAACAAACTTTCAAAAAACAGTTAAAGCTGTTACAAAAAAGAACATAATGAAAATAAAATGAACAAATTTATTTTCAAAGGTAGTTAGAGAATTTGTTATATGAAGGAGACTTAGTCAAACACCCTGGTGCAAGGATAAAACGTAAAAAGCCTTTTAAGGAAAACATGGCACCATACTAAAAAGAATCTATTCATTTACAGATGAACAGATTCATTTTCAAAACGATAACAGAAACATTTTAACACTGTCGTTTTGATGGAATGAAAACTTAGTTAATATACTTGATGCATAAAACCTGATTTTCAAAAGCATTTTATCAAAGCATCAGTTTAAGAAAAGAATATATTCATTTAAAAAAGAATTGATTCATTTTTTTTATCCAGTAAGGATATTTCAACAAAAACATGTGAAAAACAGTTTCATAAAACGTGTGCTTGCTCTTATCACATGGTCAGGGGTTAAGAGGTGAGTTACCTAGCAAAAAGCCTACTTTAAACACCCTCTAATCTATACCTAAGACATTCTTAAAGCAAATGCAAACACTAAGGAAAATTACACAAATGGCTTCATCAAACACATGTCTTAAAGGGGCAGCATCCATCTTCAACAATCTCCCCCTGTTTGATGGAGACAAATCCCCATAGCGCAGTTGCTTTAAGAAAAGGACAACACTTGTACTACACAAAATACCAAACTAAAAGGTTGAAACAATGCATAACATGTGAATCAGTTTTAAGGTGCAGAATGTAACTTCCTGTATCACTTAGCTTTACCTAGCATGGTGAGCTATTTTTCTCCCCCTTTGGATTTATCAAACAACATTTAAGCATAGAGAAGGATAAAAATAGAAAGATAACACAACCATAATAGTCTAGAAACAAATACAAATTGTTCAACATTACAGAAATATAAACTGATGAAAGAAAAGCATGGAAAACAAGATACTCCTAATCTTTGTAGTATAATTCTGTCAGCTGCAACTGAACTCCTTCAATTTGATCATCAAGATGCTAAAACCTTGCTTGAGTTATCTCGAAGTAGGCCCTTTGTTCTGCTATCATGGCATCAAGGCGATACAGAACCTGCCTCTCAAACATGGATAAGGGTTCACCCCTGTATTCTGGAGTTTGATAGGCAACAATAGCATTTTGATGAGTTGCAACAACATCTTCATGCATTGATTGTGGAACAGGTGAATCTTCTCTAATTTTTACAGATGGAGAACTCATTCTTTGACTTCCAGCATGATCAGCAGATGGCTCTTGCCTGTAGGAGTGATGGATAACGTGGCATGAATGTTATGCAGCTTGAACAGTGTCATCTTGCATGGGAACAACCTCATCTCCATCTTCATTGTTGATATTTGAGGCTTCATGTTCTTCCTGAGTAGTTTTGCCTTTGAGAAACACCCAGCAGTCCTCCACTTTATGAAACCCCATCTTTGTGAGAGTCGAGTTATCAATTTCACTTACAGCTTTCATGGTTTTATTTCTCTCATTAGAAGTGTCAATGCCAAAATAGTCAATTAATTTCGAAACAAGAATAGCATAAGGAAAGCGATAATCAGTTAATATTTTAGATTTCAACATATGCTCTATGATGATATACACCCAGTTAACCTTGATCAGATTCATGATGCAGTATAGAAGGATTAAATCCTCTTCATGTATAACAACATGATTTGTACCTTTAGGAATGAGCTGCCATGCAATGATGTAGGCAACTAGACGTGGAGTTAGGTTCAGATTACCTGCATGGAATCTGTTTATACTCTGGGCAGGATTTCTTACATAGCTTCTGTAATATTGGATTTTGTTGAACTCCTGAATTCCACTTATGTTCCCTTTTCCAACCTTTAAACCAGAGTATTTGATACCAGCCACTAAATTCCAAACTTCACTTGTGACCTTCATCTTGATGCCTTTCACATAGGATACAATGTTCTTTCCATCCAGAGTTAAATTTGTATAAAACACCTTAACCAAGTTAGGATATACATTACCAGTCAACTCCAGCATCTTTTTCAGTTTCTGATGCTTCAGTGCAGACCTGGTTTTAGCCAGTTTCTCAGATTTCAACCAGAAGAAATCTAACACCTTGGGTATGTTGATTTGTTTTTTGCTCATCTCGTGAATGTAGGCATTGATTCCTTCTCCATCTCCTGCAAACCAACTTTCTAGTACCCCTTGAAAGTTGCTCTGCCTATCTTGATTCTTCTTCTTCTGTCGTGAAGAGGAAGCCATGGTTGAACCAGAATTGGGTCTTTCGATTCAAATGATGGTCAGCCAATGTGGGTAGCAATTTTACCTAGATTTATATTGAAAACAGAATGGGTTGATGGAACAGTTAAAACCAGATATGCACGAGGATTTTATTCTCTGAGAATGTGCAAAGAATCTTTGAAAAGGTGCAAGAAATATTTGGGGTCACGATGCATACATATCACACCTTAATTGAGCAGCCAATGCATCAAATCGGTTACATGACCATGACCAAAACCGTCAAAGGTACAGTGGTTAATACCCACTAAGTCAGTCAATCAGTCAAAAATTAAACTTTCTCTTTCCTAGTCATCAAAGTATATCAGTACCAAAAATAAACACATTCAATTACAAATAAACATATTTAATTTTTCACTGCGAGGCACAATTAACATTTATAATTCCCAATTCATTAAGCATAAAATTAAACCTATCTTTAGCCAATGGTTTTCTAAACAAATATGCAAGCTGTAAATCTGTACCAATGAACTTAATCTCACATGTCCCATTTGATATGTGTTCCCTTAGAAAGTGATGCCTAATTTCAATGTGTTTGGTCCTTGAATGCATGACAGGATTTTTGGTTAATTTGATGGCACTTGTGTTATCACACATCAAAGGTATATTGTTAAGTAAGATACCAAAGTCATTCAATTGTTGTCTTAGCCATATGGTTTGAGCACAACAACTCCCTGCTGCAATGTGTTGAACCAAGTGGTGTTCAAGCTTTGAAGAATCCAAACCCTTTGAAGGATGTTGAAGCTTTTGCTGAGCTTGATGTTGCTGTGCTGTTTTAGTTAGGATCTGGGTAGATTGTGTATCTAATCCACCTCTTTGATTGAATCCAAAGCATAGGCATTCTCAATCTTTTTGAAAGAAAAATGTTTTTCAAACTAAGTTAAACAACTGATAGTTTTGTCGAAACAACCGATTGTTTATACTTAGATGTTTTTAGAAAAGATTGAAAACTGTTTTTCAAATGGTTGAGCTGTTAAAACCAAAATAACCGATTGATTCGAGGAAACAACCGATTGTTTGTTTTGGGACCATTACAAAAAAACTGTTTTATCTTTGACTGAGCTTTTAAATGATTTAACTGCTTACGCTCCAGTCATTAAATGTTTTGACCAATCTTTTAATGCAATGTAAGAGTTTGTTAAGATTTGATAACAAACAACATGTTTGAATAAATTCAGAAAAACAGATTTGGGTAACAATCTTTTACAAGTTTTTGAAAAGAGTTTTTGAGTTTTTCAAAGAGCTGAGATTGTTTAGAGTTGTGTGATTGATCAAAGTGTGTGGAATAGGATTCTACTTGTATTAATTTCATATTATCTTCTGTAACAAGTGTAACCCTTGTACTCTGTGAAACAAGTTTTGTTTGTGTGTTTGCTGAGATTGGTTGTGTGTTCTTGAGGGGATCAAGATCAACAATCTTAGTGTTGGTGTGTTGGCCAAGAAGAGTGTGTGTCTTGAGGTGTTCAAGGTCACTTTCTTGGTTGTGGTGTAAGTAATCAAGGTGTGGTTGCTTAGTGGATTTCCTCAGGGTTTCTGAGAAGACTGGATGTAGCTCTGGGTTTAGAGTGAACCAGTATAAACATCTGTGTGAAATCTCTCTATCCTTAATCTCTTTAAATTCAGTTTTGTTTGTTGTTTGCTGGTATAAACAACCGATTTTTTCTGTGAAACAACCGATTATTTTTCTGGTACTGCAGTTTTTGCTTGCTGTTTTGCCAAACTGAATTCTTTATCAATTGTTTCTTGAGAGAATTTCATTCTTGACTTAAAAGTTTGCGAAAACCCTCTTTAAACAATTCACCCCCCCTAGTTTAAAGTCATCCATTCAACAATTGGCATCAAGAGCTTGGTTCTTGAAAGTTATTCAAGTTGATCCTAAAACCTTTTTTAAAATGGCTGATAGACTACCTTTTGGGGAAGGTGCTTTAATTAACAGACCACCTCTGTTTTGTGGTTTGAACTACCAATTTTGGAAAGTAAGAATGAAAATCTTTATGGAATCACTTGACAAAGGAATTTGGGATGCAATTGAAAATGGTCCTTTTGTCCCAAAGTTTGAAAAAGATGGATTTGTCATTGAAAAGCCATGGTCTCAGTGGACTAATTCAGAAAGCAAAAAGGCCAAATTCGATTGCATTGCCAAAAATATAATAACCTCTGCTTTAAATTCTGATGAGTTTTTCAGGGTCTCTCAATGCAAATCATCAAAAGAAATGTGGGACACCTTGGAAGTCACTCATGAAGGGACAAATGAGGTGAAGAGAGCTAGGAAGCATACTCTAATCCAAGAGTATGAGATGTTCAGAATGCTTAAAGGTGAAACAATTGTTGAGGTGCAAAAAAGATTCACTCACATCATCAATCATCTCATGAGCCTTGACAAGACCTTTGAAAAGGAAGAGTTGAACATCAAAATCTTGAAATGTCTTGATAGAGCATGGCAACCAAAGGTAACAGCTATTTCCGAATCTAAAGATCTAACATCATTAAGTATGGCTTCTTTGTTTTGTAAGCTTAGGGAACATGAGCTAGAGATGAATATACTCAATGTTCAAGAAAGCGAAGATAAGCACACAAGAAGCATAACCTTAAAAGCTTCCAAGCACAAACGAAAACAAGAATCTAGTGATGATAGTGATGAGGAAAACCTTAGCTTGCTGTCAAGAAAGTTCAGCAAATTCTTGAAGAGAAACCGCAACAAGGACAACAACAAAGATAGGTATGGAAACAAGAAATCCAATGATTTTAATTCCAATAACTATACTTGTTTTGGTTGTGGTGAACAAGGTCATATAAAGGCAGATTGTCCAAACAAGAGCAAGGAGAAAAAGCCTAGCTACAAAGAAAAGAAAGGCAAGACAAAAAGAGCCTACATAGCTTGGGATGAAAATGAGGTATCATCATCAAACTCTTCATCAAATGAAGATGAGAAAGCAAACATCTGCTTGATTGCTGAAGATGATGATGAATCTTGCAGCTCAAGTGAGGTTAGTTCATGTGCTTCCTTAAATGAACAAAATTATAGTGAATTGCTTGAAGCTTTTCAAGAAACTCATGATGAAGCTAATCAATTGGTTCTTTCAAAGAACCGATTGAAAGAACTTAACAGCTGGCTGGAAAAGAGAGTGAAATCACTTGAAGATGAGATTGAAAAATCTAAAAATGATTTCAAAAATCTGGAAAATCATTTCAAAAATTCTTCTTGCAAGTGTGACACTCTCATTTGCGAAAATTGTGAAAAGCTTGAGAAAAAGGTTCATTATCTAGTTGACACTGTGGACAAGCTTTCAAAAGGGAAATCTAACTTTGAGAATGTCTTGGCATTTCAAAGCTGTGTTTTTGGAAAGGCTGGTTTAGGTTTCAATCCACAGAATCAACAAGGTAAGTTTTCAAAAATAAATTCAATTTTTTTAAAAAAAAATGTAAGTTTAAAAACAGTTTTAGGATCAACTTGAATAACTTTCAAGAACCAAGCTCTGATACCAATTGTTAGAATGGATGGCTTTAAACTAGAGGGGGGTGAATTGTTTAAAGAGGGTTTTCGCAAACTTTTAAGACAAGAATGAAATTATCTCAAGAAACAATTGATAAGAAATTCAGTTTGCCAAAACAGCAATCAAAAACAGCAGTACCAGAAAAACAATCGGTTGTTTCACAGAAACAATCGGTTGTTTATACCAGCAAACAACAAACAAAACTGAATTTAAAGAGTTAGGGATAGAGAGATTGCACACAGATGTTTATACTGGTTCACTCCAAATCCAGAGCTACATCCAGTCTTCTCAGAAAACCTTTGAGGAAATCCACTAAGCAATCACATCTTGATCACTTACACCACAACCAAGAAAGTGACCTTGAACACCTCAAGACACACACTCGGTTTGTAAAACAGTTTTCAATCTTTTCTCAAAACATTTAAGTATAAACAATCGGTTGTTTCGACAAAACAATCGGTTGTTTTAACTTAGTTTGAAAAACATTTTACTTTCACAAAGATTGAGAATGCCTATGCTTTAGATTCGATCAAGGGGTGGATTACAACACTCAAACTACCCCAAAACTAAACTAAAACAGCATAGCAACAACAAGCACAGCCAAGGCTTCAACATCCTTCAAAGGGTCTGGATTCTTCAAAGCTTGAACACCACTTGGTTCAACAGAGGTATGAACAGATTTCATGCAATAAAAATAGGTAACATGAGATGCCTTTTTGCCACTGTTAAAAGCTGAGAAACCTGATTTTGCTGGAACAAAAAAACTTGAAAGCTTTTTAACATTGGTTACATTTCCAGGGTTATAACCAATACCATTCTTGTTGAAAAAAGCATTCTGTGAACCTAGGAGAGACTCAAGATTCTCTCTTCCCTTAGTGAAATTGGAAAGGGTTTTTAGCAAATACTACACTTGTTTTTCCAATTTTTTTTATAGATTTCACAGGTTTTAATAGAGGCATGCAAGCATGTTAGTTCAAGACTTACAAGATCTGTTTTGGCCTTATGCAGTTCTTCCTCAAGTGTTTTTACTTTAGGTGCAAGCACATTATTTACCTTTTGCAACTTGCTGCATATTATAGCCAATCTATTTGCCTCATCATGTGATTCTTTGAAAGCAGCAAGCAATTGATCATAGTTATCAGATTCCATAGAGAATTCACTGACTGAATCAGAGATTGATCCTTCATCTTTCACCATGAAACACAGATTGCTTTCCTCACTCTCAGTTGAAGAGCTACTGGTTGAAGATACTTCATTCTCTTCCCAAGAAATGTAAGCTTTTCCCCCCTTGCTCCTTTCAACTTTCTTGCTGGTAGATTTGTCCTTTGATTGATTGTTTGGACAATCCATCTTGATGTGCCCTGTTTTACCACAACCAAAGCAAGTGTAGTTAGAGGAATTTGATTCATTAGGTTTAGGATACCTTCTTTTTGGTTGGTTCCTATCTCTGCTTTTCTTCTTCAGGAATTTGCTGAACCTCTTTGTAAGTAAGTTGATTGTTTCATCATGTTCAGCATCTTCTTTCTCTTCATTGATGTCACTCTGTGCACTTGCTTTCAGTGCAAGTCCCTTGGGTTTCCTTTCCACTATTTCTTGCTCTTTGAGTCTCTTGAGGTCCAGCTCATGCTCCATTAATTTCCCAAATAGTGCAGTAGTTGACAGCTTTGACAGATCACGACTTTCAGATATGGCAGTCACCTTGGGTTGCCAGCTTCTGTCGAGACACTTCAACACTTTTATGTTGAGTTCCTCTTTGTCAAATTCCTTTCCCAAACCAGTAAGATGATTCACAATGTGGGTGAACCTTTTCTGCACATCAGCAATGCTCTCTTCAGGTTGCATTCTAAAAAGTTCATACTCTTGGATGAGAGAATGTTTTCTTGATCTCTTCACATCCTCAATGCCTTCATGAGTAATTTTCAAGACTTCCCACATCTCCTTAGCTGAATTGCATTGAGATATTATGAAGAACTCATCCATTGTTAATGACGAAGTTATGATGTTCTTGGTTACAAGATCATATTGAGCCTTCTTCTTTTCACTCTTACTCCATTCAGATCTTGGCTTTGCCACTTCTTCATCCTTGACAACCTGCATTGGCACATAGGGTCCATGGACCACAGCCTCCCAAATAAACGAGTCAATAGATTCCATGAAAATTTTCATTCTAATTTTCCAAAAAGCATAATTCATCCCATTGAGAGGGTCTATTGATAGACGATCCCTCAGCAAAAAGCATTTTAAACTCAGACATTATTGTAAACAAACTTTATTAAAATACAAGTCGTAGCTCTTGATACCAATTGTTGGGTTCAATAGTGTCACAGTTCAAGAGGGGGGGGAGGGGGGGGGTGAATTGAGCTTTTAAAACTTTCGCACAGATTCAGATTTTATCATAGTACACAGAAAATAAATCGATTTATTTAGCAATGAATAGATTTATTTTTATATTGTTTATGTACTTTAAGGCATTTATCTAAGATGAATGATTTTTTATTTTAAGATTGAGTTAGATGATCTGCAGGCAAAGTTCAAATTGATTTTCGCATAATTAAAACAGAGAGCTACAACAGTTAATCACAACCTTTGAATACAAAGTCAATGCTTGTTTTTAAAACACTTAACAGATTGTATTAACCTTCACAGAGCATGAATTTTACTTATGTTTCAACTCATAGAGACTTATGCAGAAATTCTTCAGGGAGTTTTCCAGAAAATCAAGAACAGTATACACGTGCCCAGAAAGAACAAATTCAATTACAATTGAATAGATTTATTTCTTGACATATCAGTTTATTCAGCAATTATTGAGTGCAAGGATTAAGAGAGAATGAACACAAAACAATTATACTGGTTCACTCCAATGAGCTACATCCAGTCTTCACCTAATCCAAGGTGAAATTCACTAAACCACAATTCAAAACAATTACAATAAACCACTATTCTTGAACCCTACAAGAACATGGCACACTTTGCTGAAAAACACTATTCCAGCATACACAACTCTTCAAGAAACCCTATCAAGAAGAGTCTACAACCATGCTTTACAAGGAATTGAAGAAAGAAACGAATACACTTGATTAAGAATGCAGAAATCTGCCTTAAACCAGTAGAACAGATTGCTCACACAGTAACAACACCTCTAACCAAGCCTTGGAACCAACCAAGAACAAGCACACTTTGTGATTTGGAAAATCTTTCAAGAACACATGCTAATCCTCCGAAAATTCTTATTTCTCTGTTGTAAAACTAGTTTTTTCGATTATTTGAACAACTTCTAAAAGCCAGAACCAACTCTCCTTTTATAGAAAACATTTTATAACAAACTTTCAAAAGATTGAAAATAAAATGAACAGATTTATTTTCAAAGGTAGTTAGAGAATTTGTTATATGAAGGAGACTTAGTCAAACACCCTAGTGTAAGGATAAAACGTAAAAAGCCTTTTAAGGAAAACATGGCACTAGACTAAAAAGAATCTATTCATTTACAAACGAACAAATTCATTTTCAAAACGATAACAGAAACATTTTAACACTGTCGTTTTGATGGAATGAAAACTTAGTTAATATACTTGATGCATAAAACCTGATTTTCAAAAGCATTTTATCAAAGCATCAGTTTAAGAAAAGAATCTATTCATTTAGAGAAGAACAGATTCATTTTTTATGCAGTAAGGATATCTCAACAAAAACATGTGAAAAACAGTTTCATAAAACGTGTGCTTGCTCTTATCACATGGTCAGGGATTAAGAGGTGAGTTACCTAGCAAAAAGCCTACTTTAAACACCCTTTAATCTATACCTAAGACATCCTTAAAGAAAATGCAAACACTAAGAAAAATTACACAAATGGCTTCATCAAACACATGTCTTGAAGGGGCAACATCCATCTTCAACATTAGATACACTCAGGAATCTCTATTGTATGGGGAATCTTTGTTGTGCGTGGGAATCTTCACTTTGCATGGCACGAGAATTTTAAAACCTGGTAAAAGCAAGGTATTTGTGCAATGTTTCTTTGCAAATCATATCATATCAGGATGTCAAAAGTTGCTTTATTTTCCTTTCCACACCACCCATTCTGCGGTAATAAGGGGATCTAAACAAGAAAACCATTTGTTTTATCCATCCAAATGAACAGTAATCGCTCGAACCCACAGAATGTGGAAGAGTGAATGATAAAGAGTGTATGAGAGTGAAAAAGTGAGTGAAAGTTTGTGGTGTAAAAGTGAGAGTGTAACTTTTTTTTAAGGAGAATAGAGGGAGTAAGATTTTGTGAATGAGGATAGAGAGAGGAATGAATGATAAAAGTTGTGGTGAATAAGGGAGGTGCAAAGAGAAAATGAGAGTGAAGAAAAAGGTGAATGGGTTGTGAGCGGCGTGCAAAGAGCAAACGTGAGGGTAAGAGAGAGTTTTTGTGTTTTATTTTGTTTTGCTTTTTTTTCATTTTGGTTCTTATTATTATATTTTTAGAGATAAAAGCTTTTGGACCTTCATGATGAGCTAGGATGAAAGCATTTTTGGAAATATGTATTTATTAAAACAAAAGAATAAATCAAAGTAACTACTATTTTTAAATATTTTAGAAATATTTGAAATAAAAAAATTTATCATTTCAATTTTTTTTATTATGATATTTTTTAAAATTTAGTTATTTATTTATTTGGACGGAATTTGGTGTTGACACCCTTCCTCAAATCTGGGGCACATTCCTTTTCGTTAACATTTTTCCTATCACACATGTGTTTGATGTTAACTTGGACAAGACATAATTGTTCCACTATCTAATTCAGAAGGTGGTGATAGATGTGGTTGAAATCATTTCACACGAAATGCATAAAATTTGTATTATCATAGTCCACTGGCAGGGTACTGCTTCTTGAATTCCTAGGTCTGATAAATGGACTGTGCAGGGAAGAAAAGGTTGAAATCCCTAATCATCCCATGAAGAGGTTGAGACTTCTATTAATACATTGTGACACATTGTACAAATCCCTTGGATACAGTCTAAGGGCCAACACCAAGAACAACTTCTACTCTCATACCACAAACAACTCCAATAACAGCCGAGCAACATCAGTCTGCCTTGCATTATGAAGAAATGAAAACAAAGTTATCTCATGTCCAACAACAATTAACAACAAACCATAGAGCCTACAACAGTTGATGCATTTTATACGTATACAATACATCAATACTAACATTTAGGTCAATTGTCCTCACTAATGTCTCTAGAAGAATTTTAAACGAATTGTATCATGGTTTGGGGACAAACCAACCACTAAGAGTGCCAAAGATGCTATTGAGCCTGAAGAAAATGAACAAACAAATGAAGGGGTTGTACCACCCCAAAACAACTGAAACTGCACATGAAAGGGAAGAATAAGACTCTTTAAGAACTAAGGATGAAAAATCCTTTGATAAATCTGAAGTGGAGTCGGAGGAAGAGACTGAGGTGGATGTCTAATTGAATTTTGTTTACTACATTTCAATTATTATTTTACTTTTAATTTTGGGAATTTTAATTGTTAATCTACGTTGTACTAACTTTATGTTTGTGTCAAGCTTCATTTTTGCAACGTTTGTTTTGAGAAATAGTAATTGACTTTCCTTTATGTGGTGAACATAACCATGATTTCGTGCTATTCATTTTGAATTGTATATAGTATTAGTTGTTATTGTAAAGAATAGGTTGGGATGACAATTATGATGAAATAGAACATAATTTAGTAACTTCACCTTTTGGGAACTGTCATAAGAGAATAATGGCTTATTGAATTGAAAAGATAGGATACATGAACATGGACTCACAAAATGAAAACAACTCAATGTGAGAACCAACCTAGCGAGGTGAGAGTGCCTAAAGACATATCAAAGTGAGAAAGAATGATAGTGATTAGTATAAAGTGAATTCATGTAGCTTTTTGTTGATTTTTTTTACTGATATTAAGCACAAGAAGAATGGATAGGATCAAGGCATTCTTTTCTTCTACATAAATTTGTGAACCTAGACCCAAAAGACCAACCTAACATGAAAATTGACATGTTAAACCTGATTGATCCTTGGCCAAATAAAATGCATACCTGAACCTTAAAGTATGAAATCCTACTCTTTTTTAGTGATAAATGTCAAATTCATAACCAACTAGACAAGCATAATGAGTATACATGAAAAAACAACCTGAAAAGCATGCAATTCCCCAAAAAGCAAGGCTTGACTCAAAAAAAATGAAGAGAAAAATAAGAATATGATGAATCTTACATAAAAGAAGGAAAAATAAAAAACAAACAGAATGATCATAAATGACCAATCCGCTCAGCGCATTGAGAAAGACTAAGAGGATTGACTGTAGAGAATAAGTATTGTAAAACTTCCAAAACGTTGAGTGCCAAAGGCATGCATTACATGGATTAAGTCCAAAGAAGGATCACGATTTATCGAGTTTAGGAGATTGAGCGAATTCAAAAGGGCTTAGAGAAAAGAGTCATTCATATTGAAGAAAGCTAAAATTCGCTTGGAAAGGCTTGGAGCTAACTTGAACCAAAGAATAGAAGTTTCATATTCTTTTAGGCTTGGCTTGGAGCAAAATACAAACCTAAGAAGACTTCATGACTAAGAAAGGATTGTGTTGAGCTTGGCTTGGATTGAATCCCTACAGAATAAAAAAAAGAACTCTGAATCTATTGAAGACCAAAAAAGGTCTTGAAGCCAAAAAGTTTCTTCATAATGAAGAAAGCCAATCCGCTCAGCGTGATTGTTCACAGTTTTCTAAACTCATTTGTTATTTGTTTTAATTTCTGGTGTTAATGCATCTATTTGATGTTTTATGCATCTAGACTTTACTTATGTTTTGTGAATATGTTCTTTTTATGTTTACTCGAAATGTGATCACTTCAACTTGTGTTCTTCAAACCTTTTCGTACATTCACCTTCTAAGACCAACATTTGTTGATAAAGTGATGGAGGACTATCAAACCACCACATCGTATGCTAAGAGGAATGGAAAAGATAAAACCTCTTGGAGGAAGAATAACATTTGAGAGAAGAATATTAAAATATTTTCCTTTTTTCAGTCCTGTAAAAATGTATAGGAGTAACTTTGTCAATAAAATAAAACTAGAAAATTGTATAGGAATTAAGATTTCTCATATTGTTGAGAGGTATTGATCTTAGGGGGAGATTAAGATTGGTTTACCTGAAGAGGTGTAAAAATACATGTTTACATGGAGAGGTGTAAAATACTTGTTCTTGGAGAGGTGTTAAAACTCGTTTAGTGAAAGATTTTTAAGCGGGTTACTTAAGGACATAGCCCTAATTGTTGGGTAGCATAAATTTTTGTCTACTTCTCTCTACTCTATACTCTTTTAGATGTTGTATTTATTTGCTTGTTATTTTGACATTTGAGTTCAGAATACATTCAACCCCCATTCTAGAGTCAATTGCACCTTCAATACAAAAGACAAGCACATATTGAGCTAGTTTTGGCTCATTTCGTCTTAACACTTGCCAAAAAATTTTGGTGTTTTATTCTTATAATTTTTGTGTGTTCATTTGTATTCTTTTCTTTGCTTTGGAGTCTTCGGAAAATGACCTTGGTGCAGTCTCATCTCCATTATTAAACATTGTAATAATAAGCGTCGAGACTTGTGAAAATGTGTGAAGGGACTCAAAGTGCCACTTGCACTTTCACTTAGGATTTTCACCTAGTTTTTGCAAATTTTATTTCTTGTTTCTTTTAAAATTTTAGTTCTTTGTGACAATTAGGATTCAATCGCTTATATAAGTTAATTAGTGGATATTCCTTTTGCTTTTAGGACTATTACACACACAAATAGGAAAATTTCTTTTCAAGTTTCTTTCAAGAAAAACTTGTGAAAACACTTTAGGGAATCTCTTGCTAGGAAAGAGTTGGTTCTTAACGGTGTCTGTGTGATGCAGTCTCTTTTCTAGGAGTGAACCTAGTAAAATTTTGACATCTTAACCTTGTTGGGAACTTCTAAAATTAACCTATTATGAAAACTTTTTATTGCTCATCTTTCGAAATCAAAACTTTTGTGAAAACATTTTTGTTTTTAAATCAAAAAATGAGTTATCATTCTCATTTATCCAGTGTGCATGGTAGTGCTAGAGATTCTCATAAAAAAAATTATATTTAATGTACCGCCCAGGTGGTCGGAAGTGATGACGTGGCAACAAGCTATTATGTAGGCGTGTTGAGCAGGGCTCGTGGCTGGCAGAAGGGAAGGAAGTCCGGGGGCTCGTGTAGTCGCCAGTCCTTAAGTTGGCGTGCTCCGATCTCTAGCATACCTAAACCGGCGGTCACCAGGTTTGTGATGAAGTCGCCGGATGCGAACCCAGGCGACCAAGTGATCAGAGATCGCCGAAAGGAGGACATCGCCGAAGGATCAGTGAAGCTTGTTCCAGGCTTTTGAAGCAGAGGATGAAGCCGTCAGATAGTCATTCCCTAGCTAGCCAGAGGTTGAGGTCGGGGAACAGCTTACCCGAGCATGCACGATGAAGCAAGTGAAGTAGATCATGAAGGCGGTCGGCGAGACCACAGGGAAGGTGTGTATGAAGGCACCAGTACTCGCCACGCATAAGAGATCACGCTCCAAGGCAGTTATGCGCTGAGTTGTTTCTTGCGTAAGTAACTTAGCCGAAAAGCCTGAAGAGTACGAAGTGGCGCCCAAGTCAAGGATGCTCCAGATGGTGACACGTGTACAGCTGGATGCGAGCCACGTGTCCAGATGTGTAACTGTCAGGAGAGAGAAAGTGCAAAGGTATATAAGAGATTCTAACGAACTTCTGAGGTACGCGCGTTTTAGAATACTTCTTTACGCTTGCGAGAACTTGAGTACGCTGAGAGAGAATTTTGCACGGTTCCTGAGAGTTCTTAAGTTTTCTCTTAGTATTTTGGTGGTTCAGTCGCTGACTTGGGCGTCAGAGCGTGATCGGTCGCAGCGGCGCCGTTCTGTCTTTTTGCAGGTTCTTGAGGTGAATCAGAGCGAAGGACGGAAGCTAACACGGCGCAAAGTCGATCCAGGTTTGACGAGGCAAGGCTCTTGCGTCTTGGTCAACAGGCAGGATCATCAGGTGCCCACCGTGGGGCCGTGTAAAACCTGTTCCCATCCACAGCGTGAGTTCTTGGAGTTTCTGCAGTTTCTGTTTGGTTGTGTGCTGGTGCAACCATTTTCCACCGTTCATTCAAGCTTTGTTCGGTAAATTCGCGTTTTCCACCGTTCGTTTGAGGTTCTTGTTCGGTGAGGAGAGGTTTTTCGCTGTTCACGCGAGTTTTAATCGGTGAGATCTAAGCTTCGCCGTTCGTTCGGATTTTCGTGGGAGAAGCGGTGGTTTGTGGTGAAGCTGTAAGTTTTTGCGAAGGTTTTTGCTGATTGAGATCGCGTTCTTGAAGTTCTTTGGAGTTTGCGAAGTTCTGACCGATTGATTGCTGGATCGATCATTGCTGAAGGAGGTTTTGTTCGTCGCTCGTTGTGGTCTGTTAAGTTTTCATGAGAAAGATGAGAAGCAACCGTTCAAGTCCAGTTGCGCCAGTTGCTGCTGAAGGCGCCATGACTATGGCACAGATGGTAGAGATCATGCGTGCGCTGCAGGCGAATGTGGAAGCCTCGCGCATAGAGCAGGCAAAGATGCATGAGGACCTAGTCGCCTCTCAGGCCAGGAATGAAGAGCTCAGCAGAGTGACTGAGGAGTTGCGCCAAGCTCTTCAGGAGCAGAGAGGACGCCCGGTCGCTGAAGAGGTCGCACCGTCGTCGCCACCTCGCGTTTTCCCCATGCCATTCGCACAGGCGATCACAGACACGCCTATCCCTGCGAGTGTGGTACCCGTGAAGGCTACTTTCACCGGCGTGGAGGATCCTGAGGCACATCTCACCACGTTCCACACGCAGATGATGCTGTCAGGAGGCTCGGATGCCGTGTATTGCAAGATGTTTGTGAGCACGCTCCAGGGGACAGCACTGGAATGGTTTGTGAGCCTGCCTACAGGTCACATAACCAATTTCCAGCAGTTTTCGAAGCTTTTTGTCGAGCAGTACATAGTGAACAAGGCGCCGCCTAGGGTGTCTTATGATCTGTTAGACATAAGGCAGTACCAGGGAGAGTCCCTCAGGGACTACTTGAATCGTTTTGGGGCGCAGATGGTCCGCTCGCCGGCCAAGGACGAAGAGATGTTGGTCTACGCCTTCAAAAAGGGCGTGCTGCTGGGACCTTTCTGCGAGGCATTGATCAGGGCTCACCCCGTCACGTTTGCTGAGGTTAGGCGACTTGCAGTGGCCCACATCGCCGATGAGAGTGAGGTCGCCGGGAAGAGAGGGAGCGTGGCCCCCGCTAGGCCACGTGCCCATACCAGGGTTCAGCCACAGAGGGTGCTGGAGACAACGACAGCTAAGAGGGATCAAAGAACCCGCCATCCTTATGATCCAAGGAAAAACAAGGGCAGGGGCCCAGGGCGCCCCAGGGAGTACAATCGCCCACCAAAGCATAAGTTTGTCATGGGGTTGGCGGACCTGATCGCCATCCCCAATATAGCAGCCAGGCTCAAGGCACTCGAGAAGGTGGGTGACAAGGTGTTGGGACCAAAGCCAGACGCCTGGTGCGAGTTCCACCAAGGTTTTGGTCACACCGTGGATTCATGTTTGGCATTGGGATACCAGCTCGATGACCTGGTCAAGAGCGGTTTCCTGAATGATTACCTACTGGACAGGAGGACGGGGGGAGCGTCGAGCTCCCAGCCGGCAGGTGGTGAGGCTCAGCAGCACGAGATGCCCACTCATGGAGAGATCCACACCATCGCTGGGGGTTTTTCGGGTGGTGGATGCACCGCGTCACAGAGAAAGAAATATGCAAGGTCTGTGATGACGGTGGACATGTTCGAGGACCACTCGCCAGATGTGGACATCACGTTCACAAGGGAAGATCTCAGGGACGTTGTGCCTCATGACAACGATCCAATAGTCATCTCGCTTGTTACGGCGGGGAGGAAAGTCCACAGGGTTCTGGTGGACCAAGGAAGCTCGGCAGATGTGATGTTCTGGCCGACTTTCACATAGCTGCAGTTGCCCCTTGACCAGCTGAGGCCCTATGGAGGGTGCTTGTATGGTTTTGCTGGCGATCAGGTGGAGGTCAGGGGTACATAGAGTTAAGAACCACGTTCACGGATGAGGCGGGCTCGAGGACGGAGAAAATCAAGTACCTCGTCGTGAATGCTCCCTCCGCATGTAACATTCTGTTGGGAAGACCAACGCTCAACATAATAGGAGTTGTGCCTTCAACCAGGCACATGAAGGTGAAGTTGCCATCGATGGAAGGGGTGGTGATCACCATCAAATCTGACCAGAAGGAAGCGAAGAAATGCTATGAGAATAGCCTGAAAAACAAGAGGTCAGTAAGTTACATCACAACGAAGCCGCCTCCCGGTGTCAAGCCCAGGCCAACAGAATGGCGAGTTGTTGATGCAGCGATGGAGGTGGCCGCTGGAGACGACGTCGCCATGATGGATGCTGAGGCTGAGGGAGAGAACGCCGATCGGGAAGAAGAGGCGAGGAACCGCCTAGAGGAAGCGAGGGAACTGGGAATCGCCAGGGCGGTGATCGCCAGGGAAGCTAGACCCAAACCCGTCGAGGAGTGGCTCGAAAGGGAGATTGGGGGGAAGGTCTTCAAGCTGGGAAGATCCTTGGAGGCTGAGCTCCAAGACCAGATCGCCAAGGTGATAGAGCGGCATCTGGATGCTTTTGCATGGTCTACTTCAGACATGCCGGGAATCGACCCCGACTTCTTGTGCCACCATCTAGCAATGGATCACCAGGTCAGGCCAGTGCGACAAAGAAGAAGGAAGTTCAACGAGGAGAGAAGACAGGCGATCAGGGATGAAACACAGAAGCTCCTCGCTGCAGGCCACATCAGGGAAGTCCAGTACCCTGAGTGGCTGGCCAATGTCGTACTGGTGAAGAAAAGCAATGGGAAGTGGCGCATGTGCGTCGATTTCACTGACCTAAACAAGGCTTGCCCTAAGGATTCGTATCCTTTGCCAAGCATAGACGCCCTGGTTGACAGTGCTGCAGGGTGCAAGTTGCTGAGCTTCCTGGACGCCTTCTCGGGGTACAACCAGATAAAGATGCATCCCATGGATGAAGAGAAGACCGCCTTCATGACCGAGAGATCGTGCTACTGCTACAAGGTGATGCCCTTTGGGCTGAAGAATGCGGGGGCCACGTACCAAAGGTTGATGGATAGGGTACTTGCACCAATGCTGGGGAGGAATGTGCAAGCGTACGTGGATGACATGGTCGTGACCTTGCCGGAGAAGAGCAAGCACGTTGCGGACCTGGAGGAGTTTTTCAACACAATCGCCAAGTTCAGGTTAAAACTGAACCCCGAGAAGTGCATTTTTGGCGTGGAGGCGGGGAAGTTCTTGGGATTCCTCTTAACTGAAAGAGGAATAGAGGCCAATCCTGATAAGTGCGCTGCCATCATGGCGATGAGGAGCCCGGCTACTGTGAAGGAGGTGCAGCAACTTACAGGTCGGATGGTCGCCCTGTCTCGTTTCGTGTCGGCTAGTGGAGAGAAGGGCCATCCGTACTTTCAGTGTTTAAGGCGGAACAGCAAGTTTGCGTAGACGAAGGAGTGTGAAGAGGCCTTTGTCAAGCTTAAAGAGTACTTGGCGAGCCCGCCGGTTTTGTGCAAACCGTTGGTAGGAACCCCTCTCAGGTTGTACTTCGCTGTGACTGAGAGGGCGGTGAGTGCGGTGCTCGCCCAAGACCAAGACCAGGCTCAGAAGCCTATTTACTTCGTCAGCAAGGTGCTGCAGGGCCCGGAGGTGAGATATAAGGCCTTGGAGAAAGCTGCGCTGGCTATTGTATTTTCGGCGAGGAGGTTGCGCCACTATTTCCACAGTTTTACCATACTGGTGATGACCGACTTGCCCATCCAGAAAGTCCAGAAGAAGCCTGATGTAGCTGGGAGGATGGTAAAATGGGCGGTGGAGTTGTCGGAGTTCGATATCAAGTACGAGCCCCGAGGTCCGATCAAGGGGCAGATTTTCGCTGATTTTGTGGTCGAGCTCTCGTCAGAAGCAGCACGAGTTGAGGGGGATGATTTTCGTTGGGTGCTCTCGGTGGACGGATCGTCGAACCAGCAGGGTAGCGGTGCTGGAGTCATCCTGGAAGGGCCCAACGATGTGCTGATTGAACAGTCCCTGAGGTTTGCCTTCAAAGCTAGCAACAATCAAGCAGAATATGAGGCGCTGATCGCCGGAATCTTGCTGGCCAAGGAGATGGGAGCCAAGGTGCTGATGGCTAAGAGTGACTCGCTGTTGGTCACGGGACAAGTAACAGGCGAGTTCCAGGCCAAGGATCCACAAATGGCAGCTTACCTAGAGTATGTGAAGGAGTTGAAGAGTTCCTTTGTCTCCTTTGAAGTAGTACATGTGCCCAGAGAGCAGAATGCCCGAGCTGACTTGCTAGCTAAGCTCACCAGTTCAGGCAAGGGGGGTAGGCAGAGGACGGTGATCCAAGAAACTCTGAAGACGCCTAGAGCATTTGTGGCAGATCATCTGGTTCTTCAAATAAGCAAGTCGACGGAGAAAGCGGCGAGGAGTCACAGGTCTTTGACTCAGGAGACCTTGAGATCGCCGAGAATAAGAGCATGTCGGGGGGAGAGGGTGAACATGACGCGGGTCTGCGCTACGCATCAGCCAGACACGTGGATAACACAGTACCAGCGATGCCTGGCAGATGGCCTTCTCCCGCTGGATCCGACGGAGGCCAGGAAGATAAAGAAGAACTCCAGCAAGTTCACAATGATTGATGGCGAGTTGTATAGGTTTGGGTTCACACACCCACTCCTGGAATGTGTGCACGGAGAGAAATGTGCAAGAATTATGGCCGAGCTCCATGAAGGGATATGCGGAAGTCACGTCAGGGGTCGAGCTCTGGCCCCGAGAACCCTCCGTGCAGGTTACTACTGGCCAACAATGAGGGAGGACTGCAAAAAGTATGCACAGTGTTGCAAGCAATGTCAGCAGCACGCCGATTGGCACAAAGCGCCTCCTGAGGAGTTAAAGTCGATTTACAACCCTTGGCCGTTTCATACGTGGGGGATCGACATCCTGGGACCTTTCCCATTGGCGATCAGGCAGATGAAGTACTTGGTGGTGGCGATTGAATATTTCACCAAGTGGATCGAAGCAGAACCAGTGGCCCAGATCACCGCGCACAAGATCGAGAGTTTTGTATGGAAGAACATCGTGTGCCGGTTTGGTGTGCCTAAGCGCCTGGTGTCAGACAACGGGACTCAATTTGCAAGTCACCTGTTGAAGAAGCTGTGCGAAGAGGTGGGAATTCAACAAGTGTTTGCATCCGTCGAGCACCCTCAGACAAACGGCCAAGTAGAGTCCGCCAATCGGGTATTGCTGAGAGGCTTGAAGAGAAGACTAGAGAAAGCCAAGGGATCGTGGGCTGAGGAGGTACCCCGTATAGTTTGGGCGTACCACACCACCGAGCAGTCAGGAACCCATGAGACCCCGTTTAGCTTGGTCTATGGATGCGACGCAATGATTCCAATGGAAATCCAGGAGAGCTCGCCGAGATTCCAGAACTTTGTAGCGGAAGACTCGAATGAGGAAAGAAGGCTGAATCTGGATTTGCTGGATGAGGTCAGGGAGGAGGCGAGAATAAAAGCTGAGGCAGTGAAAAGAAGGATTGAACGAAGGTATAACTCGAAGGTGATGCCAAGGCAGTTTAAAGAAGGCGACCTGGTGATGAGGAAGGCCCACCAGTACGAGATGGAGAACAAGTTATCGCCTAAGTGGACGGGACCGTTCAGAATAACCGAGGCACTCGGAAACGGTGCCTACCGCTTAGAGACATTGGAAGGAGGGGCGATTCCTCGCACTTGGAACGCCACGCACCTCAAGTTATATTACAGTTAAAAGCTTTATAAGTAAAAACAAACACGAAGAGTTTGCAAGCTTTCTGTTAAAACAGTTTGAAGGGGGCACTCTTTTTTCCCTAAGGAGGGTTTTTAATGAGGCCACCCAATAAAGAAGAGTTTTTCAAAGTTTAAAGTGTTTTAGATTGCATGCTTGTTGTTATTACGAAAGTTTTGAAAAAAGACCTTGTCACTCGTATGTGATTTAAGGCGAGTTGAAGTTATGTTGCATGCTTTCTAAAAGGTTTTAAGTCCCCATCGCTTTTCAGCGATTGGCGGCATCAGTTAAAAGTTAAAAGACCCCATCGCTTTTCGGCAATTGGCGGCATCAGTTAAAGTTAAAAGTCCTCATCGTCTTTCGGCGATCGGAGGCACCAGCAACGTTTAAAAGACCTCAACGCCCTCGCGCGTCCTGAGGCAAGAAGGAGATTAAAAAGACCTCCTCGCCGTCGAGCGAGTGCAGGCGAGAAAGAGAAAAAGTCCTCAGTGCCTCCAGGGAAGAGAAGATGTACCCCTGGGGCAATGTAGAGGCACCAGTAAAAGTCCTCAGTGCCTCCAGGGGAGAGAAGATGTAGACCCTGGGGCAATGTAGAGGCACAAGATAAAAGACCTTCTCGTCGTCGAGCGAGTTCAGGCGAGTTAAAGACCTTCTCGCCGTCGAGCGAGTTCAGGCGAGTTAAAGACCTTCTCGCCATCGAGCGAGTTCAGGCAAGATAAAATCCTTCTCGTCTCGAACGAGTTCAGGTACGGTGTGGAGGGTGGAAGAAGTGTAAAGGATAGCTAAGGTAGGTTCGAAGAGAACGCCTAGCTATCCGGATTATTGTTCTAAAACCCAGGGAGGTAGAGAAGGATCCGAAAGGCGCCTCTACCCCCGGATGAAGGAACAATAGCCAAGTTATGAAGGCAAAAGGAGGCTTACATCGCCGGGACCCGATGGCGATCAGAGGAGAGTCAGGCGATGACAAGAGTAAGGGCCCGTTTTGATGGAGCAGATCAAGTGAACTATGTCTTAAACTATCAGCTAGATTGAAACTCGTTGTTTAGTAAGTAGTTTCGCGCTGAAGTTCATTGCCTTAAAGTTCACAAGTTATTAAAATGCTATCGTTCGAAAGTTGATAGCTTGATCGAGTTCAAAGCAGTAAGTAAACAGTTGTGCCCGCGGAATTGCTAAGTTCAATTCGTTTAAGCGGTTTTTACAAGAAGAAGCAAAGCAAACAGAGAAACCATATGAAGAAGCAGAAAAATTTATAATAAGGTGGTATCAGTTCGAAATACATAAGAAGAAAAGAAAAGTTATTACAAAGTTTGTGCAAAGAAAATAGGCAAATGAGTGATGGAGGGAAGGAGCTAATCTTCAGAAGGAACGATCTTCCCATCCACCACTTCATTACATATTGACACCATGGAGAGGTCGAGATCGGGGTATTGGCAGGCGACTTGCTCCAGGGCGGCGTCGAACCCAGCGACGAGGACTTGGGCAGAGCTCAGCTCAAGCTCTTCGTTTTGTTGCTTGAGCCCTTCGGTTTGCTGCTTCAGCTCGTCAGCTCGTTTCTTTAGTTCTTCAGTTTCCCTACGAGTCTGAGCGAGGTCATCAGCAACCTTCTTGTTTTCCTCCCGCACCTGGGCCAGCTCTGCAGCAATCTTTTCATTCTCCTCTCTGGCTTCGGCGAGCTTAGCCACGGCGTCATCCCTCTCCTTTTCGACCTTTCCTAGGAGAACCTCCCGATCAACCGACCTTTTCTCAAGGTTCTCTACCTTGGCTGCATCCGCTTTTATTGATGCCTCCAAGTCAGCCACCTTGAGCCGGTAGGGAACCAGCTTACTCTCTAGCTCGATCTTCTCTTGAGCTAGGAGGTGCAGTTTCTGGCGTAGATCGGAGGTCTCCTTGCGTGCGACCCGCAGCTCGGGGCTCATGGCATCCTCCACCCTTGAGTGGTCGATCTCTGCCATCATGAGGTTGCAAGACAGCTTCTCCGCCTCGATTCTTATCAGGCGATTCTCCTCTTCGAGTGTGGAGATATCATCCTGAAGTTTTTTGTTGGAGCTCTCCACAGCTTTGGTTATGATAGAGGGGAGGTCCTCTGCCATCATTTTGAGCTTAGCCGTGAAGGGCCCCCAGATTCCTTTGACCGCGAGGGGAAGGCTTGCAGCCGCTGTTGGTGGAGGTGCTGGAGGAGCCTGGTGCTGACTCTGACCACCACCCTCTTGAATTGGTTGTTGACGTTGGGCTTCCTGGCGTGGTGGTGATGTGGGGGACTCGGTAATGATTATTGGCGAGTTATGAGCGCCTTCATCCCCACCTGGTGCAGCTTCAGCGATTGAGGTGGTTGAAGGAGGACCCTCTCCAGCAAATACGAATGGCGTGGAGGCGCTCGGAGGGTTCTCCATGAAGTTGGGCTCGTTGGCCTCAACCGCAGGAAGTGCTGCTGCCAAGGGTACTGCTTGGACTGGCGGTGTTGGAGCTGGGGGAGAGGGCGGTGTTGGTGTTGGGAGAGTAGGTGGAGCAGGTGGTGAAGAAGGTGCCACCCTTCTCCTTTTGGTAATGAGGTCGTCCTCAGTTGCCTCATCATCCTCATCCTCATCTTCTTGAACCACTAGAGGAGTTTTCCTCTTTGGTTTCTTTAAGACGAGCTTCTTTCGTTAAGGGGCGGGCAGTGCTTCTGGAGGAGCTGGGCCTTGAGGGGGCGATCTGCCCTGAGCAGCGGCGATCTCCACCACCGAGTTAAAGTTTGAGAACCCGAGGCCAGTTTGTGGGTTCGGGCGAGCGCCCTCAGTTCCGCTAATTAGCCTTTGCCCAGCATGAGATCTGCACAGTGCAAAAATATACAATTAAGTGCAAAGGCAAAGGTGAAATGTATGAGTACGTGTGCAAATGAGACAAACAAATGGTGCAGGAAATAAAAACCAAGTCTAGTGCGCAACAAACGGGACGCCCAATAATAGATAACAGAGATGCAGCACAAGGCGAAAACCTAAGTGTCAAGGTAAGTGCTAACCTATGTGGGCTTCGAGTTGGCCCTCGAGGAACTCGAAGGTGATTATTGCGGAGGTGGGAAAGGTGATGTTAGCAGCCGCTACGCTCTTCCAGAAAAGGCAGAGGTCCCTGTCCAACTCGCCCATGTTGTCAGGACTTCTTGGCCTTCTGAAGCTTTCCTTGGAGTCCTTATTTCCCTTGTTTACCCAGTACAAGGGAAAGTCGTCGAGCAGTGAAGGGTCTTGGTCATTTTGGAGCACTTGGACGAACTTTCCCTTCCAATCTTTGTAAGATTGTTGGAAGATAGAGAGGATCGATCTCCCAGCAATTCCGTTTAAGCTCACCCAGAGGCGGTCTCCAGGATTCTTGGCCTCGAACAGGAAAAGGAAAACGTCTACCGAGGCCGGTAGTCCCAAGTGCGCGCACATAATTTGAAATGCCCGCACGAATGCCCAGCTGTTGGGATGGAGCTGGGCAACGGCGATGTTGAGCTCGGTCAATAGTTCCCGTTCAAAACGGGTGAAGGGAAGCCTGAGTTTCACCTTCTTGAAGAGAGTAGTATAAAGGAAGCAGAACAGCTCGCCGTTGTTCCCCTTGTCATCCGCGCAGATTGGCACGTCGGGGGGGGGCAAGGCAGCACCATCAGTTTGTCATCGTGCTCCTTGTGGAACGAAAGGTTGGGTTCGTCCCCTTTCTTCAACCGTAACACCGCCAACGCAGAGTTTACTGAAGAAGTCTCCTTCAGCAAAGTTGGGGTGGCCCATGGGTAGAGTTTCTTGAAGTCTGGAGTGGGAATGGAGGCTCCTCCGGCGGCTGATGGAGTTGCCTAAGCAAGGTTGGGACGAGAGGTTGCAGGCCTCTCAGCCTGGGAAGAGGGAGCACCAGATACTCGCGGTAGGTTTTGCGTTTGGGATGGAGGGTTTCGTGATGAAGGAGGAGGATTCTCGGTGGTCTTTGTACGAGCCATCGCGGGAACTGCAAAGGAAAAAGAAAAAGAAAGATGAACGAAGGTCGTAAAGATCGACTCGATTGTGGAGGAAGGATGAAAACGAACGAACGAAAGTTCGTTGTGATGAAAGTAATGGAAGACGAAGCCCTAAGTGACGAAAAGGGAGAAGAAGAAGAAACAACCCACAGCGTATGCACCAGGCAGATAATGGATGATGCGAATCGGTTAAAATGCAGCAAATATCAACAGAGGAAGTAAAAGAGGTACCTTTCGATGATCAGATGAGCGTTGAAGGGAGTTGAGGATTGAGAGAGACGAAGAGCGTCGTGGGTTTGCAGAGAAAACTCAGAGCGTTTTGAGAAGGCAGAAAGATGATGAAATAGTAAAAATGAAAGGGGTTTAAGGGTTTTTCAAACGGTTTTTGGAAGCGCAAACGACAGCTGAAGATGACCGTTGATGAAGCCACGTGTCGAGCGATTGGAAAAGGTGTTTGGTGGAGCGTCAGAAAAGCAGAAGGTACGAACGTTTGGAATTCTGCACCAGCGCCACGTAGATCGGCAGTGACGTGACCACTTAGTCTTTTCGCTGGACAAGTCTTCGCTTAAGACTGGGGGGCTTGTGTACCGCCCAGGTAGTCGGAAGTGATGACGTGGCAGCAAGCTATTATGTAGGCGTGTTGAGCAGGGCTCATGGCTGGCAGAAGGGAAGGAAGTCGGGGGGCTCGTGTAGTCGTCAGTCCTTAAGTTGGCGTGCTCCAATCTCTAGCATACCTAAACCGGCGGTCACCAGGTTTGTGATGAAGTCGCCGGATGCGAACCCAAGCGGCCAACTGATCAGAGATCGCCGAAAGGAGGACATCGCCGAAGGATCAGTGAAGCTTGTTCCAGGCTTTCGAAGCAGAGGATGAAGCCGTCAGATAGTCATTCCCTAGCTAGCCAGAGGTTGAGGTCGGGGAACAGCTTACCCGAGCATGCACGATGAAGCAAGTGAAGTAGATCATGAAGGCGGCCGGCGAGACCACAGGGAAGGTGTGTATGAAGGCACCCGTACTCGCCACGCAAAAGAGATCACGCTCCAAGGCAATTATGCGTTGAGTTATTTCTTGCGTAAGTAACTTAGCCGAAAAGCCTGAAGAGTAAGAAGTGGCGCCCAAGTCAAGGATGCTCCAGACGGTGGCACGTGTACAGCTGGATGCGAGCCACGTGTCCAGATGTGTAACTGTCAGGAGAGAGAAAATGCACAGGTATATAAGAGATTCTAACGAACTTCTGAGGTATGCGCGTTTTACATTACTTCTTTACGCTTGCGAGAACTTGAGTACGCTGAGAGAGAATTTTGCACGGTTCCTGAGAGTTCTTAAGTTTTCTCTTAGTATTTTGGTGGTTCAGTCGCTGACTTGGGCGTCGGAGCGTGATCGGTCGCAGCGGCGCCGTTCTGTCTTGTGCATGTTTTTGAGGTGAATCAGAGCGAAGGACGGAAGCTAACACGGCGCAAAGTCGATCCAGGTTTGACGAGGCAAGGCTCTTGCGTCTTGGTCAACAGGCAGGATCACCTCTCTTCTTATGTATTTCGAACTGATACCACCTAATTATAAATTTTTCTGCTTCTTCATATGGTTTCTCTGTTTGCTTTGCTTCTTCTTGTAAAAATCGCTTAAACGAATTTAACTTAGCAATTTCGCGGGCGCAACTGTTTACTTACTGCTTCGAACTCGATCAAGCTATCAACTTTCGAACGATAGCATTTTAATAACTTGTGAACTTTAAGGCAATGAATTTCAGCGCGAAACTACTTACTAAACAGCGAGTTTCAATCCAGCTGATAGTTTAAGACATAGTTCACCTGATCTGCTCCATCAAAACGGGCCCTTACTCTTGTCATCGCCTGACTCTCCTCTGATCGCCATCGGGTCCCGGCGATGTAAGCCTCCTTTTGCCTTCATAACTTGGCTATTGTTCCCTCGTCCGGGGGTAGAGGCGCCTTTCGGATCCCTCTCTACCTCCTTGGGTTTCAGAACAATAAACCGGATAGCTAGGCGTTCTCTTCGAACCTACCTTAGCTATCCTTTACACTTCTTCCACCCTCCACACCGTACCTGAACTCGTTCGAGACGAGAAGGATTTTATCTTGCCTGAACTCGCTCGATGGCGAGAAGGTCTTTAACTCGCCTGAACTCGCTCGACGGCGAGAAGGTCTTTTATCTCGTGCCTCTACATTGCCCCAGGGGCTACATCTTCTCTCCCCTGGAGGCACTGAGGACTTTTTACTGGTGCCTCTACATTGCTCCAGGGGCTACATCTTCTCTTCCCTGGAGGCACTGAGGACTTTTTCTCTTTCTCGCCTGCACTCGCTCGACGGTGAGGAGGTCTTTTAATCTCTTTCTTGCCTCAGGACGCACGAGGGCGTTGAGGTCTTTTAAACGTTGCTGGTGCCTCCGATCGCCGAAAGACGATGACGACTTTTAGAACTTTAACTGATGCCGCTAATCGCCGAAAAGCGATGGGGTCTTTTAACTTTAACTGATGTCGCCAATCGCCGAAAAGCGATGGGGACTTAAAACTTTTAGAAAGCATGCAACATAACTTCAACTCGCCTTAAATCACATACGAGTGACAAGGTCTTTTTTCAAAACTTTCGTAATAACAACAAGCATGCAATCTAAAACACTTTAAACTTTGAAAAACTCTTCTTTATTGGGTGGCCTCATTAAAAACCCTCCTTAGGGAAAAAAGAGTGCCCCCTTCAAACTGTTTTAACAGAAAGCTTGCAAACTCTTCGTGTTTGTTTTTACTTACAAAGCTTTTAACTGTAATATAACTTGAGGTGCGTGGCGTTCCAAGTGCGAGGAATCGCCCCTCCTTCCAATGTTTCTAAGCGGTAGGCACCGTTCCCGAGCGCCTCGGTTATCCTGAACGGTCCCGTCCACTTAGGCGACAACTTGTTCTCCATCTCGTACTGGTGGGCCTTCCTCATCACCAGGTCGCCTTCTTTAAACTGCCTTGGCATCACCTTCGAGTTATACCTTCGTTCAATCCTTCTTTTCACTGCCTCAGCTTTAACTCTCGCCTCCTCCCTGACCTCGTCCAGCAAATCCAGATTCAGCCTTCTTTCCTCATTCGAGTCTTCCGCTACAAAGTTCTGGAATCTCGGCGAGCTCTCCTGGATTTCCACTGGAATCATTGCGTCGCATCCATAGACCAAGCTAAATGGGGTCTCATGGGTTCCTGACTTCTCGGTGGTGTGGTACGCCCAAACTATACGGGGTACCTCCTCAGCCCACGATCCCTTGGCTTTCTCTAGTCTTCTCTTCAAGCCTCTTAGCAATACCCGATTGGCGGACTCTACTTGGCCATTTGTCTGGGGATGCTCGACAGATGCAAACACTTGTTGAATTCCCACCTCTTCGCACAGCTTCTTCAACAGGTGACTTGCAAATTGAGTCCCGTTGTCTGACACCAGGCGCTTAGGCACACCAAACCGGCACACGATGTTCTTCCATACAAAACTCTCGATCTTGTGCGCGGTGATCTGGGCCACTGGTTCTGCTTCGATCCACTTGGTGAAATATTCAATCGCCACCACCAAGTACTTCATCTGCCTGATCGCCAATGGGAAAGGTCCCAGAATGTCGATCCCCCACGTATGAAACGGCCAAGGGCTGTAAATCAACTTTAACTCCTCAGGAGGCGCTTTGTGCCAATCGGCGTGCTGCTGACATTGCTTGCAACACTGTGCATACTTCTTGCAGTCCTCCCTCATTGTTGGCCAGTAGTAACCTGCACGGAGGGTTCTCGCGGCCAGAGCTCGACCCCCGACGTGACTTCCGCATATCCCTTCATGGAGCTCGGCCATAATTCTTGCACATTTCTCTCCGTGCACACATTCCAGGAGTGGGTGTGTGAACCCAAACCTATACAACTCGCCATCAATCATAGTGAACTTGCTGGAGTTCTTCTTTATCTTCCTGGCCTCCGTCGGATCCAGCGGGAGAAGGCCATCTACCAGGAATCGCTTGTACTGCGTTATCCACGTGTCTGGCTCATGGGTGGCGCAGACCTGCGTCATGCTCACCTTCTCCCCCCGACATGCTCTTATTCTCGGCAATCTCAAGGTCTCCTGAGTCAAAGACCTGTGACTCCTTGCCGCTTTCTCTGTCGACTTGCTTATTTGAAGAACCAGGTGATCTGCCACAAATGCTCTAGGCGTCTTCAGAGTTTCTTGGATCACCGTCCTCTGCCTACCCCCCTTGCCTGAACTGGCGAGCTTAGCTAGCAAGTGGACCACTTCAAAGGAGACAAAGGAACTCTTCAACTCCCGCACATACTCTAGGTAAGCCACCATTTGTGGATCCTTGGCCTGGAACTCGCCTGTTACTTGTCCCGTGACCAACAGCGAGTCACTCTTAGCCATCAGCACCCTGGCTCCCATCTCCTTGGCCAGCAAGATTCCGGCAATCAGCGCCTCATATTCTGCTTGATTGTTGCTGGCTTTGAAGGCAAACCTCAGGGACTGTTCAATCAGCACACCGTTGGGCCCTTCCAGGATGACTCCAGCACCGCTACCCTGCTGGTTCGACGATCCGTCCACCGAGAGCACCCAACGAAAATCATTCCCCTCAACTCGTGTTGCTTCTGACGAGAGCTCGACCACGAAATCAGCGAAAATCTGCCCCTTGATCGGACCTCGGGGCTCATACTTGATATCGAACTCCGACAGCTCCACCGCCCACTTCACCATCCTCCCAGCTACATCAGGCTTCTTCAGGACTTTCTGGATGGGCAAGTCGGTCATCACCAGTATGGTAAAACTGTGGAAATAGTGGCGCAACCTCCTCGCCGAAAATACCACAGCCAATGCAGCTTTCTCCAAGGCCTGATATCTCACCTCCGGGCCCTGCAGCACCTTGCTGACGAAGTAAATAGGCTTTTGAGCCTGGTCTTGGTCTTGGGCGAGCACCGCACTCACCGCTCTCTCAGTCACAGCAAAGTACAACTTGAGAGGGGTCCCTACCAACGGTTTGCACAAAACCGGCGGGCTCGCCAGGTACTCCTTAAGCTTGACGAAGGCCTCTTCATACTCCTTCGTCCATGCAAACTTGTTGTTCCGCCTTAAACACTGGAAGTACGGATGGCCCTTCTCTCCGCTAGCCGACACGAAACGAGACAGGGCGGCAATCCGACCTGTAAGTTGCTACACCTCCTTCACAGTAGCCGGGCTCCTCATCACCATGATGGCAGCGCACTTATCAGGATTGGCCTCTATTCCTCTTTCAGTTAAGAGGAATCCCAAGAACTTCCCCGCCTCCACGCCAAAAATGCACTTCTTGGGGTTCAGCTTTAATCTGAACTTGGCGATTGTGTTGAACAACTCCTCCAAGTCCGCAACGTGCTTGCTCTTCTCCGGCGAGGTCACGACCATATCATCCACGTACGCTTGCACATTCCTCCCCAGCATTGGTGCAAGTACCCTATCCATCAACCTTTGGTACGTGGCCACGCATTCTTCAGCCCAAAGGGCATCACCTTGTAGCAGTAGCACGATCTCTCGGTCATGAAGGCGGTCTTCTCTTCATCCATGGGATGCATCTTTATCTGGTTGTACCCCGAGAAGGCGTCCAGGAAGCTCAGCAACTTGCACCCTGCAGCACTGTCAACCAGGGCGTCTATGCTTGGCAAAGGATACGAATCCTTTGGGCAAGCCTTGTTTAGGTCAGTGAAATCGACGCACATGCGCCACTTCCCATTGCTTTTCTTCACCAGTACGACATTGGCCAGCCACTCAGGGTACTGGACTTCCCTGATGTGGCCTGCAGCGAGGAGCTTCTGTGTTTCATCCCTGATCGCCTGTCTTCTCTCCTCGTTGAACTTCCTTCTTCTTTGTCGCACTGGCCTGACCTGGTGATCCATTGCTAGATGGTGGCACAAGAAGTCGGGGTCGATTCCCGGCATGTCTGAAGCAGACCATGCAAAAGCATCCAGATGCCGCTCTATCACCTTGGCGATCTGGTCTTGGAGCTCAGCCTCCAAGGATATTCCCAGCTTGAAGACCTTCCCCCCGATCTCCCTTTCGAGCCACCTCGACGGGTTTGGGTCTAGCTTCCCTGGCGATCACCGCCCTGGCGATCACCGCCCTGGCGATTCCCAGTTCCCTCGCTTCCTCTGGGCGGTTCCTCGCCTCTTCTTCCCGATCGGCGTTCTCTCCCTCAGCCTCAGCATCCATCATGGCGACGTCGTCTCCAGCGACCACCTCCATCGCTGCATCAACAACTCGCCATTCTGTTGGCCTGTGCTTCACACCGGGAGGCGGCTTCGTTGTGATGTAACTTACTGACCTCTTGTTTTTCAGGCTATTCTCATAGCACTTCTTCGCTTCCTTCTGGTCAGATTTGATGGTGATCACCACCCCTTCCATCGATGGCAACTTCACCTTCATGTGCCTGGTTGAAGGCACAGCTCCTATCCTGTTGAGCGTTGGTCTTCCCAACAGAATGTTATAAGCTGAGGGAGCATTCACGACGAGGTACTTGATTTTCTCCGTCCTCGAGCCCGCCTCATCCGTGAATGTAGTTCTTAACTCTATGTACCCCCTGACCTCCACCTGATCACCAGCAAAACCATACAAGCACCCTCCATAGGGCCTCAGCTGGTCAAGGGGCAACTGCAGCTGTGTGAAAGTCGGCCAGAACATCACATCTGCCGAGCTTCCTTGGTCCACCAGAACCCTGTGGACTTTCCTTCCCGCCGTAACAAGCGAGATGACTATTGGATCGTTGTCATGAGGCACAACGTCCCTGAGATCTTCCCTTGTGAACGTGATGTCCACATCTGGCGAGTGGTCCTCGAACATGTCCACTGTCATCACAGACCTTGCATATTTCTTCCTCTGTGACGCAGTGCATCCACCACCCGAAAAACCTCCTGTGATGGTGTGGATCTCCCCGTGAGTGGGCATCTCGTGCTGCTGAGCCTCACCACCCGCCGGCTGGGAGCTCAACGCTCCCCCCGTCCTCCTGTCCAGCAGGTAATCATTTAGGAACCCGCTTTTGACCAGGTCATCGAGCTGGTATCCCAAGGCCAAACATGAATCCACGGTGTGACCAAAGCCCTGGTGGAATTCGCACCAGGCGTCTGGCTTTGGTCCCAACACCTTGTCACCCACCCTCTCGGGTGCCTTGAGCCTGGCTGCTATATTGGGGATGGCGATCAGGTCTGCCAGCCCCATGACAAACTTATGCTTTGGTGGGCGATTGTACTCCCTGGGGCGCCCTGAGCCCCTGCCCTTGTTTTTCCTTGGATCATAAGGATGACGGGTCCTTTGATCCCTCTTAGTTGCCGCTGTCTTCAGCACCCTCTGTGGTGGATCCTGGTCTGGGCACGTGGCCTAACCTCAGCAAACGTGGCGGGGTGAGCCCTGATCAACGCCTCGCAGAAAGGTCCCGGCAGCACGCGCTTCTTGAAGGCGTAAACCAACATCTCTTCGTCCTTGGCCGACGAGCGGACCATTTGCGCCCCAAAACGATTCAAGTAGTCCCTGAGGGACTCTCCCTGGTACTGCCTTATGTCGAACAGATCATAAGACACCCTAGGCGGCGCCTTGTTCACTATGTACTACTCGACAAAAAGCTTCGAAAACTGTTGGAAATTGGTTATGTGACCTGTAGGCAGGCTCACAAACCATTCCAGTGCTGCCCCCTGGAGCGTGCTCACAAACATCTTGCAATACACGGCATCCGAGCCTCCTGACAGCATCATCTACGTGTGGAACGTGGTGAGATGTGCCTCAGGATCCTCCACGCCGGTGAAAGTAGCCTTCACGGGTACCACACTCGCAGGGATAGGCGTGTCTGTGATCGCCTGTGCGAATGGCATAGGAAAAACGCGAGGTGGCGACGACGGTGCGGCCTCTTCAGCAACCGGGCGTCCTCTCTGCTCCTGAAGAGCTTGGCGCAACTCCTCAGTCACTCTGCTGAGCTCTTCATTCCTGACCTGAGAGGCGACTAGGTCCTCATGCATCTTTGCCTGCTCTATGCGCGATGCCTCCACGTTCGCCTACAGCGCACGCATGATCTCCACCATCTGCGCCATAGTCATGGCGCCTTCAGCGACTGAACCACCCGAGCATGCACGATGAAGCAAGTGAATTAGATCATGAAGGCGGCCGGCGAGACCACAGGGAAGGTGTGTATGAAGGCACCAGTACTCGCCACGCAGAAGAGATCACGCTCCAAGGCAGTTATGCGCTGAGTTGTTTCTTGCGTAAGTAACTTAGCCGAAAAGCCTGAAGAGTACGAAGTGGCGCCCAAGTCAAGGATGCTCCAGATGGTGACACGTGTGCAGCTGGATGCGAGCCACGTGTCCAGATGTGTAACTGTCAGGAGAGAGAAAGTGCACAGGTATATAAGAGATTCTAACGAACTTCTGAGGTACGCGCGTTTTAGAATACTTCTTTACGCTTGCGAGAACTTGAGTACGCTGAGAGAGAATTTTGCACGGTTCCTGAGAGTTCTTAAGTTTTCTCTTAGTATTTGGTGGTTCAGTCGCTGACTTGGGCGTCGGAGCGTGATCGGCTGCAGCGGCGCCGTTCTGTCTTTTTGCAGGTTCTTGAGATGAATCAGAGCGAAGGACGGAAGCTAACACGGCGCAAAGTCGATCCAGGTTTGACGAGGCAAGGCTCTTGCGTCTTGGTCAACAGGCAGGATCATTTAAGAATAAAGTTAGGAAACTTGAAAAAATGTAAATAAAAAAATAAAAAAAAATAGATGAAATAAGAGAGATGTTTGCTCAAATAATGAAAAATCAGGTGAGGGCCAAGATTAAACATGTTAAATGTACATTCTTGAAGATAATCCTTGTCACTTTGTCATAACAACTATTACTTATAAAAAAAATATTTTTATGTAAAAATCGTTGCATCATGTGACTCCACACATGTGTAACTTTAAAATTTAATCTAATTGTTTCGAACCGAATGAGACTTGGGAAATATATCAAAGTGGAACAATGGTGAAAAATGTATAATCATTCTGAATTGATCTTGCATGACCAATAAAAATATTGCTAACCTTTTCTTAATTTATCTTTTTTTTTGTTATAGATATATCTTTTAAACTATTCTATGAAATTGTATTGTTTATTTTTTTTCAGATTTATGTTGTTATTAAGGATTCTATTTTGAATATTAGTTAGTTTATTATCAATATTTTAAAATTTAAACTATAAAATTATACCATGTTCAATTTTGTTTGTTCTTTTATATATTAATACTTTACTATGATAAAAAAAAATTATTAAAATTTATTCGATATATATATTATATATTCTAATGTATCGGTTGGATAATCCACTCTATCCATGTTCACATTACTTTTTAAAACCCATCAACAACCCTCATGGATGACAAAAGTGAATCGAAAACCGCTGTAAAATGTTGTGTTGTTCACACAGCAGATCTAGGAACAATCACGCTTCTAGTAGCCCACTCCACAAATATGGGAAAAACAGCAATAAAGCAACAATAAATTTTGAAGTTGCCAATTGTAACTTGTATTTTTCCGCATATTTTCTTTCTTTATGGCCTCTTCTTTCAATACTCACTCTTACACGCAGCAAGAAAGAAAAGAACACGTTATAATAACTCCCACCCATATATAGTTGGCAAAAAAGTAGTTAGCCATAACAGCAGACCGAGAAATGAACACCAAAAGCATCACCTCAAATCCACCATGGATTCTCTTCACTACACTTTTTCTCTCGTCTTTCTCCCTCTCACTCTCCGATCCAAGAATCACCGAAGCAGGACTCTACTGTGGAACCACCAAGGCCCCTCTGAAAGCCAACTACATACCAAGTTTCACCAAGGAAATGGAGAGCATCTCGCAGTTGGTGACCAACCACAACTGGGGCACTCACGTTGTCAACATTTCAGGCTCGTCCATTCCAATTTATGGCTTTGCACAATGCTTCAAGGACCTCTCTAACACCGATTGCCTTCTCTGCTACGCCGCAAGCCGTACCAAGCTTCCACGCTGCCTACCTTCTGTCTCTGCGCGCATCTACCTAGATGGCTGCTTCTTGCGCTATGACAACTACAGCTTCTATGCGGAGGTTAGTGACCCTTTGAGGGATACACTGAACTGCACCTCACAGCATGGGACGGTTGTTGATAAAACTGAGAGGTTGGAACTTGAGGAGAGCGTTGGAAGGGTAGTTGAGAGTGTGACCAACAGGGCTCTGGCAAAAGGTGGTGGCTTTGCTGTGGGCGAGGTTGAGGGGGTTTATGCATTGGCACAGTGCTGGAATACCATTGGGAGTGATGGGTGTAGAGAGTGTTTGAGGAAAGCTGGGAAGGAGGTGAGAGGGTGCTTGCCAAAGAGGGATGGGAGGGCCTTGAATGCTGGCTGTTATTTGAGGTATTCAACAAATAAGTTCTACAATGAAGATGGCGATGCAGGTGGTAAAAATGGTGAGTATGTGTGATTTTATTTCAAACAAGGTGTTAAATTGCAATCATTGTCACGATTTCCTCGCGATCTTTGAAGGGGAATTGTGGATGAATGTAGTAATCTTTTAGTTTCAAGCAAGCTTTTTTAAATTGCCGTTGCAAACACGGTTTTCTCACGATCTTTGATGAGAAATTGCGGATGAATGGGTCCACAGTTATGGTTGAGTCACTAATTGTTTTTTAAAGCCTTGGTTTCAACTCTTACTCTTTTGTTTTCAAATGGGATTTGAAGCTTATCTGGAAATTCAATCTACTTTGTTTTTAGTATGCAATTTGAAGTTCACTTTTGTTGTCCATAAAAATTCTATCACACTTAAGTCTTTGTCATTATGACTCCAATGCTTTTCAATGTTTCTACACTGGCCTATATAGAATCTATATCTTAATTCATAGACGGTGCTCAGAGTGAGAAAAAATTTGTTTCGTTACAGGATTTTATTTTTTTTCCAACAACCAAACGACTAGTTTTATTTTGAAGACTTAAGTCTTTGTCCTTGCCTGAATTTTACTCTTTCAGGATTCTTAAGAAGAGGAGTCATAATCGCAGAAGTGTTAGCAGCAGCTGCAGTTTTAATGCTTATCCTCTCCGCCTCCTATGTAGCCTTCACAAAATTAACTAGGATAAAAAAAGGTGAACATTATAAAGAAGGAATTATCATTACTATTTACTACACACTATAAAGTTAAATTTGTGAACTCTTACGTTTTCACTTTCTTATGCTGTTTCTTTTCTCCTGCATCACCAGAAAACAATAATCTTGGTCATATTTCCTCTTCCATAAGCAAATCTAGCTTGAATTACAAGTACGAAACTCTTGAGAAGGCCACAGATTATTTTAACTCTTCAAGGAAATTAGGCCAAGGTGGAGCTGGCTCAGTTTTCAAAGGTATTCTCCCAAATAAGAAAGTTATTGCGGTTAAGAGATTGATCTTCAATAACAGGCAATGGGTGGATGAGTTCTTCAACGAAGTGAATTTGATTAGCGGAATTGAACACAAGAACCTTGTCAAACTATTGGGATGTAGCATTGAAGGCCCTGAGAGCCTCCTTGTGTATGAGTACTTGCCCAAAAAGAGTTTAGACCAATTTATCTTCGGTAAGTTCCCATTATTGTAGTACATTGTGAAGTCCATTTTTTGTTTTAATTTCATAAAATCAAACGCTTATGTATAATTTCACGAAGGTGATGTACTAATCTGCTTTGCAGAAAAAAACAGAACTCAGATTCTAAACTGGAAGCAGAGGTTTAATATCATTCTTGGAACTGCAGAGGGGCTTGCATATCTTCATGAAGGTACCAAAATAAGAATCATCCATCGAGATATCAAAAGCAGCAATGTTCTTCTGGACGACAATCTCACTCCCAAGATTGCAGATTTCGGCCTTGTCCGGTGTTTTGGAGCTGATAAGTCCCATTTGAGCACTGGAATTGCCGGAACACTGTAAGTCCTTGGATTTAGCACATGTTCTAGAAGGATTAAACTGCAAGTAAAAAATACGACATAAATTCTTGAGGTTAATAATATCTTTTTTTGTTTTATTTTAGTCTTTGAGATAATAGTTTTAGTTCCTATTAAACTAACTAAACTTTTGGAATAAGTTCCTTTTATATTATAATTTCATTTTATTTTCTATTATTTAGGTAACACTTCTGTTTTTCCATTTCTGTTAGTCATTCTTCACATCAATAGAAAATCCTCGCATCAGATACTAAAGTAGAACAATTTTTTTTTAAATCACAATAGATCTTGTGAGAGGGTCAAATAAAAATAATGTCATGTTATGTGGTAAAAATTATTCAAAACTAAAAAACAATTATGTTGGATTCGTATATTTTTAAGCAGCAGACTAGCCAAAATCTTTTAAGATAAAGATGAATAGAAGCTTTTAATGTGTATTTCTAGCTCAACTCAACCCCTCCTGTGAAGATTCCCTCATGACATGTAAAGAGCAATTTAACACTAAAGTTTATTTTATTTATTTCTCTTACATGACCCATAATCTTAATTAATTCCTGCTTTTATTATTTTTGGATTAGAGGTTACATGGCTCCTGAGTACCTAATCAGAGGACAACTTACTGATAAAGCTGATGTGTATAGTTTTGGAGTACTTGTTCTAGAGGTTGTATGTGGGAGGAGGAATAATGTCTTCCGAGAGGACTCCGGCTCGCTTCTACAAACTGTAAAACTTCTATGCCTAACTTGCACAACATTTGAAACAACCTTTTTTCATTTTCTGGGCTACTACTGGTTTCAACACTTTCTGTTATTGTAATTATTCTAGTGGAAAATTATCATTTTGAACACCAGGTTTGGAAACTTTACCGATCAAACACATTAACTGAAGCTGTTGATCCTTGCTTGGGAGATGATTATCCTGCAACTGAAGCATCAAGGGTGTTTCGAATTGGATTGCTTTGCACACAAGCTTCTGCCTCCCTAAGACCATCCATTTCTCAAGTTGTTTACATGCTAACTAATTCAAATGAAGACGTTCCCACTCCAAACCAGCCCCCATTTTTGAGCACTGGAATGCTGGACTCAGATGGTTCCAAGTCTTATACCACTAACAGCTTCATATCCAATGCCTTGAAGAAGATTGGAGTATCCTACATCTACTCAGAGTCCTCTAGTTCACGCAACTCAGATGGGCCATCAAGAAGTGAAGAATCAATTGTTCAAGTTTGATTTCCAAGAAATTAAACTGCAGTCATCATATCACAGTTTTGAAGGCTTTTGTGTTGTGACTGCAATAGCTGTTGCATGGCTCACATTATACTCACAATCACAATCTATGGCAACATCATGATATTTTTGGAGGTCTCCACAGGTTGACAACATCCCTAATTCAGAAAACATGGTCATTTCGAATATGTTCTTTGGTTTTGGGTAGTCATGTATAATTTTTTGTTTATTAGAAAGAGTGAAATGTTAGAGTTAGGAGCTAGGAAGACAATTTATATAACCGAAAAAATGTAAAGATAGAAAGGAAAAGAAGGTCGCCTTTTGAAAGGGTGGCAAGTGAGCTAGCGGTTCAACAACAGGTCATTAAGACATTAACTGTAGATGTAACAGAGACATGGTTTTAAGAGTTATCTAATTTAAACTAGTTTCTGGTTTTTTATAAGCATGTTATTTAAATCACTTAAAATTAAAATTAACGTAAAGGGAAACTAGGTTAGTTCGTTGGACATAATGTGTTAGTTGTTATAAAAAAATTATAATTGTTCAATTCCTACAAATAAAAAAAAAAAGTAAAAGATAATATATTTTTTAAGTTATAGAGACGAAAATACTAAAACCAAATTATATTCTTAAAAAACTAAAACCACAGAAAACTTTGGAAGAACTAAACCCATATTTATTCTAAAATATTTAAACCTTATATGGTTGCAATTTCTAATATATTCATTTTATAAAATCGGATCTTTTTCTCTGGTTTTGGTGCATGTAATGGGCACCATAAGTGGTTAAATTCTTTTCTAGGAGATTGAGAGTAACTTGTTCAAACTATGTATGTATTTATATGTGAATTTTTGTTCCTGATTGATATTGGTATTGTCATTTTGTGCTTAAAGCTTGAATTTTTATTCATGAACATGATTATTGGATTTTGTATTTTGTGTTTAAAGCTTAAATTTCTATTCATGAATGTGATTATTGGATCTTGTATTTTGTGCTTAAAGCTTGAATTTTTATTCATGAACTTGATTATTGGATCTTGTACTTTGTGTTTAAAGCTTAAATTTTTATTCATGAATGAGATTCTTGGATCTTGTATTTTGTGCTTAAAGCTTCAATTTTTATTCATGAACTTGATTATTAGATCTTTTATTTTGTGCTTAAAGCTTGAATTTTTATTCATGAACGAAATTTTTGGATTTTACTGGGAAGTACTTTTGAGAATCTGACCTTAATGAGAATACTTGATATGTTTTGATACTAGGAACAAATTTGAATGTATCAATTGCTATATAACATCTTTTCTTATTGATAAGAATGTTTTATAAAGATACAAGACATCAATATTTAGGAGATAATCTTAATAATTTCATAATTGAGGAATTAATATGAATGACTCTTACATGTTGCATCAATATCAATGTTTTTATTTACCAAAAATACATGAGTGAGAAAGATTAACTTCAATCCCGATTTTATCAATTGAATTATTTTACTCATTTATTTTGTTTTAATTTAATTTTTATGCAAATTTATATCAATATCTTATGAATTCAATTATTGTACATATTCTTATATTTAGTGAATACTACGATTATGATTTTAACTAACAGTTCATTGTGGGTTCCACATCCGTCTTTCTAAGACAAATTATTACAACTAACTTGATATACTTGCCAAATTAGATAAATAAGTTTTTGGCGCCGTTGCCGGGGATCACTTATTAGGATGTTTACATCTAAGGGGTGACAATCTAATCAATTTGTAAAGACTAGAGATGGAAGGCTTGTTGAAATTTGGTATTGGATAAGGATCTCTAGACAAATATTTTGAATTTTATGAGGGTGTTTTTCCCCTAATTAAGTGTTGCGTATGGTGGATTTAGATGAAAAATTAATCATAGGATTTATTTATGAAGAGATGGATCTTGCTAAAGAGAAGATACAAAGTCTCTTCAATGGAGTTAGTAAAAGGTAAATAACTAATTACCTTTCACTTTATTTGATTTCTATTTTTTTTAGAAATATAGACATTGTTTTGTAGATTAATTTATTTAGTTTTATCTTACTTAGTTACACCCCCTTTGGGAAATCATTGTCTAAGATGGGACAACCAATTGCATAGGTCATTTCACTAGTGCAAATGACGCATTCTACAACATCATATTAGGTCGGTTAATTGATAACCGATGTAAATAAAAATGCGGTGACATTTTTGTAAATATTTGACACATATTACACCTTCCAACCGATGTAATATGTTCTTTTTAGAGTAAACAAAAAATTTAACAAAAAATATAGTTGGGAGTATGACATATTACATCGGTTGGTCCTTCCAACCGATGTGATATGTCTTTCAGAGTAAAAAAAATATAAATGTGGAGCTAGATATATTGCATTGGTTGTTCCTTCCAACTGGTTTTGGATTTTTAAAAAAAAAGTCCAACCCACATAAGTGATGGTTATTAGGGTGATGGTGTTGTTGTGAGAGTCTATACCTTGAAGACACGTAAAGCGAGGGAGTGGGAGTTCCAAGCCTAGAAACACAAGGTGTTGAATTACCGATGTCGATTCTGCCAGAACACAATTTTGAAGGGTGTGGTGGAACCTGTTCATGTCCATTGTTGTTCTCTTGAAAAAGCTTCATGGAACGTTGTTTTTATTTTCTATGAGAGACAAAACATCCCATTGGAGATGGGGTTTCAGAGTTCTCATGGAACGTTGTTGTTTTATGCTTTTTTATCCATTCTCTTTGTCTATTTGTGAAGACAAATAGGGGGAGAATTTAGTGGTTCATTTGGTTGTAATTTAGGCTACACTATGGTGTTTCTAATTCTAGTTAATCTGTTGCTCTGCCACACTCTGATCACACTTTGATACACTGGTTTTTCTGCTACATATGCACTGGTTTTTCTATTGCTGTCAAATTGGTTTTTCTGCTTATGGGTATTGCAGGAACTGGTTTTGAGTGTGCTTGGTAAAACTGTTATATCCTGCTGGTATACTTGCTTTGTATGGTGTACAATTCTTTTATGCAGGACCTCTCAACTTCAAAAACTACAACACAAACAAACCAGGGATTTATCTTCATCAAATAGGGGGAAATTGTTGAACAAGATGCTTTGATGCCTCCAAATCTGTGTGGAAAGCTTGAAGCTCAAATTCTTTTCAAAAACTCTAAGTGTAAAACAACCAATTGAATCGACATTTCAACAGGTTGATTTTCCACTTTCTTTAGAAAACATCCCTTTTTCAAAAGAACTTGAACCAAACAACCTTGGATCATAACTTTGAGTGGATTAACAAATTCAAACTACATAAAACACACACTCAACCAACAACAGAGTCTTCAAGCAATCCACTTTGGAGACATCAAAACCTATGTTCAACAATCTCCCCCTATTTGATGAAGACAAATCCCTGGTTTGCTTGAGTTCTCCTGTTTGAATTTGAAAGCACCTGCAAAAATAGAAATTGTGCATGTACAAAGTAATAAAAAAACCCAAGTTTTAAATTCTCCCAAGAACCTGTTATCATCACTGTTTTCTGGCAATAAAACTAGCAAAATCAGTATGAAAACCAGTGTGAATGAGGTGCAAGATCAAAGCATTCAACAACAGCATAATAACATAATAATAAACCAGTAATAGTAGCATCAACACAACACTGAAAACCAGATAATTCTCCTCATATTTATCTTTACAAATAGAGTAAGACAAGGAATAAAAACAAAATTAAAAATAATTTAAGCATTCTAGTCAGTAGTAAAACCATCCGACAGAGCCATGAATTCAGATTTCATGTTTAACAAACCCCATTATCTCTTGTACAATATTATTTGTCATTCTATTAATATTGTGTTGTTATAAAAGAAGTTTGATTATATAACATCAAACATTCTAAATAATTACAACTTAATTATAAGTAAAATATAGATAATTATCTTTGTTAATATAGGTGGAAATCACTTCCCAAGTATCTTTTAGTTTTTTCTTTTCTTTTCTACTCTTTTATGGTTTAATTTTTTTCTTTTTACGTCAATGTCTTTCATTATATTTTTTTTTTTATATTATTAAAGGTAAAAGTAGGAAAACAATTTGTATATTATATAAAGGTTAATCCCTATTATGTATTATTATAAATTATTAGGGAAAACACATCTAGCTCCTATTTCTTTCTATTTTTTTTATTATATTGTCTTATATTTTTTTATAAATAACTAATATGTACATTTATTTTTTTATTTATGTGATTTTATTTATTATATATTATATTACAATAAAAAATCAATTATATGAAATTAAACATTTTAAACACTTACATCTTTGATTACACACATAATACGAGACTTTTTTTTATTTTGTTTTAAGGAAGAGTTACTTCCCACTGTGTATTTGATCCGGTCGGTCATCGGTAGTCGGTGACATCAGCAAAAGATAGCCACGTGGACCGTTCTTAGTGGAACACGTGGGGCAGGGAAGCAGATGAGTCATTGAGAAAGTCACCCAGGGGGTGATCGGTCATCAGGGGACAACGGTCAGAGAGGATGCGCGATTAGTGCCTAGATAAGCGCCTGGAAACAGAAGGCGTGGCGCTATGGTGCACCGATAGGTCATCTGGTGTGAGCGATGGTCATCGGGTTCTCGTGTTGCACGTAGTTAAGCTGGAAACGAAGGACGTTTCCCAGCGAGAGCGTTGCATACGAGCCTTGTGTGGCAGAGTATCAGAGAAAGGAGAAGTTATATGCTTTATGGTGTCGTGCACGAGAGTGGCCTAAGAGAGCTAGTAAGCCAGTCGGTGGTTGGTGCTCTCTTAGCCCATAACATGCATGGTGCAAAGCAGAGGTGATCGTTCACACAATAGGTGATGCCTGGTGCGTGCGCTTAGCCAAGCCATACTTGATACTCACACTAAGGTTGCACGAGACACCTAGTGGAAGAAACGCGCTAAGTTACTTCGTACACGGATAACTTAGGCGCGCAACAGTGTATATAAAGGGCATTCCGCGCTCATGCAAAGGGAGGTAAGATTCATTCTTGCAAGTTACTAGTTTACACACACACAAAGTGCACACGAGTCTCGCAGAGATTCTTAGTTCTTTGGTGGTTTTGTAAGGCTGACTTGAGCGTTGGAGTGCAATCGGCCGCTAGAGGCGCCGTTTGGTGTGTTTCACAGGTTTGCTTGGATTTCTTGTGGAGTTCCTGCATTTGTTGCGGTTGAGGAGGTGGAAGATAGAGTGTGACGTGGCGAATCCTTCGACGTTCGAATCCCCTGCAAGATCATTTGGCGCCCATCGTGGGGCACGTGTGAATTTGTGATCCCATCCACACTTTGCTGTCAGATTTTGTTTGTTCTTAAGGTTCTTTGCTGAGAAAATGAGAAGGACAAGGCAAACTTCACCCGCGCCATCAGCTGAAGAAGGAGCTGTGACGATGGCACATGTCTTGGAAATGATGCGAACGCTGCAAGACAATGTGGCAGCGTCAAGAATGGAACAAGAAAGGATGCAAGCGGATTTGGCTGCATCACAGAGTAGAAACGAGGAGTTAGACAGAATTAATGGAGAGTTGCGCAAGGCGCTGCAAGCGCAGAAGGAACGCGCAGCGGAGGAAAGGGTGGCGCCGCCGCCGTCTCCCCCCAAGACTTTCCCCATGCCTTTCTCATCGAAGATTATGAGCGCAGTGGTGCCACCAAACTTGGTGGGGGTGAAAGCCTTGTTTACTGGGGTGGAGGACCCAGAGACGCATCTGACAGCGTTTCACACCCAGATGATGCTCTCTGGGGGTTCGGATGCGGTGTATTGCAAGCTGTTTATGAGCACCCTGAGCGAAATTGCTTTGGAGTGGTTCGTGAGCCTACCAGATGGCCACATCACCTCGTTTCAGCAGTTCTCTAAGTTGTTCATGGAGCAGTATATTTTGAACAGGGCACCCCAAGTGGTGTCGTATGACTTGTTCAACGTGCGATAAAACCAAGGTGTGTCCCTCAAGGACTACCTTAGTCGTTTTGGAGCTCAGGTGGTGAGGCTACCCAGCAAAGATGAAGATATGTTGGTGCATGCGTTTAAGAAAGGGGTTCTGTCGGGCCCTTTCAGTGAATCGTTGATCAGAAATCACCCCAGCACCTTTGCGGAGATTAGGCGTCGTGCTGTGGCGCACATCGTAGCAGAGACGGAGGTTTATGAGAAGAGGGGAAGCGCGACCCCGACCAAGTCGCGCGGAGGACCGAGCAGGTCTCAGCAGCCGATGAGGGTGCGTGAGGCCAAAGAAAGAAAGAAGGCTCAGGGGAAGTCTCGCCCTTACGAGCCTAGGAAGGACCAGGGTAGGGGGTGCGCGAGGGAGAGTAACGCGCCCCCCAGGTTTGACTTCGTGGTGGAATTGGCGGAGCTGATCGCCATTCCAGCCATAGCGGCACGGTTGCAAGCACCAGAGAAGACTGACAAGGTGCTGGGAAGGAAAAAGAATGTGTGGTGTGACTTTCACCAGGCTTATGGCCACTCACTGCACTCTTGTTTGGTGTTGGGACACCAGCTCGCGGAGTTGGTAAAAAGTGGCTTTTTGAGCGATTACTTGCGGGAGGCGCAAGGTGATCGGACGTCGGGGCCACCAGTAGAAGATCCGCAACACGAGGTACCTGTGCACGGAGAGGTGCACACGATCGCGGGGGGCTTCTCTGGAGGGGGGTGTACAGCCTCTCAGAGGAAGAGGTACGCTCGTTCGGTGATGGCTGTCGACTCGGTGGAAGAAGATCATACCCCCCGTGCTGACATTACATTCACAAAGGCGGATCTCCGGGACGTTGTGCCTCAGGACAACGATCCTATAGTCATCTCCTTCGTCACGGCAGGGAGAAAGGTGCACAGGGTCCTCGTGGACCAGGGAAGCTCGGCGGACGTGATGTTCTGGCCGATATTCAACAAACTGCAGCTGTCCCTTGATCAACTGAGGTCGTACGCAGGGTGCTTGTATGGCTTCGCAGGGGACCAAATGGAGGTGCGAGGCTACATAGAGCTGAGGACCACGTTCACGGATGGGACCGTGGCTCGCACTGAAAAGATCAAGTACTTAGTGGTTAATGCCCCATCCGCCTACAACATACTGTTGGGAAGGCCGACGCTCAACAGGTTGGGAGTTGTATCGTCGACGAGGCACATGAAGTTGAAGTTGTCGTCGATGGAAGGGGTGGTGATCACCATTAAGTCAGACCAGAAGGAGGGCAGGCACTGCTATGAGAACAACCTCAAGCAGCAAAGGAGTGTGTGCCATGTTACCTCGACACCACCGCCGGGTGTGGACGAGAGGCGATCGGAGGTCGCAGGGCTGGTAAGAGGTACACAAGGAGATGTTGAGATGGAGGAAGCAGTGTTGGGGTCTCAGGGGTGGCCCAAGTAGGAGCTGAGAAAGAGAGCAGGATCACTCCCTGCGAGTTAGGGATCGCCAGGACGGTCATCGCTAGTGAAAGAGGCCCCACCCTGCTGAGGGGTGGGTGGAGACGGAGATCCTAGGGAAGAAGTTCAAGCTGGGAGGGCCGCTCAGCGAGGACACGCGACGGCAGATCGGCGGGGTGATTGAGAGGCATCTAGACGCGTTTGCGTGGTCAGCCTCATACATGCCAGGTGTTGAAGAATGGTGCTTATCGGCTGGAGACTTTGGACGGGGGGGCGATCCCTAGAACGAGGAATGCCACACACTTGAAGTTCTATTTTAGTCAAAATTGTAAAGTAGTCGCGCTTTCGCGCTAAACAAGTTTGAACAGTTCAGGGGGCACTCTTTTCCTTAAAAAAGGGTTTCTAATGAGGCCACCCAATAAAAAGAAGTTATCGGTATAAGAATTTGCAAAGTTTTAAAGTTAAAATCCTCCCTGCCCCAGGCGCGAGCGCAGGTAATCGATTAGGCCTTCCTCGCCCCAGGCTCGAGCATGGCAACCGGTTTGAAGTCCTCCTCCCCCCAGGTGTGAGTGCAGGCAACTAAGTTTCAAAAAGTCAGGGGTGCTAGTAAGCCCAAGAAGGGAAGGGAAGGATTTCGAGAAACGCCTTTACCCAAGTGGCATAGCATCATTATTGGCGCAGTAGAACTCTTAGTTAAAACCCTTCTCACCCTAGGAGTGAGAAGGTGGAAAGTACGACCCGACGTGTTAAGGGTTGATGACCTTGGGGCAGGCAAGAGGGGTTACCGAGAAACACTATTTTCCCCAAAACAAGGCATCATCCTTGGCCGATTGGCGTAGCAGTCCTCTATGCACTTAGCGCTGGAGTGACAAGCAATATAAAGGGATGTAAGGTGGAAGCAGAAGCGTGATGACTGATGAGTGGGTGGTCGTGGCATTCTGATCGGTTATCGGTGGTTAGAACGTTGTTTAAGAGTTTTAGACAAGTTCTTACGCGATAGGCCTAAGCGAGCAAAGCCACACCAGATCAATTATCAAGTGTTGTTAGTTGTGATCAAAGTCAGAAGTAGAGAAGTCAAGTACAGTAAAGATTCGTGCCAAGTTCGAGTAAGTTAGTAGTTATAGATGCACAGCAAGAGAAACAGTAAGAGAAAGGTGGCATTTTATATATGCATAAAGAGTTTTTACAGTTTATGTACAAAGGAATGTAAACAAGACAGCAAATGATCAAGGGCGAATGATCTCGCCGTCCACCACCTCGAAGTTGATAGCAAACTGAAAGCAGTCAACCACCAGGAAAACACACTTAACTTGCTCGAGGGCCAAGTCGAATCCCTCAGCAAAGGTATCAGCGGCCTCTTCCCAGAGCTTGGTCTTCTCAGCCTCGAGCTCAGCCTTGTCAGTCTCGAGCACGACCTTCTCAGTTATAAGGGTGGCGATGGTGGATTCGTCTTCCTTGAGCTTGGACCCCTGATCATTGGCACGCCTCTCGTTCGCTGCGAGAGCCTCCGCCAGGTTTGCGATCTGTTGGCGCAGGAAGGCATTCTCGGCTTCAAGCTGAATGGCCCTGCCCGTGGTCTCGACCAGCTCAGCGTCAAGAGCGGCGACGGCGTCCCCCATCCTCATCTCCGTCTTGATGATTTCTTGGACTTGCAGGGCGCGCCCCCTCTTGGCTTCCTCCACCATGTCTCTCAGCATCTCGTTGGTGCTTTGCAGGGCCTCGTAGTCGCTTTGTAGCGACTCTTTCTAGTTGATCAGCTCGCTCATCTTTCCCTCCAGCTTCTCGATGCGGCGATGCTGGGTGGAGAATTCCAGAGAGAGCACTAGTTGGCGGGCCAGATGAAGGTCTACCTCGCTCCCGCTCCACTTGACCAACTCGCGGTTTTGGAGCAGTTGCCTGGTCAGCTGAATAACCCTGGTGAGCCCTTCAGTGCTGGAACCCGAGGCTTGGTGGGAACTCTCACCACCACCCTCGGTCGTGGCGGTGGAGGCTTGAGGACGTGGTGAGCTTTAGGGGTGAGAGGTCCCCTCCGAGCGAGTAGCCCCGCTCCCAGCAGTTTGAGATGGAAAGGTGAGGGGTTGGCTGGCTGGGGGCAGGGAAGGAAGATGTGCTGGGGAAGGAAGAGGGGCTGGAGAAGGAGGGCGTGTAGGAGAAACCTGTGCTGGAGGGATTGGAGAGGCATCTCCCTCAGCACCCTCGGCTCCCCTTCTTCTTCGTTGGACTAGAGGAGACCCCGAGCTCTCCTCTTCGGCGGATGCGACGGTGGTCGGAGCCTTCACCAGCCGTTTCCTTTTCTTCTCACCCCTAGTCTCGGGGCCTTCAGCTGGCGCGACCGAGATAGGGGAGGCAGAGATGGGCTCGGAGGTGGCCTCAGTCCCTGAAGACGACCGACAGCTCGTCGGCTCTTGGCCAGCGCGATTAGCTTTTGTCGTCGTTCTTTGTTGGAAGTCACATCTGCACCGGTTAAGCATGGCAAAGGGTTAGTACACAAAGAACCAAGAAAGCAAACAAAGTGCAGAAAAGTCAATCAAGTTCATCAGTTCAGTGTTAGCATGCAGAGAAGTGATTAACATGTGCAAGTGTGCAAGTGTGGCAAGCAAGCACACTATCGTACTCAGAGAAGTGACAAGTTGAAGGGAAGGAGAGGGTGCAAACCAATGTATTTTTTTAGCATCTCCGCGTCGAACTCGTGCTTGATGAGGGTGGAGGAGCCGAACTTAGCGCCCAAGCTCGAGAGTAGGCCACACAGCTCGCGCTCGTAGGGTGCCATAGCCTCCAAGCCTCGGGGTTTTTTGAACTCTACCTTGGGAACCCAATAGAGTGGGAAGCCCTCAAGTAGAGTCGGGTTGTGCTCGTTGGAGGTGATAATATAGAACCTACCCTTCCAGTCCTTGAAGGATTGCTGGTATAGGCCCAAGATCACTTTCCCTGACACGCCGTTCAGGCTCACCCATGACCTATCACCTGGGTTCTTGGCCTCGAAGAAGTGGAGGAAGACGTCGGTTGAAGGAGGGTGTCCGAAGTGGTTGCAGAGGATCTCGAACGCTCGGATGAAGGCCCAAGCGTTGGGATGGAGTTGACAGGGAGCCACGTTCAGCTCGGTGAGGAGGTCTTTCTCAAAGAATGTGAAAGGGAGTCGGAGGCGCAACCTCTTGAAGATGGCGGAGTAAATGAAGGTGAAGGGCACTCCGTTGGTGGCCCTATCATCCACGCATATTGGCATGTCCCGAGAGGGGATGCACGCGCCCAAGTGTGAGTCGTCCTCCCTGTCAAGGGCGCATGTGGGCTCGTTTGAGTCGTTGCTCAGAAGGTTGGTGAGATGATCGTTGGGGAGTTGCGTAGAGGTCTCAGCGAGCAAGTGGAGGGGAGCCCACTGGTACAGCCGCGCGTAGTTATGCTGATAAGGCGCCGCGTGGGGGTGCGCACTCGTTGAGGGGGGCGCGCTCGTCGAAGGCGGTGGTGGTGCACTTGCGGAAGGCTGTGCACCAGAGGAGGAGGCGAGACGCGCAGTGGTTTTGGTGCGAGCCATTGTTCAGTAGCTACAATGGAGAAAGAAAAGAAGGAATGAGGGACCAATGAAAAACAGGGTTCAGCGAAAAACAAGAGGAAGGTGAGGAGAACGAAAATGCTATGGTTGAAGGGAGTGGAGAAGCAAAAGCGATGAAGAAGAAGAAGCGAAAGCACAGAAAAATGCAGAAAAACCAGAAGAAACCCTAGTACAGTGCAGGGAAAGGGAAAACAACCCACAACGTATGCATAGTGCAGTTATTGGATGATGCAATCGGTAGAAAGTATTTCAATATGCCATAGATGAAGAAAAGGGGTACCTTTTGATGATCGCAAGTAGGTTCTGAAAGCTTGAGATTGAGGGAGATGAATCGCCCAGAGAGAGGCTTCGAAAGTTCAGAGAAGAGTGTTGGAGAAGGTAGAGGAACAGTGAAGGCGCGCAAGTTTTTGAATGCGGGAAGCGCAAATGGCGTTTCATGCTAGCCGTTGATGCGTACACGTGTCGCAAGATTAAGGAAGGAAGGCGTAACGTCACTTAAAACACAACACGTGATGTGGCACATGACATGGCATCACTTGCCACGTGGCCATTGAGGACGATCACTTAGTCTCTTCGCTGAAAACAAGTTTACAGCTCGAGACTGGGGGCTTGTGATCCGGTCGGTCATCGGTAGTCGGTGACAGCAGCAAAAGATAGCCACGTGGACCGTTCTTAGTGGAACACGTGGGGCAGGGAAGCAGATGAGTCATTGAAAAAGTCACCCAGGGGGTGATCGGTCATCAGGGGACGACGGTCAGAGAGGATGCGCGATCAACACCTAGATAAACGCCTGGAAGCAGAAGGCGTGGCGCTATGGTGCACCGATCGGTCATCTGGTGTGAGCGATGGTCATCGGGTTCTCGTGTTGCACGCAGTTAAGCTGGAAACGAAGGACGTTTCCCAGCGAGAGCGTTGCATACGAGCCTTGTGTGGCAGAGTATCAGAGAAAGGAGAAGTTATGTGCTTTATGGTGTCGTGCACGAGAGTGGCCTAAGAGAGCTAGTAAGCCAGTCGGTGGTTGGTGCTCTCTTAGCCCATAACGTGCATGGTGCAAAGCAGAGGTGATCGTTCACACAATAGGTGATGCCTGGTGCGTGCGCTTAGCCAAGCCACACTTGGTACTCACACTGAGGTTACACGAGACACCTAGTGGAAGAAACACGCTAAGTTACTTCATGCACGGATAACTTAGGCGCGCAACAGTGTATATAAAGGGCATTCCGCGCTCATGCAAAGGGAGGTAAGATTCATTCTTGCCAGTTACTAGTTTACACACACACAAAGTGCACACGAGTCTCGCAGAGATTCTTAGTTCTTTGGTGGTTTTGTAAGGCTGACTTGAGCGTCGAAGTGCAATCGACTGCTAGAAGCGCCGTTTGGTGTGTTTCGCAGGTTTGCTTGGAGTTCTTGTGGAGTTCCTGGAACGTTCTTGCACTTGTTGCGGTTGAGAAGGTGGAAGATAGAGTTTGACGTGACGAATCCTTCGACGTTCGAATCCCCTGCAAGATCAGTATTAATTTCTCATTTTTTATATATATTTTAGTGTTTTCCCTTTATTATGAATTTTGTATTATCACTTTAAAATATTATTAATATTACAGATAACATAACAAAATAATTTATAAATAAAGCATGAGAGAACTCATTATGCATTGTTAGATGATATGATAAACTATATATCAAATAATAAAATTTAAATTTATTAAAAGATAAATTTTTTTAATTATGAATAAAAAGGCATATATACTTTCTAAATGAATTCTTTCCAACTCACCGAAAGCATCCCCGTATTACCCCGCCAAGAGCGCCCAACTATAAATAATACCCTATTCAACTTTGGTCTGCTTCCTCCACACTCCATTCAAAGTACCCTCTCTTAAAACCCCAACTAAATCATTTTCCTCTTGCATTTCCCTCTAACCATTCTCTCGACTACGAACCTCGCTCTGAATACATTTAGGAACTCTTCTTTCACTTCTTCTCCCAGGTTTCTCTCTCCCGCTCTCCGCGTGAAAGCGCGCTTGAGAAACTCGATTTGTCTCTGAATTTTAGGATCCAATAGAAAAATTGTTTTCATCTTTCTTTCTGATGCATTTCAATTCTATATTGAAGCCAACGAGAATCGTCTTTCTCAAATTCCATTTCCGTATTTGAATTTGTATCGGTTTGTGTTGCAATTCTACTTTGTACAATCTAGATATTTGGAATCGATTAACTGTTCATTACTTTGGAGTATAACATGAAGATTTGTTCCGCTGATAAATGATTTAATTTTGGGAGAACGATGAGGATTTCTGAATTTATCCGGTTGATTTTTTTCATGGTTTCAATTGTCAAAGATTTTAGTTGTCCATTTACAGAAGATATTTTAATTCATTTTGTTGAGTTAGAGAGAGATAGGCTGAATCACGTATAAGCTGAGACTTAGAAGCTTTGGTTTGCAGATATTTGTTTACAGAATTTGATGGATGTCTTTTCATCCTTTCTTATGTCAATTTATTGTCATTCTTGACGTTGACATTTTTGAGTGTCACTATTGTCTGAAAATTAGTTGGAATAAGCAGTGGTTATATGTAGTTTTAATTTTATATCTCAATTCTTTTAACATGTTCTTGATCATGCTAACTTAATTAAGTTCATTTCGAAGTTAGAACTGAAGTTCTGTTATCGATTTCTTTTTTTTAGTTAATTCAGCAACCAGACTATGGATTCATATTCTTTGAAGTCTGTGTTCGATTTGCCACCGCCTTTTCGTTCATGTTTTAGTTTCAGGTACTGTACACATACTTTTTTTATGTGAAAGATATCCTAAGATGTTTGGCCAAATAATTTAATCAATTTCTTCTATTTTGTTCCTTACATTGTAATACAAAATTTGTGACCGGGATTACTTTGAATAGTGAAGTTAATGGTTGAAATACTTTTAGCAAATATAATTCTAAAATACTTTAGAGCTAGCAGGTCATAAGTTGTTACAGATAACTTTAGCTGCTCTAAGCTTTTCTTTAATGCAGGAACAGAAAAGAAAAAGAAGAGAAAAGAATGAAAAATATTTGTTTAAATTAAGTGAAATAAGATAAAAATAATAAAAAATGAGATAAATTTATTTATTATTAATAATTTTTTTTTAATATTTATTATTATTATTATTATAAATAAAACGTAAATATTAATAATTTATAAGATGTAATCAGTTATATAATCTAAATATTTATATAATATAAATATTAATAATATATTTAGAACTTATGAAAAATAAATACTACGAAATGATTGATAGTTAAATATATATCATCTTTCTTGTTTCACAAGGGCAAAAAGTGAGTTGACATCTTTCTTTCTCGATAACTGGATTTTCTGTGCACATCATGAACCCAAACAAGCTCGCTCTTTCATTTTCCTCGCGCTCTCTTCCTCTCTCCCTTGATGAAAACAGGCATAAAGCTTTAGTCCGTGTCACATTTCCCAAGGTCTTGACTTGAATAAGAGATGAAAGTCATCTATCACTTATCTTTGAAATATAAAATAAAAATTGATGTTTTGCCTTCCGACCCTTTGATTGATTAGGTTCGGAAAATACTCTGCACCTTCGTGTCACGTGACTTTCTCTATATGGCATGCAGATATTTTAATTCGCTTCAGAGTGAATGCTTTCCTATCTGTTTCTACTCTGATGTAAACATGGTCATCTCTGCACCAACTGGGAGCGGTAAAACTGTACTCTTTGAGCTTTGTATTTTGAGGCTACTCTCCAGGTTCATATCTGCGGGGGGAATATTCATACATGAAAAGGGATCTCTTAAAACAGTAAGTCCTTTCCTAAAAGAAAAAGCCTATAGCCAAGTTGTTTTAATCCTTGTATTAATCTTGTAAGCCCAGTAATGTTTTGCTATAAAGGCAGATAAACAACAGCCGAAGCTTTAGTCACCGTGAATCATATGAATCACATTTTTATGAGTATTTCCGTTATGTTTAGTAACCACTTAATCATCTTTACTCTTCGTGTTAAGATCTATATAGCTCCATCCAAGGCTTTAGTGCAGGAGAAGCTCCGTGATTGGAATAAAAAGTTTGGGCCATGGGGAATAAATTGCCTGGAGCTGACAGGTGACAATGAATCTTACACTCCAAGGAGTATACTAGAAGCTGATATTATTCTCACAACTCCTGAGGTCAGTATGCAAATGGAAGAACATAAGCATATCAGGACCACTTGTTACTCTTTTCCATAATTTTGTTCTTATTTAAAATATTAAATGGATATATTTTATATTCACCCAAAAATTGGATATATTTTAATTTTATAATGAATGATTAAGTTTATGTATGCATATGTTCCCCGATCCCCTTAGCCTCCAGAAGCATATCCTTTTCAATAAGAAATTAAACTACACTTAGAGATTTATGTGTGATAAATCAGCATTCGTTGTTGTGTTCCTAAAATGACAACCTTTGATGGTCTTCTCCTTGGCCGTTTAGACAAGCACAAAAAGTAGGCTGACTGATTTATTGACACTATGGGAGATAGCTGAACTTGATTTCTTTTTCCAATGAATAGAAATTTGATGCAGTGTCACGATACGGTATAGAAAGTGGTGGCTTGAGCTTTTTCAGTGACATTGCACTTTTACTAATCGATGAAGTTCATCTATTGAATGATCCACGTGGAGCTTCCCTTGAAGCAATTGTTAGTAGAATAAAAATCGTTGCTGGCAATCCGAAATTGAAATCAAGTCCTCTGGCTCAGGTCCGCTTCCTAGCTGTGTCTGCCACAATTCCAAATATTGAGGATCTAGGTAATTTTTATTAATTGATATTGTTACAAGAGTCGTGAAAAATAAAATTACATGTCAACAACCATGGGAATTTTATGCAATACATGCACTATTGCAGCAAAGTGGCTTGAGGTTCCTGACCAAGGGATCAAAAGGTAGTTTTCCACCTAAACATCCACCATAGGACTTTGTCCTATGATACTGAAAGTCAATATTGAGACAAATTTTGCTTTGCTTTTTTGAATGTTCACAGGTTTGGAGAAGAAATGAGGCCCGTAAAGCTGACAACCAAGGTTTTTGGTACGCAAATATAATAGAACTCTGCATCGCTAATTTAGTTTCTGATCAATTATCATTCCATTTCTTGCATCCCACTACAAAATCTATACGTCCAAGTTCAGAAAAAAAGGGGATGGAAGCAACAAAGATTATTAATTTTGAATTTGTAATTTTTTGTTGAATATTAGTCAATGTCATGGTCTTCACTCCTGGCAGTGATATAGAGATGTTTTAATACCGTTCTACTACCATGTTTATATAGGCTATGCCCCCGCCAAGAATGACTTCCTCTTTGAAAAGGTTGGTTTGAAGTTGACAAAGTTCCGAGAGTATCAATCTTTATTTCTCTCTAGGAGCTGCTACTTTTAAATAACCCATTTTACTAATCAAACTTATTTTTATTGTGTTATACATATCTCTACTGCCATGCAGCGCCTTCAAAATTATATTTTCGGTAAGTAAAGATAAGTCATCCTACCAATTAACAGTTTTATACCTTGTAGCTTTTCACTACTATTGACATTTCTATACAAGGAGAACTATTTTTAGTCTATATGTACAAATGATTTCAGATGTTCTCATGCAATACTCAAGAGGGAAATCTGCTCTTGTATTTTGTTCAACAAGAAAAGGAGCACAAGAAGCTGCTCAGCGACTCTCTCAAATAGTAATGACTTTTGGTCAATCCAATCCATTCATTAAGAACAGAGAACAACAAGATCGGCTGAGGGAGGCTTCTCTAACATGCAGTGACAAGCAAATGCAGTCATACATCCTTTACGGTGGTATGAAAGGAATCTATTTATTGTTCTGGGCTTTGGCTAAACTATAATTTTTATTGGAAATTGATTACAATCCCATGCACGTGATAGAACTTCAAATTGGTTGATTGTGACTTAGAAAATGATTTTCCTACAGTTGGTTTTCACAACGGTGGGCTTTGCCTCAAAGATCGCAATATTGTAGAAGGCCTTTTTCTCAGGGGTGATATTCAAGTACTTTGCACTACAAATACGCTAGCCCATGGAATCAATCTCCCAGCGCATACAGTGGTTATTAAATCAACACAGCACTTGTATGTCAATTATTTTATGCATTTCATTGTAGCATATTGAAAAATATGTTTTTACAAGTTGATTTGTTGAAATATTATGGACAGCAACAAGGAAAAAGGTCTCTATATGGAATATGATCGCTCCACTATATTGCAGGTTAGCTTCTTCTTAAGATTCATTGTGATAACTATTCAAGATCTTCCAACATCTAGAGATATGGACAAATTATAGAGTATATGAGTGAGGTGTAAACTTTATCCTACTAGTGAGTTTTGTATGGTTAAGTTAAGCCTGAATCCACTTTATAAGATAGTAACAAAGCTAATCCTAGCAAAAGTTGTCCGCTCCCTATCTCATAAGTTTCTATATGTTAGCCAAGTCACTAAAGACTTGAATTGTATTGTACTTATGTATCTATCATTTTGTCTTCTTCAAAATATTCTCACAGAGGAGATAATTTGGCATGGTACCAAGTGGGAGGATTCGACTATATGAAGGATATTAATATAGGTTGAGCACATCACTTGCATAACCCTAGTAATCTGAAGATGGATCATATTTTACTTTGGCATCTCTAACTAGGTCATCCTTCATTTCTGACCTAAAACATGTGTTTCCGGATTTGTTTTTCAATCCTTCATTTGTGAAACTTGCATTTTAGCTAATAGTCATCCAATTCATTTTCCAAAAGAAAAGTATTTCAAATATTCCATAAAATGATTCAAACTCAATACTCAACAAATATTCGTACTTTCCGCTTTATCGTGAATATATAAATTGAGAGTTTTGGAATTATTTTCAACCATATGAACTTATTCGTGACACCTCATGTTTGCACACTCCTCAACAAAATGACATTGCAAAATGAAAACAGAAATTGTCATATCCTTGAAACTATTTGTGCTCTTTTACTTGGAGCACATGTTCCTATCCCCCGTTGGACTGACGTGGTTACCATTGCAACGTATCTCATCAATCAAATGCTGTCAAAAGTTCATGAATTTAATGCTTCGCTATAAACATGGTCAAAACAGGTGCCATTACCCTCTGTACAAGAGCTCTCACCTCGTGAATATATAAATCGAGAGTTTTGTAATTATTTCAACCACATGGACTTATCTAAGAGACCTCATGCTGCACACTCCTCAACAAAATGACATTGCAAAACAAAAAAATCATCATATCCTTGAAATTGTTCATGCTCATTTACTTGGAGCATGTTTTCCTAGCCACCATTCGACAAATGAGGTTATTGCTGCGCCGTCTCTCATGAAGTAGATGCCATCAAAAGTTCTTGAATTTAAGACTTTGCATTAAGCATTGTCAACACTGGTACCATTACACTTTGTACAAAAGCTTTCACCTAGTGAATATTAAAACAAGAGTTTTGTAATTGTACTTGTATAGACTAATAGGACCTAGATAGTAAACAATTGTCTCTGATCCCTCAGTCGCTCCTCCTTTGTCCTTCTCGTACTCGCTCCTTAGGTCCTCTCGTACTCGCTCCTTAGTGCTTGGTCGCCTCCTTCGTTCCTCTCGTGCTTGCTACTTAGTTCCCGGTTGAGAGTCAACCTGCAAAGATTCTCCAACGATCAAATACTCAGTATAAGAGTGTATGATGTATTGATAAAAGCATACCTTACTCTTGTGTAAAAATGCTTATTTATAGTGTTTAGTAATGAGTTATCTTTCTCATAGGTCGTATCTGGCGCGTATCTTTAATAAAACAATATTAGCTGATTTATCTTATTGTTGCATAATTTGGAGATAATTATTTCGTAATTAAGTGCATATCTCATTCTCTATTTATTAGGTAATATTTGATATCTTTTAGTGATTTGATTTGATTTGTATAACTTTAATTACCTATTATTTCTTTCTTTAATTGGGTTGTAAATAGTGTTGTACCGACCCGTCTTCGGGCGTTGACCAAAGTCAACATGTGGTAGGACCCACCAGGGGCTCCAAGAGGAAAAGTCAATACATTGACCGCTTTGGGTGTTTACAGGCCTTGGGCGTCGCCAAGTTCGGGTGTCGCCAGCTTTGGGCATCGACCATTGTAGGGCCTCGACTGCCATAGGCGTCGCCCACCTCGAAGGCGTAACCAGTTGTCCTGAGAACGTGCTTTGGCCTAGATGGTGCCACCCCCCGATACCCACAGGTAGAAATGACCGTGGAGGGGGCAACATAGAAGGAGGCGGCACGGTAAAGGCCTGGAGGCCTCGGGCCTCGGTATGTCAGGAAGTGAGCATAGCTGAGAAAGGTGGATTTAAAGCCACACCTTCAGTACCAGTAAGAAGAACCCCAATCCATGACTTATCCGCGCATGAGGTGTAGGAATGCGGTAGAACGCACCACTGCTGATGCCCTCTGGAGCAGATACGACCTGTAAGAGGCCACGCCCCAGAGGGGCGTCTACATGCAGGGTACGTGGGCAACTCAGGGGACTCCCAGGGGAAGTGACTCAGAGACGGGTGCATCAGTTGGCTCCTATGCAGTCACCCCTGGGCATGCCGACACTCCAACAGGGCTTCCGCACGCGCTGGGATACTCCTAAGTCTGGAATGCAGCGTCGTGAGGTGCGCTCGTTAGTAAGCTTAAGTCAGAGAAGCCACGTGGCAGAAACGCGGGCAAAGGTATATAAGGAACAAGAGAAACAACATAAGGTACGTTTTCTAGATACTCTGTCATTTGGCAAACTGCACGCACTTGTGAACTTGAGAGGAAATAGGAGAGAATTCAGTTACGCACTTCCAAGAGCACGGTTGTTGCCCTGTTCTGATACGGAGGTGCATGGTGTTTTCTGCCTCGTTTACTGACTTGAGCGTCGGAGTGCAAACGGCCGCGAACGCGCCATTTGTCTCTGTGTTGCAGGAAATCTTCACGGGAGAAGGAGAGGTTCGAAGGTTCGCGTTCCACCGTTCGAAGAGACGCGCGAAGGTGCTCAAGTATCTGGCAGGAACAAGTGTATAAATTTAGACTGTAATCACATTTGTAAACACATATCACAAATGCATTCCATCATTTTCTTTCAACTTGTTATTAGAGCTCCCGATTTGGGAGACTCTACTTCTGCAATTTTTTTTTTCTGGGAAGCCTTCATTGTTGCAATTATTTTTCCGGGCAGCCTTCATTGTTGTAACTATATTGTTGTTATCCGTTCACCACCACTTTGTACCGTTGACTGCCACTACCGCCGTCGGCGCCGACGATCACTATCGTCGTCGACCACCGCCACTTTTATTTTTTGAATAGGACCACCACCAAATTTTTGCCGATCTGCAAAGCCCAATCGGTTTTGTCTCATTGTTGTCAACTCTTACTGATGTCGGATAAAAAGATAACCCCTCTTAACTCCAATGATCTGCAGGTGTTGCAAAGCACAATCGTATTGATGGAACCAACAATGGGCCTAGTTGGTTCGTGCTACCCTCAAGGGAAGGAAGAAATTGAATCACCTAGAAGGGAACCCTCAAGCCAATATCGATCCTAAATATGAAGACTGGGACGATGAAGACTCTTTTATCATGACCTGGTTATGGAATTCTATGAAAAGGGAATTTTCATTTCGCAAAGGAAATGTGTACTTGATCTCTGTGAAAAAAGAGGTAAGTTGAGACGTAGAACCTTAGGAATTCCTATTGAACAAAATCCTAGAATTGGAAGTGAAGAGAGCTCTCTTGTATAAAAAAGAACCGAATTTCAGAGATTGGTAGGAAACTTACTTATCACACACAAGACATTGCTTGTGCAATTGGTGTGGTAAGTCAATTTATGCATGATCTGAGAGAGAAAGACATGCAAACAATTGACAATAGTCTTCAGTACTTGAGGTCAAGTCCAGAAAGGGACTACTCTCCAAGAAAGAAGATCCTTTTTTACCTTAAAGGACATATATTGATACAAACTTTGCAGGTTCTGTTATCGACAGAAAATCTACCTCTAGATCCGATATTTTTTTGGAAAAAGGAGGGTGACCTAGAGAAACAAAACTGAATAGGATATCCCATTCAAGGGCAAAAGTTGAATTTTAAGTCCTTGCTCGAGGTGTGTGCAGAGGACTTTGGATGTAGATAATTTAAGATCTTAAAATAAAGATCGACATCCTTATGCAATTGTATTGTGATAACAAGTCAGCCATGTGCATAGCTCAGACTCCCGTACAACCATGATTGCACCAAACATATTGAATTTGACATACACTTCATCAAAGATAATCTTGACAAATTCTAGTAGGTACATCATGTTCCAACAAGAATTCAATTAGCAGACATCTTCACTAAGAGACTTTCTCAGACAAATTCCAATATCTTATAGGAAAGTTGGGAATCGATATTCATTTACCAACTTGAGGATGAGTGTTGTAAATAAGGGCTTATTAGGATATTTATATCCTAATATCTCTATAGTAATTAGGAAATTTTTTCCTAGAATCTACACATGCCAAAAAGTTTATTTTCTTTTAAGAGAATATGATTATTATAAATAGACGAGTTGAGAATTAACATGATTCTAATTAATAAAATATTATTTTATTCCTTCTCATTATTCAAGGGATTGATAGGAATTCTGAGTTGGAAGTTTCATGTTAGATGAAAATGAGCACGAGAAATAATATATAAGGAGAAAGACTCATAAACCCATTTCTTTAAGATTTTGGGTTGAAAGTGTTGTCTTGGTCTCTTATATGGGTTTGCTCATGTCTCATCAGTATTGAAGCTCCCTAATGTCTCCCCTCAAAGAACCTCTTAGGAACCAAGAATTATAAAGAGAAGAAAATAAAGGTTTTTATTGAATAGACAGAAAAGAACAAGAAATAGGAGAGCACTCTCTCCTTCAAGAGCTTCCCCTTCACAAAGAGCTAAAGCTCAATCTACAAAAATATTACACACTCCCCCTCCCCCTCTCCTTCTTTCTTATTTATATCTAACTAGCAAATCAAATAACAAACTCATGACTATTCTAATTCTAACTAACTCCTCCTCTATGTGTAACCTAACAATACACTCTTCCAAAAAACAACCTTGTCCTCAAGGTTGAAACAGTGGAACCTTGACTTCGTGGCTCATCTTCAACACCATGATCTTTATCTACTCTCCTGAAAGTATTGTGATATTGTCTATCATAGGAAGGGAACCCATTGATTACTGCATGCAAATTCAGGTCTGGAGGCTTAGGTGGTGGTGGGAGTGAGAGGGGGTTTTGTATAAAAGTCTCTGCACCCAGTAAGTTGAAATTCCAAGATTCTGATGTCATTGATGTTCTAGCCACCTTCATTATCAAATCTTGATCCCACAATGATTTCTTATGCATATGAAATAAATCTGAATTTGGGAAAAAATGATGCTTGGTTGCATCTCCACCTTCAACTTTCTTACTGGTTAGCTCTATAATTGGCCTATCAAGAAAAAGATCCTTACAACACTTAGTCTTCACTTTCTTTATTGATGCGTCCCCTTCTGCCCATATCATTTCAGTTTCTCTTGCAAATCTCACTTCATTTTTGGTTTTTGCTTTGGTGCAGAGGGTGTGATTCTTCATATCTGAACCTTCTCCCACATCTTGGGTCTTCTTCTCTTCATCATTAACAGATTTCTCTCCTCCCTTCGACATTTTGTCCCTTTTCTTGATGTCCTGCAGCAATTCTTTAATTTCCTTCAAGTCTAGAAGACTTTCCTTCAAGAACTTTGTGTCCGTTCTAACAGAGTTCTCTCCTCCCTCAGACATTCTTTCCCCTTTCTTGAAATCCCGCGACATTTCTTTTAACTCCAGCATGTCTTCTTTCAACCCCAAAATTTCCGCTCTTATTTCAGAATTCCATTTCCCTTGTTCGCTAGTAAATTTCTCTACTTCTGCCATCCTCTGTTCCATCTTTTCTTCCTCCCCCACTATTTTTCAGATCCGGCAGATCGGACCAAATTGTTAGGAACCAAGAATTATAAAGAGAAGAAAATAAAGGTTTTTATTGAATAGACAGAAAAGAACAAGAAATAGGAGAGCACTCTCTCCTTCAAGGGCTTCCCCTTCACAAAGAGCTAAAGCTCAATCTACAAAAATATTACACACTGCCCCTCCCCCTCTCCTTCTTTCTTATTTATATCTAACTAACAAATCAAATAACAAACTCATGACTATTCTATATCTTCCTAACTCTTCTATGTGTAACCTAACAGAACCCAACAAGTGGTGTCAAAGTTGATTGTTTGCTTGGTGACTAGCTCGTACAATATGTGATGCATCCTAGTTTTGTGAATTCCTTGTATCAAAAGTCTTGCTACAGAGGTTTAAAGCAAGTGTTTTCCCTTGTGTAAAGGATACTACAGTTAAGGATCATATGTTCATTTTCAAGCACCGAAGTGAAGAATCTAATGCCCTTACAATTTCTTGCCATTGGCAAATATTTTGAATTGAAATTCCTAACTAAAATAATTCTTCCCTTTGAATCATACAATCAATTTTTCTTCAAACATGATTAACTGATAGAAACAGATTCCCACCAAACAAG